>NC_138771.1:442909342-443294342 GCF_965119305.1 Pelophylax lessonae
AATCGGAAGCAGCAAAGATGGCTCCCCCTGCACTAGAAGCACTCTAGATGAGTGATCTCCTTAACCATTTGTCGACCAGCCGCCATAGTTTTACGGCGGCAGGTCAGCTCTGTTACTCTAAACTATGTCGCCCTGGTGTTAACACCTTCCCTGCCAGTGTCATTAGTTAGTACAGTAACAATACATATTTTTAGCACTGATTACTGTAGTAATGTCACTGGTACCCCCAAAAGTGTCAGTTAGGTGTCCGATCTGTCCACTGGAATGTCACATTTCTCTAAAAATTGCTGATCGCCGCCATTACTAGTGAAAAAAATTAAAAATAAAAAAGGCATAAATCTTTCCCCTAGTTTGTAGACACGATAACTTTTGTGCAAACAAATCAATATGCACTTATTGGGATTTTTTTTTTTTTTACCAAAAATACGTAGCAGAATACATATTGGTCTAAATTGATGAAAAAAAATAAGATTTTTATATTTTTTTTATTGGGACTGTTTTATAACAGAAAGTAAAAATCATTGTTTTTTTTTTTTTTTCAGAATTGTCGCTCTTTTTTTGTTTATTGCGCAAAAAATAAAAATCGCAGACGTGATCAAATACCACCAAAAAAAAAGCTCTATTTGTGGAAAAAAGACTACATCAATTTTATTTAGGCACAGCTTCGCACAACCATGCAATTGTCAGTTAAAATAATGCAGTGCCATATCTCAAAATATGGCCTGGTCATTAAAGGGGTAAAACCTTTCCGGTCCTAAGTGGATAAAGATAGCTGCTGCATATCTGCATTAAAGTGGTTGTAAAGACCTTCAGTGTGCAGCCCCCCTAATATTTACCTAAGCCTGATCTTGATCAAGCTATGTGCATGAGCCCCAAGGCTCTCCCGGGTCTCTCCCTTCTGATTGGCTGAGATACCATTGGCTCCTGCTGCTGTCAATCACAGCCAGTGAGACAGCAGCTTGCTATGGGGTCACTCGCCAAGGGGGAGCGGCCCAGAGCATGATGGCGAGGGACCCGAGAACCACTGCACGTAAACAGGTAAGTATGGTTGTAAAGTCAGAAGTTTTTTTTATGTTAATGCATTCTATGCATTAGGATAAAAAGCCTCCTGTTTGCAGCAGCCCCCCTCAGCCCACCCCCCCCCCCCCTTAATACTTACCTGAGCCCCTTTCTATTGCCCGAGACTCTCCCTCCTGATTGGCTGAGATGGCAGCATGGCGTTCCCGCTGCTGTCATTCAAACTCAGTAAGCCAATCAGGAGAGAGAGGGGCGGGGCCAGGCCACAGCTCCGTGTCTGAACGAACACAGGGAGCTGCAGCTCAGCTCGGGTGCCCCCATAGCAAGCTGCTTACTGTGGGTGTACTCAACAGGAGGGAGGGGCCAGGAGAGGCGAAGAGGGACCCGAGGAGAGGTGCAAAACCACTACACAAGGCAGGTAAGTATAACATCTTAGTCACTTTTAACCCAAAAAGCTAGACTTTACAACCACTTTAACTACCTGCCATCCGCGCTACAGCCTATATACGGCTGCAGCGCGGACTCACATTTTCGGGAGGCCGTTTTTAAACGGCCTCCCAGAAAGACTCTCCCCGCGCGCTCCCGCGAGCGCGCATCGGGGAGAATCTGTGTCGGCCGTGTCCCTTGGACACGGCCGATCACAGATCGTGGTGAATGGCCAATCACAGCGGCCATTCACCACGTGATCAAGCCGTCCAATGAGAGATGATCTCATATGTAAACATATGAGATCATCTCTCATCGCCGGCGCTCCTTCCTCACACAGACACTGCAGTGTGAGGAAGGAGGGGGAGCCGACAGCCGCTGGGGACACAGAGAAATGTAATCAGGGCACTGATCACCAGTGCCCTGATTACTAAAGGTAAAAAAAACATACACACATTGCCCCCCCATCAGTGCCCACAGTGCCCGCCATCAGTGCCCCATCAATGCCCACAATCAGTGCCCATAGTGCTGCCAGTCAGTGCCCATCAGTGCCTGCTCATTTAGGCACTGATGAGCACTGACTGGCAGCACTATGGGCACTGAGTGTGGGCACTGATGGTGCTGCCCATCAGTGCTCATCAGTGCCGCCCATCAGTGCTCATCAGTGCCACCCGTCAGTGTCCATCAGTGCCATCCGCCAGTGCCCATCAGTGCCGCCTATCAGTGCCCATCAGTGCCGCCCGTCAGTGCCGCCTCTCAGTGCCCAGCAGTGCCCCCTTCAGTGCCCAGCAGTGCCGCCTCTCAGTGCCCAGCAGTGCCGCCTCGCAGTGCTCATCAGTGCCGCCTATCAGTGCCGCCTATCAGTGCCGCCTATCAGTGCCACCTATCGATGCCGCCTATCAGTGCTCATCAGTGCGGCATATTAGTACCTCCTCATCAGTGCCCATAAGTGCCACCTCATCAGTGCCCATCAGTGCAGCCTATCAGTGCCCATCAGTGCCGCCACATCAGCGCACATCAGTGAGGGAGAAAAATTTATTTTCAAAATTTACTCGCAGAAAATAAGAAAAACTTCTTTTTTTTTTTCAAAATTTTCTGTCTTTTTTCTTTTTTCTTGTAAAAAATAAAAAACCCAGAGATGATTAAATACCACCAAAAGAAAGCTCTATTTGTGTGAAAAAAATGATAAAAATTTCATATGGGTACAGTGTAGCATGACCGCGCAATTGTCAGTCAAAGTGTGCGAGCGCTGAAAGCTGAAAATTGGCCTGGATGGGAAGGGTGTTTAAGTGCACAGAAGGCAAGTGGTTAAATAAAAAATGTTCCTTTTCAATCACTTTAATGAATATTCAGCTTAACCCTGTCCACACTGCAGAAGGAAAAATACAGCAGCAAGAAAGGAAGAAGTTCTGCAGAAGTTATCAGCTACAGTCCAGGTTTTTTGAATGTAAAGTAACACTTGAAAAAGTGCACTCCCCGCGCCTGGTGTTTTTTTAAAAATAAACTGATTATAAAGTTATAAAAATGTGAATGTAGCAGCAGCAGTAGTAGTAAAAAATTGTATGGAAGAGAATAGTCCTATTTTGAACTATCTACAGCGCGTGCTAGTATTTGTAAATGTTCAAATTGTGCAAAATACTGTGCAAACAATATATAACAAAGTGATCCCAATGTTTGGTAAAAATATATAAATATTCTAAAATAAATAAATAAATAAATCATGTGAAAAATGAGTCAAAATGTGACATAAAAAGCATATAATTTTTTTTTTATATTTAAAAGTTCATCACGTGATATAAATTAATAAGTGACGGTGAAAGTTCCAATTTTTGTTCAGTCCAGGTTACAGCAGTAAAATTATTTTACAGGCATCTGACAGCTGCAGTGTGCATGAGGCCTATATAAGTGACATAATAAAAAGCTATATCTTGCAGAAAGGAGACACCTTTATTATTGTATTTATCAAGAGGTTCATGAGAGTAGTCAATCTAATAGTAAAGTAGAAATTACTTATTGTAAAATTGTAAAAAAAAAAACTTTATTTTTTTTAATACCATTATATACTATATTATTCCTACAGTACATCTCAAGATCATATATCCGAGACCCACACTGTAATCAAAGCCCCACCTATTCAGAAGAATAGACAAGACCTTTGGGAAGAGCCCTTGAAAGTAGCGTGAAGGTGGAGGAAAACTAACAGCATTCAGGCTTATTCTTTTCTGCAAGAAGTGGACAGAGTTCAGTATATAAAATAGATCATGCATTTTATTTTTCTCACTCATATCTGAGAATTACTACATGCTGGGCTCATGTCCTCACTGTTTGCTTACATCAGAAACTGTCTGTCATTAATCTTCCTGAGTGTTAATAGAACTCAGGCTGAGACCTGCTGGGTACCCTACCGATGTGTCTTAACTCTTGTGATATTTCAACCTACTCAGAATCCACCTGCTATTATTATCGTCATTATGGGAAACAGCGACAAGAATTTAATACTCACATCCACCATTTGCACCCTCTACAAAGGAAATACATTCTTCCATTTAAAGGGAACGGGCTCCCGATATGTAATCCTAATCCTTACTTTACTATCTAGACAATGACTTGAAACGTGCATACTGGAAGAGAGTTTAGACTTTTTGTGTAATCTGAAGAGAGTTTCAATTTTTCGGGTATAGTACAGCTCACTCGCTGTACTATATCTATGGAGGAGAAGCATTGTCACCCTGGGACAGGAGATGTATTAGGTCTACAGAACAAGCCCAACCTTCTCGTCTTCATTGCACGGCTAGAGTTGTTCTGCAGTTCAAAGAAAGAGCTGGGAACAATAGTAACTGATAAGAGTAGGGGATGAGACAACCAGAAGATATCAGATCACATGATTTCTGGCAAGATCAACAGGCATTTCTTTTTTTTTGCACTCACCCAGGGATCCTGCCAGTAACACACGTTCTGTCCTAGGGTGACAACTTTTTCTTACTGCACTATATCTGTGAAGGAGCAGTGTGTCACCCTAGGACAGGACTACATAACACCTCTCTTCATCTTAATGACATAGGAAGGAGGGTTGCTTTGTTTGGAGAAGATAGCTGGGAAAGCTGATAACAATGTTTAAGATTTCAGTTCTATGAACTGTAAGTTATAAGGACACTGGATTTCAATCAGGATCAACCACATTTTTCAGGACTTCGTTTGAAAAAGAAAGTTAATGACACCACCACGTTTAACAACTGGTAAGCTGCAATATATTACATTTTCTTTATTATTATTATTATTATACAGGATTTATATAGATATTTAGATATACTTTAAAGGCATTGTATACTTTCAAATGCTATCTTTGTTTTAACTCAGGATTAGTGTAGTTATATTCTCTGTTTGACAGAGTAGTATAAAGTACTTGAATCCCATACTTGAGTAAAAGTACAAGTGCTCGATCAAAAAGTGACTTGAGTAGAAGTGGAAGTGCTCGATCAAAAAGTGACTTGAGTAGAAGTACTAAAGTATTCATTATTTTTTTGTCATGGTCTTACCTTCTTGCTGTTCTCCTTCGTTTGACATGTGCTGGCGGCCATCTTGGTTTCTGGGATTTTTGTAGCCTCCCACTCTGCGGCTCCTCCTTCCCACTGGGAGGAGCTGGATGCCTAGCTCATATATATAGGAGGTCTGTAGCTTCAGTTCTCTGCTTGGACCTCTCCCCTGTGTTCACATGCTTCTAAGACTGCTGCTGCTTCTGGTTCCTGATCCTGGCTTCGTCTGATTACCCTGCTGGTTCCTGATCCTGGCTTCGTCTGACTACCCTGCTGGTCCCTGATCCTGGCTTCGTCTGACTACCCTGCTGGTTCCTGATCCCGGCTTCGTCTGACTACCCTCCTGGCTCCTGACCTCTGGCTTCGCAAAGACTCTGCTTCGGTTTTGCCATCCGTTTGGACTTTTGCTTTACTGCTTGATTTTCAATAAAGCCTTCTTATTTTCACTTATCTGTTGTTGTACGTCTGGTTCATGGTTCCGTGACATTAGGACCAAGCCATGAATTCTGACGGTACAGGGCCATCCTCGCTACCCACGCTGGTTGCCAGACTTGATCAGCAGGATCACCTGTTGGGTCAGTTCGCCGTGGCGTTGCAAATCCTGCTTGAACGCACGGCTCATTTCGCTCCCGTTGCCGATGGGTCGGTTGTCGCTCCTGGGCCCGCTCCTACTGCCGCTCCGGTTGTTGCGCCAGAGTCTACCCCGACACCTGTTGTTGCGCCTGCGGTGTTTCGGGGTATGATCGGTTCTGCCCCCCTTCCACAGCGCTTTGGGGGAGAGCCAACTCAGTGCCGAGGTTTCCTCAACCAGGTGGGCATTTATTTCGAGTTGCTGCCACATGCCTTTCCTACTGAGAGATCAAAGGTGGGCTTCTTAATTTCGCTGCTCTCGGACAAGGCCTTGGCCTGGGCCAGCCCTTTATGGGAGAACAACAATCCTTTGGTTGTCGAGTTTTCTGGTTTTGTTGCTTCTCTTCGGAGGGTATTCGATGTGCCGGCTCGTGCTGCCTCTGCTGCGAAGCTCCTTATGTCCATCAGACAGGGTTCACGATCCGTAGCTGAATACGCCATTGAGTTTCGTACCCTGGCAGCAGAGGTGGGCTGGAATAATGAGGCTCTGGTCGCTGCTTTCTCTCATGGTCTCTCGGATGCCTTGAAGGATGAGGTTGCAGCTAAGGACCTACCAGTGGAGCTCGAGTCTCTTATTTCTTTCCTGATTTTGATTGACACCAGACTCAGGGAGAGACCTTCCTTTAAGGAGAGTCTGCGGAGGCCTCCTAACAGATTGGCGCCTACCTTTGCTGTCCCACCCGTGCCTCCCTCTCCTCCCACGCCTCCTGGGGATGACTTGGCTGGGGATGAACCCATGCAGCTGGGCTTTGCTCGCCTGTCCGAGGGGGAGAGGGTACTTCGGAGACGCGAGGGCCGATGCCTGTACTGTGGTCTCGGTGGGCATTTTCGGTTGGCATGTCCGAACCGTCCGGGAAACGCTCGCACCTGAGATCCTGTCGGGGGCAGATCTTGGGTGGAGTCTCCTCGTCCCCGGTTTCCGTGTTGACAAACCACTGATCACTGTTGTCCTCTCCTGGGTCGGGGGCTCAGTGACGACCCAGGCGTTGGTGGACTCTGGTGCTGGTGGTTTGTTCATTGATAGTGTGTTCGCTGCCGCCAATTCCATTCCTCTGCAGGCCCGAGGTTCTCCACTGGCTCTTGAGGCTATAGACGGCAGACCCCTTCTGCCGCCACACGTGACTCATGAGACCCTTCCAGTGGGGATAGCCATTGGTGCCGTTCACAGAGAGTCGGTCTGCTTCCAGGTTATTTCGTCTCCACACTACTCGGTGGTCTTGGGGTACCCCTGGCTCCAGAAGCATAATCCGACTTTCGATTGGAGATCGGCCGAGATCCTCTCGTGGTCACCACAGTGTGGGGCTAGTTGCATCCATGGGCCTGTCAAGTTGCTGTGTACATCCTCGGACTCTCTGTTGCCTCCTGAATACGAGGAGTACCGGGATGTATTCGATAAGGTGCGCGCGGTTGCCCTCCCTCCGCACCGCCCATACGATTGCGCCATCGAGTTACAACCTGGTGCCGTTCCTCCTCGTGGCAAAGTCTATCCACTGTCGGTAGCGGAGAATGTGGCCATGGAGGAGTACGTGAAGGAGGCGCTTTCACGCGGACACATTCGCAAATCCTTGTCCCCGGCAGGGGCTGGATTTTTCTTTGTGAAAAAGAAGGGCGGTGAGTTGAGGCCTTGCATCGATTACAGGGGTCTCAATCGCATCACGATCAAGAACGCTTACCCGATACCCTTGATTTCCGAGCTGTTCGATCGCCTTAAAGGGGCCACGGTCTTTACCAAACTCGACCTGAGGGAGGCATATAACCTCGTAAGGATCAAGGCGGGCGATGAGTGGAAGACCGCGTTTAACACCAGGACCGGTCATTATGAATCCTTGGTTATGCCCTTTGGGTTGTGCAATGCGCCCGCAGTCTTTCAGGAATTCATCAACGATGTTTTCCGTGACCTGTTGCAGCAGTGTGTGGTGGGCTATTTGGATGACATCTTGGTATATTCTGAATCCATGGAGACCCACATTCTGGATGTCAGACGAGTGTTGCAACGGTTACGAGAGAACAAGCTGTTCGGTAAGCTTGAGAAATGCGAATTTCACCGATCCCAGGTAACCTTCTTAGGTTACATCATTTCCGCTGAGGGGTTCTCCATGGATCCTGAGAAGGTTTCGGCTGTCTTACAGTGGCCCCAGCCCAGTGGTCTTCGCTCCCTGCAGCGCTTTTTGGGCTTCGCCAATTATTATCGGAAGTTCATCAGGGACTTTTCCATGCTAGCCAAGCCTCTCACGGATCTGACCAGGAAGGGCAGTAATTCCCAGGTCTGGCCGCTCGAGGCCATCCGAGCTTTTGAGGCTCTAAAGTCCGCCTTTGTGTCGGCTCCGATTCTGTCGCATCCCAACCCTGGGTTGCCCTTTGTCCTCGAGGTGGACGCGTCTGAGACGGGATTAGGCGCCCTTCTGTCTCAGCGTAGAACACCAGAGGGTCCTCTGCTTCCTTGTGGGTTTTACTCCCGGAAACTGTCTTCCGCGGAGTGCAACTATCAGATTGGTGACAGGGAGTTATTGGCCATCGTGCAGGCCCTTAAAGAATGGAGGCACTTGCTCGAGGGTTCGGTGGTTCCGGTCCTCATCCTGACGGACCACAAGAATCTGACCTACCTTTCTGAGGCCAAGAGATTGACACCACGTCAGGCCAGATGGGCTCTGTTCTTGTCACGTTTTAATTACGTGGTCTCCTACCTACCCGGTTCCAAGAACATCAGGGCGGATGCCTTATCACGGCAGTACTCCGACCTGTCCAGGGAGGAGTCGATTCCGACTTCGGTCATACCTCCGAATCAGATCCTGGCCGCCATTCGCACCAGCCTGACCTCTCCCCTGGGTGAGCAGATTTTGGCGGCTCAATCTGGTGCTCCCTCTGGGAGACCCAACGGTAGATGTTTTGTGCCTGAGGAGTTGCGCACTCGGTTGTTGCGAACCTACCATAACTCCAAGACCGCGGGGCATCCTGGAAAGAATCAGCTGTCCTGGGCTGTTTCACGTCTGTTCTGGTGGCCTTCCCTACGTTCCGACATCGCCGCATATGTAGCGGCATGCTCCGTTTGTGCCCAGAGTAAGTCCCCTCGGCACCTTCCGTTGGGCCTTCTGCAACCCATAGCCATCGGGGAGCGCCCATGGTCACACCTGGGGATGGATTTCATTGTGGACCTCCCTGCATCCCGAGGCCATACGGTCATTCTCATGATTGTGGATCGGTTTTCCAAAATGTGCCACTGTGTTCCTCTCAAGAAGTTACCCTCTGCACAGGAGTTGGCCACGATTTTTGCCAGGGAGGTTTTCCGGTTGCACGGTTTGCCCAAGGAGATTGTGTCGGATCAGGGGAGTCAGTTTGTGTCCAGGTTCTGGCGCGCCTTTTGCTCCCAGTTGGGGATTCATCTCTCCTTCTCCTCGGCCTACCACCCTCAGTCCAATGGGGCCGCAGAACGATCCAATCAGGCCTTGGAGCAATTCCTTCGTTGCTATGTCTCCGATCACCAAGACAATTGGGTTGACCTCCTGCCTTGGGCTGAGTTTGCCAGGAACACGGCGGTGAACTCTTCCTCTGGGACGTCTCCCTTCATGGCCAATTATGGGTTCCAACCTGCCGTGTTACCGGAGTTATTCTCTCCCCAGGATATTCCGGCTGTGGAGGATCACCTTTCCGTCCTACGTTCTTCTTGGGTACAGATCCAGAAGTCCCTTGAGGTCTCTGCGCAGCGCCAGAAACTCCAGGCTGATCGCAGAGGAGCGCCTGCTCCTTCCTACCAGGCCGGAGACCGTGTATGGTTGTCCACCCGCAACCTCAACCTTCGAGTGCCCACTCCCAAGCTGGCGCCTCGCTTTGTTGGTCCCTTCCGAGTGCTTCGCAGGGTAAACCCGGTAGCCTATGCCCTTGCGCTTCCTCCTGGCATGCGGATCTCCAACGTGTTTCATGTCTCCCTGTTGAAGCCACTGGTGTGTAATCGTTTCACTTCCTCGGTTCCTCGGCCTCGTCTGGTCCAAGTGGGCAATCGTGAGGAGTATGAGGTGAGCAATATCCTGGACTCACGCCTGGTCCACGGTCGGGTGCAGTTTTTGGTTCATTGGCGTGGTTATGGTCCAGAGGAGCGCTCCTGGGTTCCCTCCGCAGATGTCCATGCTCCTGCCTTGCTCCGTGCCTTCCACGCACGCTTCCCTCAGAAACCGTTCTTTACTCCGCCGAGGAGGGGCCCTTGAGGGGGAGGTACTATCATGGTCTTACCTTCTTGCTGTTCTCCTTCGTTTGACATGTGCTGGCGGCCATCTTGGTTTCTGGGTTTTTTGTAGCCTCCCACTCTGCGGCTCCTCCTTCCCACTGGGAGGAGCTGGATGCCTAGCTCATATATATAGGAGGTCTGTGGCTTCAGTTCTCTGCTTGGACCTCTCCCCTGTGTTCACATGCTTCTAAGACTGCTGCTGCTGCTTCTGGTTCCTGATCCTGGCTTCGTCTGATTACCCTGCTGGTTCCTGATCCTGGCTTCGTCTGACTACCCTGCTGGTCCCTGATCCTGGCTTCGTCTGACTACCCTGCTGGTTCCTGATCCCGGCTTCGTCTGACTACCCTCCTGGCTCCTGACCTCTGGCTTCGCAAAGACTCTGCTTCGGTTTTGCCATCCGTTTGGACTTTTGCTTTACTGCTTGATTTTCAATAAAGCCTTCTTATTTTCACTTATCTGTTGTTGTACGTCTGGTTCATGGTTCCGTGACATTTTTGTACTTAAGTATTGAAAGTAGTTTTTTTTTTAATTTTGCTACTCAAGTACTGAAAGTAAAAGTACCAGTAGTTTTGAAAAAAAATTGCTACTCAAGTACTGAAAGTAAAAGTACAAGTACTGTGTTATGTAGTTATTAAAGAAAGAAGTCAAAAGTTTGAACATCGTATTGTTTTTTATTATTTCAAATGCAGCTTTTATTTATACATACAGTAGCTTTTATTTTCGTATGCGCCGATAATAGACATGTTTTGAACTTCATGAAACCTGCCATCTACTGTTCTGGCAGTGGTAATTTTTATAATTGTAACGAGCAACTATGCAGCACAAAAAATAAATATCAGAGTAGAAGTATTGAAATCATTGAAAAAATGTAGTGAAGTAAAAGTGGAAGTAGGAGAAAAAAATTCTACTCTAGGAAAGTACAGATACCGCCTTTCGGTACTTAAGTACAGTAGTGAAGTAGTTCTACTTAGTTACTATACATCTCTGCTGTTTGGTTTGTTGGCCTTACCTTTACCTTGATGGCCTTTCACGTTGAGCCTACAGTTTGTAGGGTCATGGCTGATCCCCTATGCCCATATATTGCTACAGATAGCCTGTTCCTATTTGCAAAAGAGACAGGCTAGTAGCATCCATTGCATGCTTTGCCATTTACTTGTGTTGCATTACAAATGTCGGAGTGCAAATGATATGAACCATTACATTACTCTTTGTTAATTGCCCTGCTATTTGTGTCTTGTCAGATCCATCTACTGTTTAGCTTTCACCCACCTGTACCAGTGCTAGGCTGACAGACCCAGGTGTTGACGGGTGGCGGGCTGCCTCGTATATGGCCATAGCAAGCAGCCAAGCCAACATTCCATGTAAAGTGACCTTCTGGGCAAGCCAACACTTTGTCCAATGACTCTCTCCAATGTGCAGGCGAAGATTGTCTCCCTTTTCACCCTTCTGGCTGAGCAGCTTTGCCCCCTCACTCCCAGAGGTTCCTGACCCTGGCCTGCCTTCTCAGACCCGACAGAGGACACTGTGGGATTCACTCTCTTCCAAGTAGCGTTTGAACCTGAATAAAGGCACCATGAGGCTGGATGTGGTTAAAGTTTTTACTTGAAAACCTCAATTAATACCATGGCCTCTATGGGTCACAGACCCCAACACAAATCCAACGGCAATATAAACTGTTGGTCCCGGGCCCTGGCAGTGACTGCTTGTGACACTGCTGAAACTCAATCCCTGTAAGCCTGTTGCTCTTTCTGGGCTAAGAAGGGAAGGTACCAAGGAGTAGCCCAACTTCCAAAGTCCTCTTCTGGGCCTGCACTGACCTGCTGTCACTATCTCTGCTTCAGGACAGCGGAGAGCAGGAGCATGACAGATAGATGTTGCCTCTTTCTCTTCCTCTGCAGTCTGAAGCACCTGCCTCACTGGCCCAACCTAGACTCCCAGCATTCTAAATCCAACTGTTGTAATAGTGACTTATCCCTTGCTGAGACCTTTATGCCTTGCCTGTATAAATAAATGCAATAACCGCAGACAGTCCCTCTCTGATAGCTGAAGTCACCAAATACCTTTTCCCATCCACAAAGATCTTTATTGCATGTGCAGGTTACAGCAAACAACAAGATGTGGCAGATAATTGCGGGTAAAAATATGGTAATGTGTTCCCCGATGTGAGCTGATTACGTGAGGCCTACAGATAAATGGCCATCTTTATCCCAACAAAACAGTGTGAATGAAAAAGAAATACATCACAAAAATGGGAGCGAACACAATGGCTTAAAGCATTTGTTACCCCAACATATCATATTCCTGATATGTGCCTGCTGTACCATGTACTTGTATGAGAAAGTCTCCTGTTCTTTTTGTATTTCTTCCTTTATGTGAAATCCGTGGCGTTCCTGCCAGTTCCTCTTCTTTCCTATTAAAAGCTCTCCACACTAAGCAGGAGAGCACACCGTGGTCAGTTCTCTAGCTATGCTGGTAACTCAATGTACTCTCCCCTGATGATCATACTTGTCCTGACATGCCCCCGCTGAACAGCCATTCACTGGCACGCTCAGTGTACTGCTGCTTCTCCTCCCTCCAGCTCTTATGCAGCTGAGAATAGAGGTAATGTGATCACTTATTAAAAAAAAAAGGGAAAAAAAGTATTTATGATGTATTTTTTATATCTATATAAAAAATGTTTTGCCTTTCATTTCTATTTAAACTAAATGGATTGTTTTACAAGGTGATCTCCGTTGGAAATTCTGAAGAATCATTTGATATACTTCCCAAATTCCACAAGCTATGTGCCAGAAAGAGACATCAGAATCGTCGCTGTCGTCAATTTCCGTACCTGATGACGAATTTTCCCACGAATCGCTATCGCTCAGTTCTTCAAGTAACTCAGTTTCGCTGTCGCTGTTTTCCAGTTCGTCTAAAAGCACTTTTGCGCAAAAATAACACTTTTTGGACACCATGGTCGTTAAAAATTTTCCAGGCACAAAGCACTGGAAAAGCACAGGCAGGGCACTGGAAAAGTCACCAGGTGCAATCCTGTGGTGAAATGGCATGATAACTGTACCAAGATTTATATTACTGTATTGCATCTGTATGTTTTATGAACAATGGTTTTGTTCCTTTAAGGAAAGGAGATCAGATGAAGTAATTGTTAAGGGGAGTAATGTGATCTCTGTACAGATAATAAATACCTCTAAGGGTTACACTTGCACGTTACTTAGCATGCAGGCACATGAGAAATATATTTGACACTAGGTCCTCTATAAACAATGGTATATATAATTACTTTTAATTCCACTTTGTATGAAAGTTTATTCAGCCCTTACAGGATATCACTAAATTCAGGCACCCAGGGCACATTCCCCACATCTTCTGCTGGATGCCTTGGTCGGGGCCAATCTCACATAACGGTATAAATACAGATTACCAAATGTGGGAATTAAAAGTTCAATGCAGACACTTTCGCTAATGATTTTATATGTGTGGGTGTTACTATTAAATAGAATTTGTTGAATTATATAAGTAAGATAGCTAAATGTATAATTTTCTGCTAATTTCTCCTTGTCCTATGTTCACTTGTATTCAGCTTCAGAAATCTAATAGCTCTGTTTTCAGCAGTTTCATCTAAATGTCTAAACGTTTCAGACTTAATAAAGGGCCTGAGTAAGGAAAAGAAACCTAGATGGAGGGCCGACATGAAAGGGTTAAAAGGGGACTTGGAGTAGTAGGCGTTTCAGGAGGGTTTAAAGTAAATAGTAAGGGGACACTTACTGGATTGGTGGAGTGGAGGGAAGAGGTGGGGCTTTAGGGGTTGACCAGTAGAAGGATCCTGGTGAGGCCTTCACTCAGGAGAGAGAACAACTTCTACTTCTGAGGTACCTGGGGTTTGGGGGTTGTGGTATTGTTCAGGGAGCCACATGGGTGTGCCTGTAGTGGATATCCTCTTGGCAGGTCTGCCGGACTTGCATTCAGCAATTTGTATCAGTTTGGGCGGTGCCATGTCTTCGGCTGGGTTTAGGATTCTGGCTGCTGCAGGGTATACCATTCAGCCACAGTTCCCACTCCCATTTCCAGCGACACCCCTGTGGTTGCGCCTGCGCCGTGCCACCTGGGGCGGCTGGCTGGTGCCAAATTGGACCCCAAGCAGCAAGGTGGGCGATAAGATGATGCATTTGGCAGATTTAGTGAAATGTGCAGTGTTCGTGTGCTTCCTAGGGACCTATCTCAAGCAGGAGGTAAAAGATAGGATAGGGAAAAGTGAGTATGTGGAATTTTCCAGTTGCTCCTGCTGGAACAGTTCGACCTGGACAAGGGTACATCTGACGAGATCAAGTAGGAAGACAGGGAAATGTAGATATTGGTTGATCCCCGTCATTGCCACCTTAGCCAGTGTTATTGGGGAGAAGAACCCTGAACACTGTCCTACGTGTTTTTTTGTTTTTGGGGGCTCGTGGAGAAGCTCACTGGGTTTATAGTGGCTTAGCAGGGTTGCAATACGTCGAGGCGGGACGGGGCGGAGCAGCGCGGCCCGCTTTACACTTGAATCCATAAAAAAAACACCCGTTTTGGATGAAGCTTGTGTTGCCAAACGAGTAGCGGCGGCGGACGGTCTCGCTACCTCTGGACAATTGGCAAGTATAATTGGGGTGGTCAGTTTGTTTACCGCTTTTGCCAGGGTCCTTTCTGTTGGCAGTGTTCTTTGTTGCAGGTGTTGTAAGCTAGCGGTTCTTCACCTTATGCAGTGGTGTGGTTGCAGGCGGCATGCATGCCTTTTTACAAGCTGGTTCATTCCAAATAGGTGGCAGGATGGTTTGCAGTACCAGGTGGTTCAGTGTTCCGTGTGCTCCCTTGTGTTTTAGATTAGGAGTCTAAGATTGATAAAATTGGGTCGCGGGGCTAGCTAGGGCGGAATTGTTTCTGGTTCTTGGGTCTGATGCCTGTCCTGCACAGAGGATTACCCATTTTGTTTCTAGTCATCCAAGTGGAGATGCCCCCCCCCCCCCACTTTGCTTTCTCAGGATAGGGTGACATGGTCACAGCATTTAGTTCCTTTCTGACCATGGGGTGTCGTGCCGTGGATGATGCACTCGATTGCTTTGTATGGGGGCAACGAGATCCTGCTTCAGTGTAGAGGTGATTTGGCATATTGGTAGATAGCAATCCTTGTATCACTGGTTGTATGGCTGCCCTTATCTCTTTCATTCTTTGGGGGGGGCTCTTGTTGTTTCGGTATACCTTGTAATTTGGTTGCTCGGTGGTTCACAACCTGCATAGGGTATGGTTTTCTGTTGGTTTGTTCACAGGCGGAGGCCCTTTGTTGATTTGTATCATGCAGCACACCTTTGTTATTGGGGTGTCAGGAGAGTGTATTTGAGGCCAGGGGGAAAACAGTTGGGCATTCCTCATAAGGAGGCTACAGTTCACTAGACTGGAATGCCTGGAATGTTCTGGAGCTGTGTGGTGGCAGGGTTTCATCAGTTCATACGCCTCCCCTAAGATCCTGACATGTTGCCAGTACACGCAGGGGATGATGATTTGGGTCTTATATCCACGAGGGAGCTGATGGGGGACATAAAAGTTGATTTTCTGCATCTTCCTTTCTCCTTCCCTGATTCCTTACTGGTGTGGTCAGATATGGTAGCACGTAATCAATGAAGACTGGCTCGCTCAGTTGATAGTTACATAGGGTAAAAGTCCATTTAAGGTCTGTTTTTTGTGGTGTGAAAGGGGGGGTCTGGGGGTCAGACCCCAGGAGTTGGAACAGGACACCTGACAGTAATTATGTGTAGAGGGCGTACACATATTTACAGTGGGAATCGATAGGTGGTGTCTGGGGTTGGAGGATGGTGGGAAAAGGGCCCTGCGGGTGTGATGGAGTGCACAAACATGAGGTGTCATGTTTGTGCACCTTTGGGGGGGGGGGGTACAAGGTGCTTGTATGTGCTTTATTTGATAAATTTAAATTAGTAGGGACCCGTCTCTCTGTGGTTTGTCTGGGTTGTATCTGCTAATAGTGGTGTTGTCTCTAACTCTGTGTTTTGCAGCTAGAGGCCTAAAAGTTTGGTTAAGCAGGTACATGAAGTAGTGGTGCCTACAGGGACCGTTGGGGCTCCAAATTTCAGAATGTACTAACTGTTGCTTGTATGATTTGTATATGTTATTTATACAATTTGGTTGAATAAAAGGCTGCTTTGGCCATTAAACTCCAGGTATGGTGTCAAACAGTCATAGAGACAAAATCATCTTTTATACCCTAGTCAAGTAAGGCCCTGAGTAAGGAAAAGAAACCTAGACGGAGGGCCGAAATCACAGGGTTAAAAGGGGGCTTGGAGTAGTAGGCGTTTCAGGAGGGCTTAACCACTTAAGCCCCGGAAGATTTTACCCCCATTCCGACCAGGGGGTATTTTGCGATTCGGCACTGCGTGAATTTAACGCACAATTGCGCGGTCGTGCGACGCTGTACCTAAACGAATTTGACGTCCTTTTTTTCCCACAAACAGAGCTTTCTTTTGGTGGTATTTGATCACCTGTGCGATTTTTTGATCACGCGCTATAAACAAAAAAAGAGCGTCAATTTTGCAAAAATAGCAATATTTTTCACATTTTTTTATATGAAATTCCCCCAAAAAAAAATGTAAAAATCAAAATTTTTAAAAATTTTCGGCCAATTTGTTTTATGCTACCTATGTTTGGTAAAAAAAATCGCAAAAAGCGTATTTTGATTGGTTTGCGCAAAAGTTATCGCGTTTACTAACAAAGGGAAAGATTTTTGTCATTTTTGTTGTTTTTTTTTTTAACGCGTAATGGCGGCGATCTGCGATTTTTTTGCGGTACTGCGACATTGCGGCGGACAGATCGGACCCTTGACTGACATTTTTGACACTTTTGGGGTTACCAGTGACATTTCTACAGTAATCAGTGCTATACATATGCACTGTTACTGTAAAAATACACTGGTAGTGAAGGGGTTAACTTTATTTGGAAGGGAGGGGCTGTGTGTGTCCCTAGGGGCGTGGTTTCTACTGTGATTGGCTGTGGCTCTAGCTGTAAGGACACTGATCAACGGATCTACATACCAGATCCGTTTTATCAGTGTCTTTGCAGCGAGGAGAATGACAGGCAGTTTGTTTACACAAGCTGCCTGACATTCTCCCTCTCCCCCGCTGATCGCCGAGTGACCGGCGGACATCGGGTCCGCTGGTCACACGCGCGGGGGGGTCCGTGACCACGCGGGAGCGGGAGCGCGCCCCCGGGGGCGCGCGCTCGCTCCCTAGACCCTCACAACCAAGCAACGTAGCCCTACGTTAGTTTGCCTGTGAGGGGCTGACCGCCGACGTAGATAGTCGTGCGGCGGTCGGCAAGTGGTTAAAGTAAATAGTAAGGAGACACTTACTAGATTGGTGGAGTGGAGGAAACAGGTAGGGCTGTAGGGGTCAACCAGTAGGAGGATCCTGGTGAGGTCTTCACTCAGGAGAGAGATGACGTGTGACACCCTACCCAAATACGTTGATGTCCTTTATTTTCCCACAAATAGAGCTTTCTTTTGGTGGTATTTGATCACATCTGCGGTTTTTAGATTTTGCGCTATAAACAAAAAAAGGGAGACAGTTTTGAAAAAAAAAAACAATATTTTTTACTTTCTGCTATAAATCATTCCCAATAAAAAAGAAATTAAAAATCAAATTTTTTATCAGTTTAGGCCAATTTGTATTCTGCTACTTATTTTTGGTATTGGTATTATATTAATTGGTTTGAGCAAAAGTTATAGCGTTTACAAACTATGGGATCGATTTTTGGACTTTTTATTTTTTTTGTTGTTTTTATTAGTAATATTAGCGATCAGCGATTTTTAGCGGGACTGCGACATTGCGGTGGACACTTTTTGGGGACCAGTGACACCAATTCAGCAATCAGTGCTAAATAATATGCACTGTTACTGTATAAATGACACTGGCAGGGAAGGGGTTAATACTGGGGGTGATCAAGGGGTTAAGTGTGCTCCTAAATTGTGCTTACTAACTGTGGGGGGGGGGGGGGGGGATCTGTGACAGGCACACAGAGATCAGTGTTTCAGCTTAGTAAAAGTGACTGAGGGATTGTTCTGGTACTACTAGGTGTTTTGTTAGCTCCTGCAAATGTTGGGGGATAAAATGAAAGCTGAACTCCAGTCATCTAATGAAAGAGAAGAGGAGCTGCTTTGTTGGATGTGTTATCTCTCGGGTAGAAAGCTATTGAGTAATTCCATTTAATGTATGACCCTAAGGCCCCTTTCACACGGACGATCCGATCAGTCAGTTGTTCAGGCGGACCTGATCGGATGCTCCATGTATCCCTATGGGGCAGCGGGTGCCAGCTGCTCTCCAATGCGATCCTGTCCGTGAAATCCAGACGGATGGAAACCCTATTTTCCATCCATCTGGAGGATCGGATGGGATCGGATGAGAAGGGACAAGCGGTTCGTTCTCATCTGATCTCCCATAGAGGACAGCGGGGATCTGACAGCTCTGTCTCTGCACACAGAGCGGAGACGGAGCTGCCATCCGGCTGCTCAGCGGGGATCTGCGGATCGATCCCCCGCTGAGCAGAACGGACTCCGTCGGGCGGTGCACCCGAGTGAAAGGGGCCTTAGACTAAACAAGCATTAGAACCTTACTATAGAAAGGTGGGGGCTACTAAAAAGGGATTCTTCGTGGATCCGGGGGGACCTACCACGTGGCCTCCGAGAGCACCCTACGATAGGCGTGACGCTCGCGACCGCTCGTCGCGCTTTATCCCACCCTTCCATTTCCACGCAGACGTCCCCGCTTTACCCGGTTCTGGGTAACCCGGAATTTTCTCCGGGACTGAAGGAAGCGGCATTCTGCGGACTGGTGTCCCGGGGCGTCTCCCAAGCCACCCACTTTCTCAGGGAGTCTCGATGGCAAACGATAGAGGAACTGATGTCGCCTACTGGCCCCTTTATGTTGGGGTTCTGGCACGTAGCCAAGGTACACCACTATCTTCGCTCCTTGCCGGACCCATCGTCTTTCTCCAGAGATCTCACTCCGTTTGAGGAGTATTGCGTGGGGAGCGGGAACCTGCCGGGCACGCTGTCTAAATCGTACAGCCTGCTGATCTCTCCGGGAGAGGACTATGTTCTGCCGGGGCTGGTCAAGTGGGAACGGGATCTTCAGCTACACCTTACTCCGGCGCAACGCCTTAAGGTGTATACCCTGGCCTTGAAGACTCCGACCTGTGCGAAATTACAGGAGTTAAATTATAAAATTCTCACCCGGTGGTATAGGGTCCCATCTCTTTTGAGCAAGTTCTTCCCCGGCACGACGGACCTCTGCTGGCAGTGCCAGGGTGATGTAGGCACAATACTCCATGTATTTTGGTCCTGCCCCCGGATACGCCCCTTCTGACGAGCCGTCTGGGCTCTCTTGGGGGAATTATCGGATCGGGAGATCCCGGATACCCCGGAGTTCTTCCTGCTCCAGGTTTCCTCTATGCCTATCTCGAAATGCAAAAAATCAATTATCCCTCATGTTTTGAGCGCCGCGAGGGCTTGCATCCCGGTACTTTGGAAGACGACAAGAGTACCGACTATTGGGGACTGTATGCGCAGGATGGAAGACATAAACAGAATGGAGGACCTCACCCTCACGAGACAGCATCGCAGGGAAAGATATGATAGGATTTGGGGTTTCTGGAATGTCTTCGTGCTCTCCGACAAAGGCAGGTCTCTAATGTGCGGTTGATGATTGCCCCGGGTGTGCCCGTGGGTCTGTCCATGCGGGGAATTTCCCCATCTGGCCCTCTCACCCCCCTCCCCCCTCTCCTGTCCCATTCCCTCCATTATCCCTTCTTGTTGTCTTTGTTTGTTGTCCAGTCTGGGACTCTCTCTTTTTTCTTTTTCCTCTTTTAGATAAAATTGGGGAGCGACGGTTGGGAACGGTTTTTCCCTTCTATATAATCTGGTTTCTACGCATGGTTGTATGGGGCCTGGTTATCCATGACTAAGGGTGGAGGTGCCCGCACCTTCTCCGCCTCCAGGGGTGGTTATTTGACTATGCCGGGTCCTTCTGTGTTTTTCAATGCGATGTTATGGTTTACCTTTCCGTGTGATGCAATTTCTGCTACAAATGTCTGTATGGAACGTGTTTCAGATTGTTTCTCAACTGTGGTTCCTTTTCTAAAATAAAATATTTGAAAAAAAAAAAAAAAGGGATTCTTACTAGTTGACTGCATTTCCCCATGAAGCCTAGGTTCACACTGGTGCGAGCAGAACACCGCATGTGATTTGCACAGGAATCAAACCCTGATTCCTGTGCATAATACATGCGGTTTCTGTGTGGTGCGATTTCAGCCATACATTTTGTATGGCTCAAATTGTATCGCATCCACACCAAAATGATGCAGGATCCATTTTTCCCCTGCACCTGAATCACATCACATGGGTGTTCACAGCCATGCAATAAGATTCTAGCAATCGCACTGCATTTTGCGAATTGTTTCTGGGGTGTCGTTAATCTAACATTGGCGCCTGCAGCAGATTGCATGGATGCTGTGCGATTGCTTTGCAGTAGGATGCAATGTGGGCAAACGCAGCTAATCTGATGCGTTTCCTGCATCGCAACCAGAGCTTCAGCTGCAGTTTTGGCATGTTTTAGGTACTTTTTTTTTGCAAAGTTGCATTGGTCCAGCTTGAACAAATTGAACGAATCAACCGAATTTAACTCAACTAGCTGTATTAATGAATCTAAACGAAACTAAATAAAACACATTTTTTCTTCATGCACATGTCTACTACAGGCTTTAAGCTAAATTTAGGCATTGCTTTTTTGCATAGTTACATTAGTCAAACTTGGACCAATGTAAGTATGCGTATTCCATACTTGAACGATCCCTGTGGAAGCTGGAAATTACTCTAGTAGGCACTGAGTGGCTGCCCTGCTGCAAAGTACACACAGGAAATTACTAGCTTGGCATGGGTGCTATTCACAGAAGGCCTTGCATTTCTCTCAATGATTGCAAGGTGTTCTCTGATTGGATGAGGTGGGGATCCTGATGTCACTGCCCCACCTCTCCCCCTGGTCCAATCAGAGAATGCCTTGTATTTATTGAGAAAAATAGAAAGCATTCTATGAATGGTGTGCATTTTCACTTTGCAGCAGGGCAGCCACTTGGCACGAGAACCAGAAGCTAGTAACAATTTTTTGGTTTCCAGCTTTCACAGGGATCAGCCAAGTATGACACATGCATTCTTACATTGGTCGAAGCTTGACTAAAGTAACTATGCAAAAAAAAACAATGCCTAAACTTTAGCTTAAAGCAGAGTTCCACCCACATTTCCATGTTTGCACCATCCATTTCATAGCAGCAAGTTAAAACCACATTGGCCTTTCTTTTTTGGCTTGATTTACCTTGTTTCCATGGGGTACTCACTCTGTTTTCTTCCTGTTTAGCACCACCACCGCGAGGAATGTCAATTCCACAATCAGATCGTGCCCTCCTTCTCCCTGTCCGCTGCCTTCTGGGATCTGTGTGTGTCCCAGAAAACAACGGGACCATTCAAAGAGAGCCGTGCGACTCGCGCAAGCACAGCAGGAAACCGGCTGTGAAGCCTGAAGACTTCACTGCCGGTTTCCCTTACTAGCAATGCTGGTGCCTGCATCTGAAGCCGACGGATGGATCAGCTTGGGGTGCCTACATTGCAGCTCCCGGGACAGGTAAGTGTCCTTATATTAAAAGTCAGCAGCTACAGTATTTGTAGCTGCTGACTTTTAACTTTTTTTCCCCCAGGCTGGAACTCCGCTTTAAGGCCCCTTTCACACATACGGTCCGTTCAGTTCATCAGTTCAGTCACGTCAAAATGTATCAGTTTTCCATCCATTTTTCATCTGTTTTTCATCAGTCGTCATCCATTTTTCATCCATTTTTCATCCGTTTTTCATCAGTTGTTATCCGTTTTTCATCCGTTTTTCGTCAGTTGTTATCCGTTTTTCATCCGTTTTTCGTCAGTTATCTGTTTTTCATCAGTTGTCATCCGTTTTTCATCCATTATCATCCGTTTTTCATCCGTTGTCATCCGTTTTTCATCCGTTGTCATCCGTTTTTCGTCCGATCCGTTTTTTTGACGGATGAAAAATAGAGCATTCATCCGTTCATAAAAACGGACATTGACGGAAGCGGATGAAAACGGATGTTAACTGATGATCATCCGTTGTCATCCATTTTTACATAGAGATACATTGATGTTCGTTTTTCATCCTTCAACGGATGGATGAAAAACGGACAAACGGACAGCATGTGTGAAAGGGGCCTAAAGACTGTAGGAATATTGAAATAATGCGACTGCGCTGCCAAAAACGTGAATAAAGATAACTAAACAGTTTACCAAAGTTTATTAAAAGTGCAAAAAAAAAAAAAACTAACAGTACCAAAAATACAGCTAATGTTCAATGTATCAATAAGACCCATTCAAATGATAGCTGCTTAAAAAACACAAGGTAAGTGAACAGGTGCTGGAGCCATTAGTAACAGATAAATGCATGACCACTTCCAGGTGCTTCAGGTGACCCCACATGGATGTACACTTACCACAATGGATCGACCTTCCATTGCTAAATAGGTCTTACTTGCATTTTTTTTTGGTTGGACCCGTTGTGTATCTTGTCACCATTTTGACCATTTGCATGTTATAAGATGTGATTAATTCCAATGCCATACACCTCCACTCAAAAAACAGTATCAGGGAAAAGTTTCATTGCGCAAATCAGCCTATTTTTATTAAACCATATAAAACCTTACAATTACACCCCACTCAAATGTACACGTGCTTAAGGACTGTCACTCAGGGATCCTCAAACTGCGGCCCTCCAGCTGTTGCAGAACTACACATCCCATGAGGCATTGTAAAACTCTGGCATTCACAGGCATGATGGGGATTGTAGTTCCTGAACAACTGGAGGGCCATAGTTTGAAAACACCTGACTGGTACATACTGTGCTTATGGTTAACGGCCTATGATAAAAACATTTTTATGAGCATAAACTGTTTTATATTTCTGTGAACAGGAGTACAGTATAGAGCAGGGATCTTCAAACTATGGCCCTCCAGTTGTTGCGGATCTACACATCCCATGAGGCATTGTAAAACTCTGACATTCACAGACATGGCTAGGCATGATGAGAATTGTAGTTCCTGAACAGCTGGAGGGCCATAGTTTAGAGACCCCCTGGTATAGAGTATGAAGAATTCAATGGCAACCCCATAAAATTGGCCTTCTTCATCTGCAAGCCTGCAACGCAACCTTGATATATCTTGCTTCCACTGTAACAAATAGCAGAGTGCATCACTTCTATGAGATCTATTGATAAGAAGGTTCGAAAGTGGTACCTGCTAGAGGAATAAATGGCATGTGAATGTGGGTGATGGTCAGCACACAATGAGAAAAAGTAGGAAGCATGACGTTGGTAACCCAGCAGTCAAGGGCAGGGCTGTCTCTAAGGCCGGGCAAAAGGGGCAGCTGCCCTGTAGTGTATTAACACAGACAGGCTGTACAGGTTGCTTCCTTATTCACTGCACATCAGCATGCAACTAACTTCAGTCACACCCAGCTCCCAGACATATACATAATTGTAACATTTTGCAGACAGCAACTTAACCCGTTGCTTACCATACTACATTCCCTCCTCTCTTTGAATAAAACATAACATGCACAACGTATTAATAAGATTAACAAAATGCATGGATGAACAACTAAAAATTTAAACTATAAACTCCTGACTATACACATAGTCCTTAAGGTAGGCCGGTGGATTTGTTGCTCGTTTTTCTCTTGGCCATTCCGATGTGGATGGTTGTGGATTGAAGTCTGGATCACTGGCAGTATCATCACTACTCTTTGCCTGTTCGCCATCTTCCGATACTTGACCTTCTGACTCAATAAATTTCTTCACAAATGAGGAATTACGCACTTTTGTGTGTCCATCTAAATCCTCTAAAACCACTTGAGTACCTCTTTTCTCCTTTACAACATAAGGCTCAGGTTCAAAGGACGGAGCCAGTTTGTTAAACCGATCACTTTGAAGCAACACCTTATCACCCTGTTGAAGGCCACTAGGTTGACAATGGCGGCGGTGGTTTGCATACTGTTCAGCCCGGATCTTCCTTTCCTCATCAATATGCCGAAAAGGTTTCTGACTTGTAGGAGGACCCCCAATGTCTGGCAATTTTGTCCGGAATTTGCGACCACAAAGAAGTTCCGCAGGACTAACGCCAGTGACAGTATGCGGAGTTGTGCGATAAGCCAAAAGAAAACGCCACAGTTCCTTTTTCCAGTCTCTTCTCTCTAAATGAGCAATCCGCAAAGCTTTCAGCAAGGTTCGATTCTGGCGTTCCACTTCCCCGTTAGCCTGTGGCCAGTATGGAGTTGTACGATGATGTTCAATAGCGTTTGATTTCAGATAATCCTGAAATTCCTGAGAAGTAAATTGGGCACCATTATCACTCACAATCCGTTTAGGCAACCCATGAGATGCAAAAATGCTCTCCAACCCCTCAATTACAGTTGATGATGTAGCTTTAGTGAGAACTACCACCTCTTGCCACCTTGAATAATAGTCCACAACAACTAAAAGATGGTGTCCAGATGGAATGTCGCACAGATCAATGGCTAAATCTTCCCATGGTCCCTCAGGTAGAACAGTGTGAGTTACTGGTTCTGGTTTAGGTTTGCTGCCCACCAACTGACATGCTCGACATGAAGAAACCAAACGTTCCACATCCTTGTCAATTCCTGGCCACCAGACTTTCTCACGTAATCTTTGTTTGGTGCGTACAATGCCTTGATGGCCCTCATGGGCTAAATGTAATGTACGTTTCCGTAAGTCTTTAGGCATCACAATACGATTGCCACGTAGAACTAGTTGCCCTGCAATACTCAGCTCTTGTTTGATTCTGTGATAGCTTGGGTCACAATCCACCCAAACCCCTTGTCTTACACATTTTCTCAACCGAGCAATTTCCGGATCTACAGATGACAATTCTTCAACCTCCCACGGTGTCAATGCCTGAGGCATGGCGTTAGTAGCCACAAAACGAATGTACTCTTCTGCTAGGTTATGAACAGGTGCAGAAGACTGAGGCAATCTGGAAAGTGCATCTGCCGCATTAGTCGGTCCAGGTCTGTACCGCACTGTAAAGCGATATGGTAACAATCTGAGAACCCATCTCTCAATTCTGGCGGATGGTTTTGAGCGTGGCGAATATATCACTTCCAGAGGCTTGTGGTCTGTGATGATTTCAAAATCAAGGCCGTAGAGATAGGTGTGAAACCTTTCACATCCCCAAACAACAGCCAAAGCTTCTTTCTCGGTCTGAGAATAACGTCTCTCTACATCAGTGAGGGATCTGCTTGCATACTGAATAGGCCTGTAATCGCCTGTGCATTGTCTCTGAACCAAGATGGCGCCTAACCCCACAGGGCTAGCATCGACAATAACTTGGGTGTGTGCAGTAGGATTGAAATAAGCCAAAGTTGTGGCGCAAGTCAGCCGTCTCTTAAGTTCATCAAATGCACCTTGTTCCAAAAAGCCCCACTTCCACGGGACTGCTTTGCGAGTCAACACTCTCAAAGGTTCACTGACAGTCGCCATATCTGGAATAAACTTGGCACAGTAATTCACTAGCCCAAGAAAACTGCGTACTTCTGCAGGGTTTTCAGGATTTCTGGCATCAGACACAGCTTTAATTTTACAGTCCTCCGGACCAATGCCCCTGTCAGACAGCACATGGCCCATAAAAGTCATTTTATTCATTTGAAATGTGCACTTCTTCTCATTTAATGTTAACCCTTTCTCCTTCAAGCGATTTAGCACTGCACGGAGACGTTCATCGTGCTCCTGTGAGTTTGTTCCCCACACAATTATATCATCAGAAATGTTATGCGTGCCTTCACAACCATGTAGCACTTGCTGAATCACATGTTGATAGGCCTCCGGTGCGGACGATACGCCAAACATCAACCTCTTGTATCTAAAAAGACCTTTATGGCTTGCAAATGTAGTGATGACTCTAGATGCTGGGGTCAATTCAATCTGATGATAACCCCATTTCAAATCCAGTTTACTGAAGACACTTGCCCCATTCATTGCATGTAGAACATCTTCAATAGTGGGAATTGGATGTCTCTCTCTCTCTGCACAGCTTGGTTAGCACATCTCATGTCCACACAAATCCGAATATCTGTACCCTTTGGTACAACAACTAACGGCGATACCCACGGAGTGGGCCCTTCCACAGGTTCAATAATGTCAAGGTCTAGCAGCTCTGCCAGTTTGTGCTCAACAGGTGATCTCAGGCTATAAGGAAGTCTGCGTACTGGCTGTGCAATAGGCTTTACATGTGGATCAATGTGAAGCTCCAACTGAAAATCCTTTAATTTTCCAAACCCAGAGAAGCAATCTTTATATTCCTCTTTCAATGCAGAAATAGCAGGAGACACCATATTCACTCTTGCGCTGCCTACATCACGGCCAATCTGTAACACCCCTAGTGCCATTGCGGTTTGACGACCAAGCAGAGGCGACCCTGTGCCATCTACAACATAGAATTCGGTCTGCAATAGAGGACCAGTCTCATGTGTTTGAACAGAGGTATAAAATTTGCCTTTAAGTTGCAGTGGTGTACTGGAGCCATAAGTATAAATCTGTTTAGTGGTGTTACACAATTTAAGGTGATTTTCTCTGCCATTAAGACTGTGGCAAGAAGCCAAGTCCATAACATTGCATGTAGCTCCAGAGTCAATCAACACTGACACATCTGTATTTCCAATCTTAATGGTTAATGTCCCGGCTGGCAGAGAACACAGGGAGAATATAAATTCACAGTCAGGAGCACTCTCTTTATCCTCAGCTATAACATTTACTTGTGCAGATTGTCCTTTGGTTTTGTTATCTCTGGTTGTACTTCTACACACAGCTGCAAAATGACCTGTCTTTCCACAAGTAAAGCACATTTTATTCTGTACCACAGTGCAGTCCTGACTTGTGTGTCCCGCCCTGCCACATTTATTGCAGGTGATATGTAAAGTCCTCTGTGGAAAACTCTCTTTTCTACTCCAGATATTCCTATTATTATAGGTAGGTTTGGAGACTGTATTGACAGATGCAGTGTTCTTGGTTTCAATATGCAGAGCCTGGAGCTCAGACAGTTCAATGGCTCTTGCAATCTCCTGCAGACTAGTAAGTGTGAGACTAGGTTCTCTCAATAATCTCCTCCTGAGGTGCACAGATGTGCATTTCTCTATGACCTGATCTCTGATTATCTCCTCAGTTACAGTCCCAAAATCACAAGACTTTGCCAGATATTTCAGCCTAGTCACATAACTGTCTGTGGTTTCTCCCAGTTCTTGCACAGCCTGTCTAAACTTATATCTTTCATAGGGAATATTTTTCTTTGGCTCAAAGTACTCACTCAGTCTATTCATGGCTGTCTCATAGTCTGAATCTTCCCCTGTTGCTCCCAGGGTTTCAAAAATGTCCTGAACTTGAGGTCCAGCTAGATGCAGCAGCATGGCTCTCTTCTGAGCAGGTGCAGTCACTCCTGTGGCTATAACATAGAGCTGAAATCCCTTCTTCCACTTGTCCCAGCGCTGTGAGAGACTAGTGTGGTCTCCAGACACATCAAACGGTCCGATAGCCGGTAAATCCAGAAAGCTAGCCATCCTCGTCGCCAAAATGTAGTGTATTAACACAGACAGGCTGTACAGGTTGCTTCTTTATTCACTGCACATCAGCATGCAACTAACTTCAGTCACACCCAGCTCCCAGACATATACATAATTGTAACATTTTGCAGACAGCAACTTAACCCGTTGCTTACCATACTACATGCCCCGGGCCCCGTCATTGTTGTGGGGCCCAAAGTAGCTGCCCCTTTGGCCCACACTGCCTGCAAATAGTTGATAAGTGGATTTGGCCAGGGTCAAATTGATATTAAAGATGGCCTTGGTCAGGGACAGAGCCATGGGTTACAGAAGCATC
Organism: Pelophylax lessonae; assembly: GCF_965119305.1. Classification (NCBI taxonomy): domain Eukaryota; kingdom Metazoa; phylum Chordata; class Amphibia; order Anura; family Ranidae; genus Pelophylax; species Pelophylax lessonae. Next base: position 442,937,191 of record NC_138771.1, read on the forward strand.
AACATGGCAGAAGCTGGGCCTGTGCTATACCAAAAGAAAGAAATATGTACACATAAATGTGATATATCACCAGTTCATGCGCTGATCCGATGAACACTTCAAGCTTGCTGGTGGTCTTTCTTTCCCCAATGTGAGGTCGTTGCAGCTTCTCCTTGTTTCCACTGGGTGGCGGACAATGAGTCTATCTACAAATTGCAAAAGGAGACACCAGCCCATGGCCGTCCTCGCATAATACAGTTTATTAAACATGGAACAACATGACTTACAGATACACTCACATTTGTTCTGTAGGTAACAGGCACATCAACGTTCTCAACAGAGATCGGACACCGCTAGTGGGATGCCCGGTAGTCCGAAGCCTCCCTGCTGGGTCCCGGCGTTCACAGCCCAGTGTGCCTGCGCATAAACCAGCCAGTTAGTCGCAACTGCGCATGGGCACTGCGGCCCTGCCTGTAAAAAAGATGGCAGTCAAATGCTAATGGGCAGAGTTAGACTTGATCTGTCCGGCAGCAGGGCAGTCCCCGGAGGATGTGTGCCTGGCTCAGTGGTGTATTTGGGTTTTGTGCTGCCCTAGGCAAGACTAAAATTGGGCACCCCCATGTAAATTTGCCCCACTCCTTTTTTAACAGATTTGACTCCCTCCAAAATTGAAGGACTACAAGTCCCAGCATGAACCCCTGAGATCTCACGAGGGGGGGGTGAGAGGGGGTGGGAGAAAGAGAGGGGGTAGGTGAGGGAGTGAGAAAGGGGGGTGGGTGAGGGAGGGGGAGAGAGAGGGGGGTGGGTGAGGGAGGGAGAGAGAGAGAAAGGGTGGGGGAGGTAGGGAGGGAGGGAGGGAGAGCGAGAGGGGGGATGAAAGAGAGGGGTGGTGAGAGAGAGAGGGGGGATGAGAGAGAGAGAGAGGGGGAATAAGAGAGAGGGGGATCAAAGAGAGAGAGAGGGGGTGAGAGAGATAGAGGGGGGATGAGAGAGATAGAGGGGGATGAGAGAGAGAGAGGGGGGGATGAGAAAGAGAGGGGAGAGAGCGGGGATGAGATAGAGAGAGGGAGGATGAGAGAGAGGGGGGATAAGAGAGGGGGATGAGAGAGAAGAGGGATGAGAGGGAGAGCAAGAGAGAGGGGGGATGAGAGAGAGAGAGAGGGGATGAGAGAGGGGGATGAGAGAGAGAGAGAGAGAGAGAGAGAGAGAGGGGGATGATAAAGAGAGAGGGGGATGATAGAGAAAGAGAGGGGGGTGAGAGAGGGAGATGAGAGAGAGGAAGAGAGAGAGGAGGGGTGAGAGAGAGAGAGGGGGAGAGAGATAGAGAAAGAGAGAGGAGGTGAGTGAGAGAGAGGGGGGTGAGAGAGAAAGGGGTGAGAGAGGTGGCTCTAGCAACCAGTGGCCAATAGAGTCTCAGGTGGAGGGGGGGTGGATTTTTTGCTGCCCCCCTGCAAAGTGCCGCCCTAGGCCTGGGCCTTGTTGGCCTAGGCCAAAATACAGCACTGGCCTGGCTCTCTCTAACCTCATCTTAAATCTCCCGGCTCCGTGATCTCTCCCAAGTCCCAACAAACCACAGCCTGACCTGCCGTCATGTGACCTCCACATCCTCCTAACAAACTATCACTCCGCCCTCCAACAATCAGAGCTGTGATCAGTGAGGAGATCAAGTGAGATAAATGAGGTTAGATCAAGTGGTTTTAACTTTAGACCTCACATCATTTCAGAGATATTCCACATAAAAATAAAGATATTAGGTGGTGGCACATGATGACAGGCTGGCACCCCCACATGTCATTTTCTGGCTAAAAATCATCCAGGCTAATGGATATTCATTAGATCCGATAAGATCAGGTGGTTTTAACGTTGGATCTCACATAATTACAGACTTTTTTAAGTGATTAATAACCACTTGATCTTACATGATCTAACAAATATCCCTCAGCCTGGATGATTTTTGGCCAGAAAATTGCATGTGGGGGGGGGGGGGGCCAGCCCGTCCTCATGTACCACCACCTAATATTTCTACTTTTTATGTGGAATATCTCTGAAATTATGTTAAATCTATTGTTAAAACCGCTTCATCTTACCAGATCTAATGAATATCCATTAGCCTGGATGATCTTTGGCCAGAAAATTGCATGTGCGGGGGGGGGGGGGGGGGGGGGCTTGCGGCCCGTTCTCATGTACTACCACCTAATATCTCTATTTTTATGTGGAATATCTCTGAAATTATGTGAGATCTAACATAAAACCACTTGATCTTACTGGATCTAACGGATATCTATTAGTCTGAATGATTTTTGGCCAGAAAATTTGATAGGCGGGGCCAGCCCCCCTCAATAATCACTTAATAAGTCACTAATTATGTGTGATCTTACATTAGACCCGGTAAGATCCAATAGTTTTTAACAAATAGCTTCCAAAATAGCTAACTGGTCAATTCTTTGATAGGGGGGGGGGGGGCTCATGACGGGTTAGGGGTACTATTGCTTCTTCTCTGTGAGATCTAACGCAAACAACAATTGATCTAACCTGATCCAACTAAGATCCAACGAACTGCAAAGGTTTCATTTAAAATTTTTGATTGGGGGGGGGGGGGGGCTGACCCAGCTGAGGTGTAAAATCTCAGGGTGTCTGGCATGATTCAGGCGTAGGCCCCCCAGCTCTACCACAGCTGGGACCTCAATGACTGTCACAGTTTGAATCAGTAGACATGCATGTTGAAGGGTGGGCATCTACCCCCACCAATGCTGGTGGAATTCCTGCAGCAGGAAGACCCCAGCTTCCCCAGCCACCTATTGGATAAATTGCCCAGAAATTGGCTGGGGCTCAATAAATAGGTAGGTTACCTACTTGACTCTCCCCGCCCTATGTTCTAGAACAGTGGTTCTTAACCTGGGTTCGATCGAACCCCAGGGGTTCGGTGAGTCAGTCTCCGGGGTTCGGCGGGGGGGACAAAGGGGCAATTGCTCCCCCCGAGAAAATATTACTGATTGTGAGGCCGAGCGCACCACGGGAAATCAGAGCTGCGGTCGGGACAACTCACAGCCATTACACATAGACACTTGACACTCCGCCCCCTGTACCTCCCCCAGCAGGTTTCCAGCCTATCTCCTGCAGGCTGCTTGCTGCGTGAGTGGGCGGGATGGGGATGTACCTGACCACGGAGATCGCGCACGCCTGGAAGAGGGAAGTGTGAGCAGCTGAGCAGAGGGAGCCGAGTGAATGTTCCTGGAGGTAGGCTCAGCTAGCTGTACATGGTGGATTCGTTTACAAGGACCTCTATGCTACGTCTGCTGAGTTACTGCAGCTTAGCATAGAGGTGCTGTTAGCTGACAGATGGAAATGCATGTCCTTTTCATTTAGCTCAATAAAGCATTGTGAATACCCCCTGGTGTGTGCCCTCCTGATACCCCATGGAATGCTCTCCCAACACCTCCCCTCAATGTGTGCCCTCCAAACACCCCATGGTATGCCCTCCAAACACCTCCCCAAAGTGTGTTCCCTCTTGACACCCCATGCTATGTCCTCCCAGCCCCCCCAGTGTGTGCCCTCCTGATACCCCATAGTATGCCCTCCCAACACCTCCCCCCTCAGTGTGTTCTCTCCTGACACCCCATGGTATGCCCTCCCAACCCCCCCAGTGTGTGCCCTCCTGATACCCCATGGTATGCCCTCCCAAAACCCCCCCCCCAGTGTATGTCCTCCTGATACCCCATGGAATGCCCTCCCAACACCTCCCCCCAGTGTGTTCCCTCCTGACACCCCATGGTATGTCCTCCCAGCCCCCCCAGTGTGTGCCCTCCTGATACCCCATAGTATGCCCTCCCAACACCTCCCCCCTCAGTGTGTTCTCTCCTGACACCCCATGGTATGCCCTCCCAACCCCCCCAGTGTGTGCCCTCCTGATACCCCATGGTATGCCCTCCCAAACCCCCCCCCCCCCCCCCAGTGTATGTCCTCCTGATACCCCATGGAATTAAGAAGGGTTCGATGAATGCGCATATGAAACTGGTGGGGTTCAGTACCTCCAACAAGGTTAAGAACCACTGTTCTAGAAACATCCATAAAACAGGAGGGAGCAATCAAATCTGCAACCTGTGAACTCTAGAACAGCCCAAAGCAATTGAAGGCCAGTTCACTGATTACAGTGAGACCAGAAAAAATTAAATTTACCTACCACCTAGCAGCCTACCTAGGAGGGTGCTACACAGGCATTCACTGGCCAATATTTTGAAAAACAATGTCTGTTTTTCTCTCTGGAGGACAGATATTCCACTATCTGTGACCTCACTGCTTTAGTGTGGAAGTACTGTATTTCCTAATAAAGTACTACTCAGTGTAACAGGGATGAGGGTACCCAGCCACTTCGTATACTGAAAAAAAGTAGTATCACCACTGGATCCTTCTCAATCCTATACAAGGAGAAAGGCATGAGAGGGGCATCTTCGCCCGCACAGGATACACAGGTGTTCCATGTATGTGTGTGCAGGCAGTCCCATTCATGTCTATTGGGACACAGCTGCTACTTGGATCAGTGCATGTCCCTGAACAAACCCTGTCTAAAATATTTTTATTTAGTTCCCTTTAACTTCCACATGCATCTTGGTGCAATGCAACCCCTAAAGACTAAGGATATCTAATGAAAAAAAATTACTTTCAGGGTACAGCATTGGAAGTGAGTATTACAGTATAAAGCCCAGTACACACGATCAGAAAATCTTGTAAAAAATACTGCTTCCTAATCGATCGTATGACAATCTGATCGTTAGTACACAGCCTTCAAGAGCCAATCACAACAGTTCACCAGAAATTATCCAAAGGGGCAAACACAAACATTTTTCTCGTACGATACCAGATCGTACGATTTTTGTTAAATCAGTACAGTTTTGGCCAAAAATACAATACAAATGCATTACATCCCTTCGGAATTTGTATTCTGTCGTGTGAGATTTTTTCCTAACTTTAGCATCCTGTTCATTTTCGATATAGAGATTAGCATGCAAAAAAAATGGACGATCATTTGTCTGATAATCTCATTGTGTGTACCAGGCTTAAAGTGGTACTTAAGGCAGGAGGTTATATATCTTAATGCACTCTATGCATTAGGATAAAAAACCTTTTGTGTGCAGCAGCCCCCTTCAGCCCCCCCTAATACTTGCATGAGCCCCGTCTCAATCCAGCTGTAGTGCACTAGAGCCTCGGATGTCCAGGACTCTCCCTCCTCATTGGTTGAGACAGCACCGGATGCCATTGGCTCCCGCTGCTGTCAATCAAAGTCAGTGAGCCAGTGAGAGAAAGGGGGTTGGGCTGAGCTTTGGGTCCATGTCTGAGTGGACACACAGAGCAGCGGCTCAGCTTGGGCTAGTTATGATTAAGCCATCTTGAATTGTGAAATGCGTCAACTGTCTGTGGCTCAATTTTCTTGTCTTTTTCATTTTATCATTCATCCACTGGAGTGCGGTCAAACCTCTTTTCGGCTTGGGTGCCCCCATAGCAACCTGCTTGCTGCGGGGGCACTCGGCTTGAGAGAGGGGCCAGGAGTAGAGATGTCCCGAACTGTTCGCCGGCGAACAGTTCCTGGCGAACTTCGCATGTTTGCGTTCACCTCCGTGGGCGAACATATGCGATGTTCGGTCCGCCTCCTATACATCATCATTGAGGCAAACTTTGACCCTGAACCTCACAGTCAGCAGACACATTCCAGGCCAATCAGCATACCTCCCTCCCACACCCTCCCACCTCCTATAAATAAGCAAGGGCAGCACCCATCTTAGATCATTCTGAAGCAGTGTGTTAGTGAGAGCAGGGAAAGTTCTGCTGCTGCTGCTGCTGTTAATAGCTAGGGACAGTTGTTAGTCAGTGTTCCCAGTCTTGTTAGTCAGTGTTCTTGGTACACTCCTGCTGTAAGGACAGCACCCCAAAAAGCCCTTCTTAGGGCTGGTATTTGAGGTTTTTTTTTTAATATATATATATATATATATATATATATATATATATATTGCCCCCAAAAAGCCCTTTTTAGGGCTGGTATTTGAGTATTTTTTTTCTATATATTTATCAGGCATTTTTGGAGGCAGGCATGACTTTTTTTGGGATTAGTGTCGGGGGGGGGGTCTAAAAAGTGTACCTACAGAGCTGAAACTTCACAGGTACACTTTTTAGACCCCCCAGACACTAAATCACACAAAAAAAAGTTCTTAAAAATTGTCATTTTTGACAGAGAGCCAATTATTTGAAAAATTAAAAAAAATAAAATAAAAATGTATTTGGATTTATTATCTGGGGGGTCTAAAAAGTGTACCTGTGAAATTTCAGCTCTGTAGCATGCCCAGAACCAGAAAAAAAAAGATCATATAGGTGTAAATGGCGGGTTCCCACCATCCCTGCTCTACTGAAAAATGATCTTTTTTTCTGGTTCTGGACATGCTACAGAGCTGAAACTTCACAGGTACACTTTTTAGACCCCCCCCCCCCCCCCAGACACTAAATCACACAAAAAAAGTTCTTAAAAATTGTCATTTTTGATAGAGAGCCAATTATTGGAAAAAATAAAAAAAAAATGTATTTGGATTTATTGTCTGGGGGGGTCTAAAAAGTGTACCTGTGAAGTTTCAGCTCTAAAGCATGCCCAGAACCAGAAAAAAAAGATCTTATAGGTGTAAAAGGAGGGTTCCCACCATCCCTGCTCTACTGAAAAATTATCTTTTTTTCTGGTTCTGGACATGCTACAGAGCTGAAACTTCACAGGTACACTGTTTAGACCCCCCAGACACTAAATCACACAAAAAAGTTCTTAGAAATTGTCATTTTTGATAGAGAGCCAATTATTGGAAAAATTAAAAAAAAAAAATTATTTGGATTTATTGTCTGGGGGGTCTAAAAAGTGTACCTGTGAAGTTTCAGCTCTGTAGCATGCCCAGAACCAGAAAAAAAAAGGTCATATAGGTGTAAAAGGAGGGTCCCCACCATCCCTGCTCTACTGAAAAATTATCTTTTTTTCTGGTTCTGGACATGCTACAGAGCTGAAACTTCACAGGTACACTTTTTAGACCCCCCAGACACTAAATCACACAAAATGTGTACCTGTGAATTTTCAGCTCTGTAGCATGTCCAGAACCAGAAAAAAAATTAGAATTAGGGTTAGGGTTAGGGCTAGGGTTAGGGTCAGGGCTAAGGTTAGGGTTATTTTTAGTGCTTAGGGTTAGAGGGTTAGGGTTAGAGGGGTAGGGGTAGGGTTACTAACTCTAACCCTAAGTATCTCACCGTAACCCTAACCCTATCCCCTAACACTAAACCTAACCCTAACCCTCTAACCATAACCCTAACCCTCTAAGCCTAGCCATAAAAATAACCCTAACCCTAAACCTAACCCTAACCCTCTAACCTTAAACTTAACCCCCTAACCCTAACCCTAGCCCTAACACTAATTCGTAATTTTTTTTCTGGTTCTGGGCATGCTACAGAGCTGAAACTTCACAGGTACACTTTTTAGACCCCATAGACACCTAATCCAAAGAATTTTTTTATTTTTTTTATTTTTTTTTTATTTTTCTAATAATTGCCTATCAAAAATGACAATTTTTAAGAACTTTTTTGTGTGATTTGGTGTCTGGGGGGTCTAAAAAGTCTACCTATGAAGTTTCAGCTCTGTAGCATGTCCAGAACCAGAAAAAAAATTAGAATTAGGGCTAGGGTTAGGGTTATTTTTAGTGCTTAGGGTTAGAGGGTTAGGGTTAGAGGCATAGGGGTAGGGCTACTAACTCTAACCCTAAGTATCTCACCATAACCCTAACCCTATCCCCTAACACTAAACCTAACCCTAACCCTTAAAGCCCAGTTCCTGTCCCATTTTGGTCGGATCTGGTCTGTTTGTGGATGTTTGCGGTGCGTTAAACGGGGAGTTTGGTCTGTCACTGTGAAGCGGGCGTAACCCTTACACTACCTGATCGATACAACATCATACCTGATCGTATACACACACTGGATGTTTTAAAGCACGTTATTCCAAACAATTTAGGAATGTTAGGTGATTTATGCCCTTTATGGATTAAAACCCGACTCTGCGTCAACTACGTAATTTTCCATGGGAGTTTTGCCATGGATCCCCCTCCGGCATGCCACAGTCCAGGCGTTAGTCCCCTTGAAACAACTTTTCCATCACTATTGTGGCCAGAAAGAGTCCCTGTGGGTTTTAAAATTCGCCTGCCTATTGAAGTCTATGGCGGTTCGCAATGTTCGCCGGTTCGCGAACATTTGCCGATGTTCGCATTCGCCGTTCGCGAACATTAAATTTTATGTTCGCGACATCACTAGCCAGGAGCACTGACAAGGGACCAAAGAAGAGGGGGATCTGGGCTGCTCTGTGGAAAACCAACTGCATAGAGAGAGTGAGTATAACGTTTGTTATTATTAAACAAAAAAAAAAAAAAAAAGCAAGACTTTATTATCACTGTAAGTTACAATGCAAAAAAAAAAAGTAGCTTGAAATTGGGCTTTAAATGTGCCCTAGCATTAATTGTGGAACATTAATAAACAATTTTAATAAACAATTTTGATTAATAATATCATTGTTGCCAACATCATCATCCTTGTGATCTTCCTATTATTCTACGAACAACCCCTCTAGAAGATCCCTGGTGAGAATAGAAGCTTTTAGCTGCTTCCTGTCATGAAAACATGTTCATCAAATACCTGCTTACTCATAACCTTAACATTTAATGTCTAATTAATTTACTGAGACAAAAAGGAAATGTTTACTTTTTCTAATAGTACATTTGCATAAGGAACCTAATTAGATTGTTGTTTTGTTTACAAAATTTAGTTTTCTTTTTTGTGCTGCTCATGTTGATTGCACCATTAATGTAGCATCAATTTTTTTTTTTCTTCTTCTTTTCAATCTTACCAGAGATCCCCAGGGATCGGTTGATTGCTTATTAGCAAAAGATGTCTGATTAGTAACACGTTACTGAAAATTTAAATGGCTGTTGATTGGAGAAACTAACCTCAGGTAGGTGAAGTAATAAACGGATTATATTTCCCAAACATTAAAAGGGCAATATATTGCCGATGATTAACTAAAGTTTAATTTGCATTACGTAGGTTGAAGAACTCTTAAAGCGGTAGTGAAGTTTGCTTTATGACTTGTACCTACAGGTCAGCCTATAAGGCCTATCTGTAGCGAAAGTGAATATCTCCTGAATATGTACCCTTTAGGAAACATTCACCTTTGTAGCAGCTGGTGACGTCACCGGAGCATGCACATTGCACTCTCAATGGACTACATACTGGAGTATGCCATTCATTGACAGTGCTGTGCAGTGACCATGACTCCTGCCCACATTTTTTGCCTTTCTCTGGATCAACTGTGGGTATAGGATTGTGTTTATGGAGGTTTTCGATTTGTGTGTGTGTTTTTTTTCTTCTATGGGTTGAACTGGATTAACTTGTGTCTTTTTCCAACCAGGAAGGTTGAAGGAAAGAAGACAGGGTGAAGATGGAAGTCCTGGTGACAGCATGCCACTGAAGGGCTTTTTTTTTTTTTTTTGCTTGGACTTTACTACCACTTTAAAGCAAATCTGTCAATCACTAAAACATCTAAAAGTAAAGTTGAACGCCAGGCAAACAGCTAAATATTTAGAGTAAACGGTGTGTACCCTGGTGGGGATTCTTCTATTTTATCCCCGCCAGGTGATAGTCCTGAAATGGAAGTCGGCATTCCTCCTACGGTGGGTTTTTGGAAGGGTCTAGTTAATGCTGTGGTACTTCTTTATAAAGATACAATAAAGGGAAAGAAAGCTGCGCACAAAAAAGGTGAAGCTAAAGGCTGCTAGTACAAAGTATATCAAACCCAGAAAAATGTAAAGATGGTACAGCGCTGTACCATCTTTACATACTTCTTTATAAAGATGCTTACATGTCCAGAGGTTGTCCTCGTAAGTTTGAAAAAGTGTGGCAATTGTGGGTGAATTCATCCCTAACAACTGGTGTCCAGGACTGATTATCTACTCTTCCAGATGGATTTGTGCTTTGAGTGGGGTGGGGATGTTCCTTTGGTTCTAGTGGGTGAGATTGATATGCATGCTCAATGGTTCCTAATGGTGGGGGATGGATACTCTGTCATTGTCTCTATTGCCATTGTTTTTTCTGACTGTTGGTTTGGAAGGTGCACTTTAGGACAGTGTCAGCCCTGTTTTTAGGCTGGGGCTGTCCCTGTTTTACCTGTGTTTTCTTGTAGTGCGTAGAGGATTGTGTTTTTGTTTTTGAGCCGTGGTATGCAACTATTGGCTTCATTATGTTTTCTGAAAAATTTCCAATAAAAAGCATTTAAAAAAAATATATATATATATATTTAGTGGAAATACAAATTGTAAGGCACTGGCTGGCCGTGAATGTCCCACCGCATGGACAAGGCAAAATGGCTTGTTTCTTTTGTGCCCAGTTCACCCCGCTCCATTGGGGTGGTGTGTGGGCTAAATGCGCTGAAAAAAGCACTGCATGCAGTGCTTTTTTTTTTTCAGTGCAGCACAACGCTGCGTAAAGCCCCGTACACACGTACCGATATTCGGCCGTAAATATTCGGCCGACGACCGATCGGCCGATTGTAGGCTTGTTAGTATGATGCTTCCCGACAGCCGACAGCGCATTTTCGGCCGAATAGAATCTGTCATGCAGGCATTAAAATTTTTGTTGGCCAACACCAGAACGGCCGATTGTTCGCCAGTCAGTACAGATTTCGGCCGACAGACAGCAGATTTGCAAGACTGGGCATGCTCAGAATTGAAAAAAGACAAGGAAAGTTAACCATCACATGACATCACTTCTGCAGTCGGCTGTTGTTGGCCGACAAAATTCGTGTGCAGTCTTTTGCAGTTTTCAACAGACACGACAGCCCTGGACAAAAGACGGCCGATCGTTCGGCCGACGATCAGTACATGTGTACGGGGCTTAAGGCAATTTACTGCCTTGCACCACGCAGCCAGAAATTTAACTTTATGAGTTGTCTATGTGATATATCAATAAAAGTTACTTTTTTATAAAAAAGAGAAAGAAACAGTACGATCTGTTGAGCCCATTGCTTCCTGACTTAACTGAGTTCAGTCGGATCCCACCACACATTAGCGCAGCAGCTGGTGTGAACCAGCCCTTAGTTTTTGGCCAGTTGCCTGTTTTATATCACTGCATTAAAAGCGCTTTGTACAGAAATCGTAATTTTATTCCTTTTTAAAAGGGACAGATTGTAGAGCAAAACTGATACTTTGGTTGAACTATATACACTCTCTTATTTCTCATATGGGAGAACATATTTTAGCAATTATAATGCTAGAAAAATCCTGGGTCTGTTTTACCATGATCATTCACATTTTGTAACACCTCTTCGCACCCTGTTTGGTTCAGTTTTCCATTGACCAAGGTGATAATCCTGGAGAGGTAATTTCTGCCACCTGTGCTAGCCCAGTCACTGTACAAACAGATGCAAAACTTCCATCCATCTCTGCTTTGTTATCTTTACATTGGCAAGAGGACCTTGTTCTAAGATGGTGAACAGACTCTAGACTCAGAAGAATGTGTGTGTTCTAAAATCCTGGCTAGGTAATTGCATTGTGTCCTGCTAAGGCCAGACATCACCCAACTCACTCTTTTATTTATTTTTTTCTTAATCTGGAAGAAATTCTAAAACGGGCTTGACCATAAGTGTAAAAAGTAAAAGACTAATCATGATGCAGCATGGGAACCTAACAGTAGGAATGGGCAAAGTTATATTCATCAAATTTTCCATTGATAAAACTGGAATATGTTTATCAATTGCCTGTAGGGTACACAGTGACCATTGATTAAACACAGAAAAGGTAACATCAAGATATAATCAGCGTTTTGTTATGTAGTTATTGTACACTAGGTTGAATAAATGAGAGGCATTATCATGTGGTCATTGTATGATAGGTTGAATCAATAAATGTGATTTGCTGACAAACAAAGCCATTCATTGCTGACAAACCATCAGGGTGCAAGAAACCTTTGTAATAAAGGATTCTTAAGGAGCCAAGATGTGATAATAGAGGTACTAACACCATGAGAACATCACCTTAACACAGGAATCTTTAAATTAAGTTAATCCTTATGCTGCAAGGTGAAATAATAAGATTGCGCACCCCCCAAGGAGCTACAGATTAATTGAATCCCCCACTCCTGCACAGCCAGGCACTCCAAATTTTCACAGGCACTCCAGAGTCAGAGAACAGTCCGTGACTTTGTTTCTGTTATTTATTGAGGGCTAATAACTTGGATAGGGATGGGAGGTTATGGGATGCCTACTTAACTTCAGCAACAAAATTTTGGCAACAACTTGGGCGCATCTTCCTATATACAGTCTATTTACAGTGTCTATATACAGCTTCAACTTCTTCCTCTAGAACACACTTGCTTTTTCCAGCTATGTCATTCTTTGATGATCTGACAGGCTCCAGTCAGATGTAGCAAGAGCCCATTACAGGCAGGGACTTGCAGCCCCTATGAGTGTAGAACAGTAGAGTGACACAGCTTATACTTTCACATCAATTTCTCCTTGTGGCCATTGGTCCCAGCATCACCTCTTCAGGCCCTGCCAGCCCTCCTGGCTGCAACAGCCCCTTTCACTAGCCCTTAAGGCTACCTCCCCTGATCAGTCCTCCAGACTAGCTCTCTCCAGCCTACTGATTCACAGGATATCTCCCAAGGAAGGATAAAGACAGAAGGACACTGCTGCTTTCAGGGAGACTGGCTATATGTGGCAATCTTCCCCTTGTTTGTCACCAGCAGTGCTGATCTACTCACGCTGCCCTCTCTCTTGCTCCCATGCCTCCACAGATAGCCTCCTCCTGTATCTGCATATTCCACCCAAATGCCATGGCCCAATCCTTCATGAATGCACATCACTGCTACTACTGTAAAACAAACAGCAATATTTCTGGTAACATGCTCCGCCCTATGTGTACTACAATTCCCACAGAGCTGAATGTGTCTGCATGTACATATGTAGTCCATCTCAGGGGGGGAGCAGGAAAGGATGGCTACATTCACATATGTGTAGTACTCTCCTAGGTAGGTGCTAGAGAGTGAGTATAGTTTGGGCTCTGTCTGCCTATCAGAGGAGCAGCAGGCAAATTCTATATTGCTTTCGGCTTAACAGAGAGCAGGATCTGTGAGTTAGGTCTGCTCATGGTGCTCAGTGTGTGATTCATCTGGTCTAGGGGAGTGTTTCACGCTGGTCCAATAGGGAGGCATATTGGACAGTGGAGAAAACCTGACCAATGGGTACACAGGCTTTGATACAGCCCCAGTGATTGGCACAGACTGCTGTCTCGGGGCATTGTGGGGTGTGGTATAAAAGCCAGGAGCACATGTGCTCGGGGTCTTTGGCTGGTGAGCAGAGTCCCGGAAGGAGGGTGGCGGCTGCCTCCTCTTCTGCAGCAGTTGTTGTATGGTCACAGGCAGTCGGCCTGGTGAGCCAGAAGAAAGGAGCCTTATCCCAGAGGTCCAGGATAGCTGACCAGAGGGGTTGAGACACTGGAGAACCTGGAAAAACAGTATCGTGAGTACAGGGGATCGTGTCTAAGGGTCTGACCAGGAAGAGGGTCACCCTAGAGTAGAGTACTCAGAGGACGGGTGTCAGTTGGTGGAGTGAAAGGGGGTGCTAGGCGAGTACCCTGAAGATAGTGTGCAACCAAGTTTTATGTTCAGAGAATCAGTATCTACAATCTATCTATCTAGTGACAAGGTGAAATTAGCAGCCTGGCTGCATCTTTAGATAGAAGTCCTCAGAATTGTGAATAGTTCAAGTTATGGAGTATCCCACTCTATCCCTTCTCCCATCCCTATTTATAAGAAAACAACAAAAACAACCAAAACCCCTAGACTGTTCATTGACTGAGCCGGAAAGTAAAGTTTCTGCATGCAGTTGCAAACGGTAACCCAGAGGGACCCAAAAAGGTGAACAATCAAGCAGTCCTCAAGGGGGCAGTGCTACATATGAAGTGTATCTAAAAAGTCAGGTGAATGGACCAATATCTCAATTGCAACATGAGTCAGATGCGTGCACATGCACATGGCTATCCAAAGACACGTCGAGAAGCGCTAACTAGCGTGGATTACACTTGACCGTCAGGGTAAACTCGATGCGGGCAGTCAAACGTAGTCATCTCTCTCCTTGTAGTCTTAACTCTCACTATAACCCCAGCAGTAACCTCCCTCTAACTATCATCCTTCCTGTAGCCCTAACACTAACTCTCCTTGTAACCCAAACACTAACCAGCACTATTCTGTGTGTGTTACCCACACTGCACAAGAACAGGTTGCTCTCTTTAGATGTGCGTGTGTGTTAATAATTGTTATTGGCACCCAATACGCATCTAGCAAACGCGTGTGCAAATGCGGATACCAAAATATATGGTAACGCCATACTTGTTGCGCATTCCCGCATGAATAGGCTGTCAAAAATGTGTTGTGCAAGAATTCACAAAAATGCACCCCCTTCTAGTGTGAACCAGCCCTCACTCTCCTTTCTAATACTAACACTAACCCCACCTTTATCGCTAAGAGGAATATTCCCCTAACATGCCTACCCACTGTAGCCCTGACATTAACCCTATTATTTTATTTTTTTACAGGTACTTATAAAGCGCCTTCAACACATATATTGTATATTCACATCTGTCCTTGCCACCAAGGAGCTTACAATCTAAGGTCCCACAACTCACATTCATACATACACAAACTAGGGCCAATTTAGATAGGAGCCACTTAATCTACCAGCATGTCTTTGGAGTGTAGAAGGAAACCCACGCAGGCACAGGGAGAATATGCAAACTCCAAGCAGGTAGTGCTGTGGTTAAGATTCAAACCGACGACCCTAGTGCTGCCAGGCCGATGTGCTAACCACTTACCAACTGTGCTGCCCTCCTTGTAACCCAATCCCTAACCCTCCCCCCCTAGCATTAGCAAAAGCCATAGGCATGTGCACAGGGTGTGCCAGGTGAGCCTGGGCACACCGTAATCACCCTGAACTGGGCAGCTTTCCCCTGCTGCTTGGCTGCAGAGAAAGGGCCTGGGGAATTTCTATCATCAGTCCCTTTATCTGTCGCAAAA
The DNA here is from genome assembly GCF_965119305.1 of Pelophylax lessonae. NCBI lineage: Eukaryota > Metazoa > Chordata > Amphibia > Anura > Ranidae > Pelophylax > Pelophylax lessonae. The sequence continues at coordinate 442,952,293 of NC_138771.1, forward strand.
GTGAGACATCAGGGGTCTGTTTAGACCCCTGATATTTCACCAAAGCCCCCCTAAAGAAATTGTAAAAAAAATAATAAAAAATGATTGTAAAAAAAATATTGTCAAAAATAATAAAATTATAAAAAAGTAATAATAAAAAAATATATATAAAAATAAACTACTGACACCAATCTCTGCCCTTCTGATACTGTCCACTGCTCTACTGACACCAACCCCTGCCCTATCGACATCGTCCACTGCTCTACCGACACTGTTCATTGCCCTACTGCCATATATACATATTTATGGTCGGAGCCCTCCAACCAAGACAGACGTGAAACCACATAAAGACGCCACAAGACTCACAACATAACATAGACTTGAGGTGTGCCATGGTCAGCTGGTTGGTACACCGAAAAGGGGGCATACCCAAGATAAGTAATGGTTGATTGTAGAAGAGGGATGTGAAGGAAGTGCCCTGGAAAGGGGATGGGAGGGAGGGTATCGTGCACTGGAACCGACAAGGTACAATGGTGAGTGGGATGCTTAAATACTCCCCCTCCTCCCATAAATTCAGACCACCATACTGGCCTTCTAATTTATGGTCAGAGCCCTCCAATCGAGATAGACGTGAAACACCACAAGACTCACAACATAACATAGACCTGAGGTGTGCCATGTCCGGCTGGTCGGTACACCAAAAAGGGGACAAAAATACCAGTATAGGGAAAGCAGTTTTATTGGTATACATGACATTTATTGGGAAAGGCTGGTAAAGGCTTGCAACATCTCAACCTGGGGATTCGGAATATACTCGGTAAAGCAGGCAGATTTCCATCTGCCTAATCTTCTGATGACATGATCCTGCACCCCGCACCGGGAGGCGGCTAAGGCTGCTCTGATCCGGAAGGAGTGCCCAGAAAACTGGTTAAGGTTAAAGCCTAGATTAGCCGGGAGGATGCGAACATGTCTGATGAACTGGCTAGCTGTTAGTGGGCTGGAAGGAAAAGGCAACAATGGGCTGGAGCTAGACTGGCTCAGCCGGTGTGATAACAACTGGTCCAGAACCGCTACTGGACACCATTCGTTGTGGGTCTAAAAGAATTTTATGTCGATCCTGGAGCTGGACTGATAAGTTTTGGACACTGCCAGATGTAGGACAAAATGGTCTTGAAGGCGGGCCAGATGGCACCTGCGTAGCACTTGGCAACCGGGGACACTGTAAGTGAACTCACCAGGCCGTAGAAAGCCGTAGAAGGCCAGGTAGATAGCTGCTTGGATGACCAGGCTGGGGAGCAACCCAAAAGGAGACAGTGACAGGATGGCTGACATGTGCCGGAATGAGGAATTTGATACGGTCAAGTGTTTGCTACTGGCCACGCAGCAATGCTTTGACCACATGGGCCGCGAACAACAAGGGTTTCCCGGGGGCTTTTAGAGAGAAGAAATGCTGGATGCCAGCTAGGTACACTCTGACAGTGATGTGGGACAGGCTCCGATGAGTGTGGCAGAAAGACACGAAGGCCAGGACATGCTTGATGTGACCTGTACCGTTCCCATGAAGGGTACAGGTCACGTGAAAAGATATAATAAAATAACCAATAACAGTATGCTGAAACTTCAAAACAGAACCTCATCTTCCACCTTGAAACAAAAGTATTTGAAAATGTAGGATTAGTCCAGGGGAGGAAGCCCACCCCCTTATATTCCGTCCAGTGTGCAATATCATAATTCCTACCCAGATCCTTTAAGCAAACTCCCTTCCTCTCAAGACTATTGTTTGTATCTCACATATCCACCTCTCCCTCCAATGTATCAGTAGAATCCACCCATCTATACCAGATCTTCCTGAACTTCTTGGAGGATCTCTGCGCCTCATATGTCATACGATACATGGAAATATCGGCATTTACTACCCTCATCCACATTGCCAGCGTCGACCTTTCGGTATGCATCCACCTCCTTGTTATGAGTTTACGCACACAAAAGAAGAGAATTCAGAGGACAATACAATTTTTTTAACCATTGAAGTCCAAAAACCAAAAACATGGAACCAAAAAAGCAGAAAAAAACTCCCTGGCTCTTTACATAAAATGCACAGACTTGAACGTTACGTGACCCATAAGAAACCATAGTAAATGAAATGTAGTGTATTTCTGCAAAACTGAAAACACACCAAAAAAAATGCATAGGTGTGAACCAGGCCTAAATGTCACCCTTTGCTTTTATCTGCCCCTCACCTGCACTAGGATCATCCCTGGCACTGCAGACTAACCCTTCTTGCACAAAGAGATGCCAGCAACACAGTCTCAGCATCTGCTACTCCGAGAAAAGTGACTGTTGATATTTTTTGCATTTCAGAACCCATTGTATACGATGTGCATCAATTTCGGAACTCCAAAGAGTAATTGAAATCTGAAATCGAAAGAAGCTAGCAATAGCGATAGTAATTTTACATCAAATGCTCCATAGTCAGGACTGCAACCAACCTCTCATTTGTCTAATAGCGAGAAAGACATTTATAAACCTTGCTTATATAATCCGCAGTGAGCTCAGAAGCTCAGCAGAAGATTTAAACAATCCCTGATGTACTTCAAGCATTTGAGCCGAGGTGCAGGCGAGAGTCGGCTAAATCTGTCTTAGCTAACCTGCAGGTGATCTCCCGGTTCTCTCCATCTCTCTCTCTGCTATGAATAACTTGCTCCCTCACCCCTCTCCCTGGAGTCCCCATCTCACTGTATTTCTGTCCTCTCAATTGCAGTCCGCTCTACTCAATGATTTGCCTTGATAAAATATTCATGTGTGACACACTATGTGATTGGCTGTAACATTCTGTCCTATACAGAGCTCAGAGGCCTAACATGATGTGACAGCTCTCAGGCCACAGACACAAGGCTCAGGAAAGAGTCTTAAGAAACCTGTCATTCCTGAAGCCGCGGCTCGCCCGGCCGTTGTATAAAACACAGTTAACAATGACAGAAATATAAAGCTTTGCAAGGGCTGATGCCTTAGCCAACACACCTCTGAAAGCCGTGGCCCTTCGACAGTAATACAGCCAGGGTCCGAATTTTCGGGCCTGAGATCAGAGAAGGCTACATACAGTACCTGCTAACACAAAGCGATTGTATTCTTGTGCAAATGTGACATTTTTAAAGTCCATTAAAGGCCAGCCCCACTGAGTATAATTCCGTATAACCGTAACTTATTGAAATTGATATCCTTATGATTTTCACCACCTTTTGTCACTGCAATAGGCAGTTGGGGTGTTTGGAAAGAATATTTGACATGTATGCAGATTAATATCCATGGCTTTATTAAAAAAATTTAAAGGAAACTTGCGCATGCTGTTTGCTGCGATACAAGAAGGCATTATTTTTCAGTGCGCTATTTACTCCTCTGGTAGCATCTGAGATTCCTGCAGGGAAATTGACAAAACTCTGAAGAGAATGTGTCTGGGCAAAGCACTTCCAATAACAAATTTTAATTTATGAAGTTTATTCTTTTCAAGATATGTCACTCAATAAACAGAGAGAAATGGCTTTGACTGCAATATTAACTAACACCTTTTGTATGCTCAATTTTCAGATGACTAAATGTGTATCATTTCTTCGGCATGTCTTTCGGCATCTTAAAATTAAAAATCAGGACCCCAAATCTATCCATCTAAACTCCCTCTTTATTAATTTTTTTTTTTTTTTTTCCAAAAAGAACAAATCACTCGAGAGCATCGCTACAGGCTCATGCATAATAATGAAAGGAGCTCAAAGAAGCTGTTCCTACAGGCTTTTGAGCTTTTTTTGAACACTCATTTTTTCTGCCTGGAAACCCCCCCCCCCCCCCCATGTTAGCCAATGTGTCCATGCACATTATGGCTTTTTCAGGAGTTTACAGGCATATGCCCTTACAGGCAGAAAAAAAAACCCCACAAACTCGCTTTTTTGAGAGGAGCTTTTGACTGAAAAAGGCAATGCATTTGTCTTACACTCTATTGAACTTGGGCCATGCAGCGTGGAGACCTGATATATGACCGGCTCCTCTGATGCTATCCTTATGAACGTTACCAGGCGTCAACGCTTATCAATCTTATTGTCCCTGGCCCACCCTCTCTCTGTTTGGGTTGACATCCAATCTCCAACATACATCTTTATTGAGGGTTTAATACAGTGGGGCACACCTGTTGGGACAAACTACTTTGTACATCTCTTTTGACACCGCCATACATTAAAATTATATTTTGCTCTGATAATTAAGTTATATTCTGAAACATGTCGCAAACCCTCTGTGAACTCTCCTGTGGTTTGGCCTTCCACCATATGAGACCAACCGTATGTTCCAGATTGTGAGCCAATTATACTGCTGTTTATATTTGTATAGTTACTTTGTTGTTCTTAAACTTTGTATATGGTGACCAAATCACTATTTTACCATGTTTAAGTAAAGCTTTTTGATTTTACCTGTTCATACTGTAGTGCTACCCCCCCCCCCCCCCCGCAGGAGCCACTTAAGTATGATTGGTTCCGTACTTTGCTTCTCAACCCCAAGAACAATCTCCCAGCAACTGGCACACCTGGCAATAGTGTAAGTGCAAAGACCAATGAAAACACACACATTATGATAAAACACATAAATGTCTTTACTACAAGGATTCTGTGTAAAAATAATAGACAGTAATAGTGTATTCTTGAATGAATTAGCAATCACTCGAGATTAAGAGCAATATAACTCAATGTATTATATCAGACTGCTTCCAGGGCATTCCACAGCCGTAAATTACCCCAGAAGCAGAGGCAAGCACTTAAACAACGATGAACCACATTATCGTAATCTTGCACAAGCTTGGCTACCTCCCCTGACACCACAGGCCCAACTACTAACACTGTACCTAGTTCCAGGCTTAGAGGCTTAACTCCACAGTCAGACTACACTGCACATACACTACATATACAGAGCCCCGAGTATGTGTGTGCATGCCCATATGGCACCAGTAACTTCAGTCCCTTGGAAGAAGGATGAGGCCTTGTATCTTCGGCTAGCCACTTTAGTTGGTGCATGTAGAACTCCCGCTTGGCAAAGTGTAACTGTGGTATGCTGAAAGTATCCAGATAGCAAGGCAGACACTGTGACTGCTTAACAGGGCTTCAATAAGACCCAGGTTCTGACAAGTGAGGGCAAAGTGAAGTAACTTTGTCTGTGTGCAGTGTCCTTGTTTCCTGCAAATGGGCAAGTGCCCTCTCACCAATCCTATGGTTAAGACCCAAATGAATGTCCTGGAACAGGCAGGCTCTTCTGGTAACTCGACTGGTCACCTCACACTGGAAAGCTTCACGGGCGTCGATGCAGGTGCTCCTGGATATGCATCTGGGATCCCCCTCTCTCAGGTTGGATGTTCCCAACTGGCCCTAAAGGCATAAAACAACGCGGTGGACTGACATGGGAGGCAACACCTCTCCCCTGGGTCCAGACTCTTCTCCTGCCTCATGGTGACTGCCTTCTCCTCAGCAGACAAGATGGTGTCCTTCATTCCTTCCTTGCCAGAGAATGCTGGGGTTTATAATCCTGTCCCCAGTGGTTAGATAGGAGCCACCTGTGTTGGGAACTACATGTCCCAGAGTAAATGTCTAAAGAGAGCCTTTAATAAAGCTAAACAATTGACCAGGGGAGAAGTCCTATATAAGAAAAGAGAACCAACACAAAATTAATCTACTAGATTGATTACATCTTTTAATAGAAAGCACGTACAGGTCCGTCAGATAATTCAAAAGCATTGGTACCTTCTCAAAAACGATCCTATTTTGGAAAAATACATTAGGATTACATATAGATGGGCAAAATCCGTAAGAGGCAAGTTAACTAAAAGCCACTTTGATATGAAGCAAACTTCTAGTGGAGAACCTGACATCTGCGGTACTTGGAAATGCGGGGCTTTGCACTTTCTGCCAATGGATATTCGAAAATCAGAGTTTCAATTTGCCGAATTGTAAACCACATAGTCTCTTGCATCATGTCAATTGTCAAAAAATTGGCATTGTATACTGTATATCATGTTCTGCACATGCGAAAATCCTACACCGGGAAATCCGCTGGATATATCTATTGGAAGCGACAAAATCACCAGGTCTTAATGAAGCTATAAGCTTCAAACCATTCTTATGATGATCCCATATATTTGATCTATGGGCTTCCTTGGGTTATATTTCCCTAATTTTCTAACACTCTAAGTCCCTATACCACACTATAATACATTATAAAATTGATTGTTTAAATACTCTTCTACCTATATTGGTAACAACATTGGGGAACATTTAGGCATACACTCATATTTGAGCCTATATCTACATTTGTTAGGACTCTTCTGGTTGAAGTCTAACTTTAAGATATAATAATAATATTTCCGTTATTGTATACTTGATTATATATTATTTATTTTTGTTTATATGTTGAATTTTGTTTATGTTTACTTTTTCAATTAGGTTTTGGTTTGTTGTGTTGGCAATATCACCCCCCATATATACACAGATGTGGCCCGGATGCTTGATGGGCAGTCATATGCCGTACTATCCCTTTTGGGATGGCTGGGCAATTTACTGGTCGCTATGATTGTTCACTTTCCCTGCCCTTCTATGGGCAGAAATGGGCAGTCCTGCAACCTCTCCTTGCCTCTTTGCAATCTGCGCCATTCGCGCATGAGCAATGACGGGGTGCACACGATAGCCGTGATGTCACATACCAGTGACTACTGGTCGGCGACGGGGGCATCGTGGAAGATAAAAGGCAGCGGGCTCACTTATCTGCTAGACGGACTGCCGGGCAGATTGCGCGCGCTCGCCCCCTAGCCTCCCAAGAGCGACCGCCGTACATGAACAGAGATTTGCCTGGGAGCGGCTGCCTGCCGCAGTATAACTGCAGCGGGCAGTCGTAAAGCGGTTAAGAGGAATATAGATTATGGCCAATTCTGTCACACAGTGCATGAAAATGTAGAATATATTATATAATATTCCAACCGATAAGAACAAATATTTAAAATATGGTTCTTGATTAATTTTCTATTCTCAATTTTCATAGATAGCTTTAAAGTGATCATTACTGTCCAGCTTAAGCACTAGGCAGCCAATTGTCCCCTGTGTCCGCCCCCCAGGCGTATTTGACCGGTTTGGATTTGTGTGGTATAAGGATGATGATTTGCTAACCAAACATACAGTATTATATCATGAAACAAAAGTGTATGCAATAGAAAATTTGTAATGTAAAACAAATAGATATATTTGATTTGTAATCAGATATATATGGCATTGTGGTGGCTGGTCTTGAGGAAGCACGAAGCAAAATGCGTCGACCACTACCTCTGATGTGAAGACTATATGTAGAGGTTTTGCATATGCCATTTTTATATGTAATCAACACACAATCCAGAGTGTTGATGGTTTTAGCCACGATTATGTCTATCGTGTCTTTTATGTAATTATATGTTTAATAAATAGAATTTTATAAAATTAATAAAAATGATATATGGTATCTATGTAAGTGCCTCTAAAATCCACCACTAGCAGGACTTGGTGCCTGCCTCCAATTTTTTTGTTTTTTATGTCCCAGAGTTCTTTGCAGTTCTTCAATCCTCCCTGGATTGGCTAGCTCCTTCTGCAAATGAGAAACAGGAGAGGGAAGTGAGTGTCTGTGAATTCCTCTCATTCACTGCACAGTGAGACTAGGAGAGGGAGGGGGGAAATCCAGCTGCTGGCAGTCACTTTCTCCCTTCAGTGAGATCCTTGGTCAGCTTGGCATGGCTGCAGGAGATGCCAGGCACCTGCTACAATACTTTCATTACCTGGTTGATAACTGGCTTAAAAGATCCTTGGTCAGCTTGGCATGGCCACGGGAGATGCCATGTACCTGTTACAATACTTTCATTACCTGGTTGATAACTGGCTTAAAAGGCCTCCTCTTTTGTTTCATTTTGACTGAAAGAGGTAGGTCCAAGCTACTAGCCAATTGGGCTGTAGTACTGCAGTGCGCATGCACTCACAGAAAAAATAGAAGCAGAGTAAGCACAGGGATTCATTCATCTGCGGGTTGAAAAGGTGCCCATTTATTGCCCAATGAGCAACTGAAAGTAGAATTCCAGCCTAAAAAGAAGCAGTCTTAAAATGTCTCCTCTCCCCTCCTGCCACCTATGCTACCTAACCTGTGTAAAAGAGATATGTATACTTACCTATTTTTAGTCCCCTCTGGTCTGGTCATGTGATCACAACAGCTACGACTCCTCTCTGTTAGTGAACAGCTGCTGCAGTGGAGAGGAGGGAGGAGGGACAATGGCTAGGACATGGCAAAGTAATTGTTAACGATCACCTTTAGAACAACCTATTCAGTTTAAAATAGAAATTAAAGGCAAAATATTTTTGTATAGATATAAAAAAAAACTTTATAAACATTATAAACACCTTCCCCCCCCCCTTTTTTTATAAGTGATCTCATTCCCTCTGTTCTCATCTGCATAAGAACTGGGGAGAGGAGAAGCAACATTACACTGAGCTTCTCAGTGAATGGCTGTGCAGCGGGGGCATGTCAGGACAAGTCTGATTATTGAAGGAGAGCAGGCTGAGTTCCCAGCATAGGTAGAGAAAACCTACCTACCTGTGTGCAAGTGTACCTAGCGGAATTGAATGCAAAGGGCGATCACACCAAATATTGATTTGATTTGTGTTTCTCTTCTGTTCATTTACTTTCCATTTTTTAATTAATAACAAAAATAAAACTATTACCACTTCTATTTCTGAAAGCATTCCTAATTTACGGCATGGTTTTACTCCTTCCTAAAACTTTTGCACAGTAGTGTATTTCCCCCAAAAAAAGTAGATCAGTGGCTTAGACACCCATCGGACAAGGTAGCGTTATAAAGAAAAATATTTAGGCGGATACTGTGCAGCGATCATTAATTCTGATGAAATCAAATGATCCAGAATAGTATGAAATGTAACAATTTATAGGAATACTGGATGACTGAGAGAGCTAGCGTAACTTAGCTGCCTGTCAAATTCCATGTTTAAGTGATTTTATTTCATTACTACTAAATGAGCCTGCAAAGGCATATATAGGACAGTGAAAGTTTCCCTCGATAACTGACAAAAGTAAAAATATTTTGCTTTGCTTGCTGAGTTTCTAAAATTTACCATCGCTGCCAAGGTCCTTGGACCAATATGAGTGACATTTAGGTAATTTAGACTAAAAATGGGATTATAATGAAGCAGTGCCCTCATTTTTAGAGTGACGCTCCACAAAGTTAATGAGGCCAATGCAGGGATGATGAGTGATGCCTTCGAAATTAATAAATGTCACCCAAGAGGGGTGTCACTTGGCAAGTGGCTGTGTTGTGGATTACGGTGGGGTGGGGGTTTGAAGTGGGATGTGTTCTATTGCTCATTTTGTTCTCATATCCAAATCCATTAAGGAGATTACAGATATAGGAATATCATATCTGTGATTACCATTATCTCATGTTAACACACAGCTAATTAGATTCTTCGCACCTTTTTTTTTTTTGCCAGTCCACAGCGAAGAAATGTATTATACCTTATTCTAGCTTCCTTAACCTCAAGTGTTGGATTTAAATTGAAAAGTAGGTTTGCAATAGTAAACTCACTGTTTTTATTATCACTTTCTGCATTTAGAGGTCAATTTCGGGCTGGCCATAAAAAATGTGGGTGTGACCCCTCAACCCTGGATTCGCGAGATATCATTTTCTTTTAAGTCTGGGAAAGCTCTAATATAGAGAGATACTTAGCTTATCCCTTTGTCTGCCAATATAAGTTTATAAACAGCAAGGGGTTAAATCAAGCTCCCAGCTGCTACTCCAGCCATAAGCTTACTATTAGTTTTAACAGCCGGCAAAGGGCATTCAGATAAGTCAGGGATCCTCAAACTACGGCTCACCAGCTGTTGCGGGACTACAGGTCCCATGAGGCATTGTAAAACTCTGACATTCACAGACATGACTAGGCATGATGGGAATCGTAATCCCTTAACAACTGGAGGGCCATAGTTTGAAGACCCCTGAGATAAGTCATCTAAGCGGCTCTAGCCTGTTGCCGAATGCCCCACATACATTTACTGCAGGATGGTGGCTGCTCTGGGCAGAATCAGGTACCTGTACTTGATTCTGCATTATCGGGTCTGGAGCGCGCAAGCTCGCTGCCGGCGACCCACTCCCGCTGTGATTGGACACAGCGGGAGCCAATCAGTGTGTCCGGTTGACTCGATGTCAGCTCGCACCCAGCGATCTTTTGCGAGAGAAGCAGAATGGCGGTCTGCCTATGTAAACAAGGCAGATCTCTGTTCTTTCAGTAAGGTAGTCTTCTATTTCTGCTAAGCAAGAAAACGGATTTCTGCCTTCCCACAGTATAAACACCACCCCACAGTTAGTAAACACTCCCTAGGCAAAGCAGGGAATAAAAATCAGTACATCCCTTAATGAAAACACTTAACAGTACACACATAAACACTGTTTAGGCACGCATTTAACTCTTTGATCGCCCCTGATGTTAACCCCTTCCCTGTCAGTGTCATTAGTACAGTAACAGTGCACATTTTTTTTACATTGATCACTGTATTAGTGTCACTGGTCCCCAAAAAAGTGTCACCTAGGGGTTTATTTATTAAAGCTAGAAATGGCAAAATTAGTCACAATTCTGCAGAGAAACCAATCAGCTTCCAGGTTTTATTGCTAACTCTTAATTAAACAAGCTGAGGTTAGAAGCTGATTGGTTTCTTTGCAGAATTGTGACTAATTTTTCCCTCTCTAGCTTTGGTAAATAAACCCCATAGTGTCTGAATTGTCTGCCGCAATATGGCAGTCCCGTTATAAGTCGCTGATCACCGCCATTACTAGTAAAAAAATGAATAAATAAAAATTCCGTAAATATATTCCATTGCTTGTAGATGCTATAACTTTTGTGCAAACCAATCAATATACACAAAATATGTAGCAAAATACATATTGGCCTAAATTGCTGAAGAAATTCGATTTTTTTTTTACATTTTTTTTATTTGATATATCTTATAGCAGAAAGTTAAAAATATATATATTTTTTTTTTTTTTAAATTGTCTGTCTTTTATTGATCTTTAGGGGGAAAAATAAAACCGCAGAGGTGATCAAATATCACCAAAAGAAAGCTCTATTTGTGGGAAGAAAAAGGACATCAATTTTATTTGGGTATAGTGTCGCACGACCGTGCAATTGTCAGTTAAAGTAATGCAGTACCGTATCGCAAAAAATGGCCTGGTCCTTAAGGGGGGTAAAAACCTTCCGGAGCTGAAGTGGCAAGAGATCACTTGGGAGGCTAAAACATCTTTTTTTTTTTTTTTTTTTTTTTTTTTTTTTAGTTTTAGATAAGATGAAGAAGGATTACAACTGGTATCAGTGTTCAGAACAGTACCCCCTCGTTGATGCCAGTGGCAATAATAGTGTCCCACCATTAGTGTCAGTGGGAGGAATAGTGTCTCATTGTGGATGGCGGTAGAAGGAATAGTGCCCCATCGTTGATATAACTGAGAAGTATAGTGCCCCATCTTAGGTGTCAGTGGGAGAAAAAGTGTGTATATCAGTTTATATTTATATAAAGGTGAACAATCTGCGCTATGCTGAATACAGATAAATCACCAAGCAGCCAGCGTAAATTGTAATAACAATATAATTAATGTAAGTCTATATGCAGCGCTATCACATTTAAATGTGGGTGAATGAAGAGATGAAATTCCTCCACCAACTTCTGTGTAAAATAAAGCACACCGCACCACCGTGAAGCACTCCAATCTCCTTACCAGATAAAGGAATAAGATGTGCAGTATACGATATATCTTGTAAATGGACATCAGGCAAACATGTAACGGTTTTATAGTGGCAAAGCAAATTCAGTGCTCCAGCTGTAAATCCGGGACTGCAGCCTCTCAAGAAACAGCGATGTAAGATTTCAATGGGTCCAACCTTTTTATTTCTCTCCACCCGACCATCATGAATATTACCGTAGGTAAATAAGAAGCCTCAAAGTGAAATCCGTAGTATGTAGGGCAGATTTATTTAGAAAGTACATACATCAAAATACATATGGTACATCAATGGAAGGTTGAACACCGCGAGTTTATATTTCTATAGTTTAAAGTGTTTATATTTGTTTATATCAATGTAGAGGAATTATGCCGGTATGTTGGTGTCCTTGGAAGGAATTATTCTCCATTGTTAGTGTCAGTGGAAGGAATAGTGCCTATCATTGGTGTCAGTGATATTATTATTGCCCCATCACTGGTGTCAGTGGGAACAATTATGCCCCTCTTTTGGGGTCAATAGAAGGAACAGTGCCTCATTGTTGGTGTCAGTGGAAGGAATAGTGCCTTGTATTAATGGGAGGAATAGTGCCTTGTATTAGTGGGAGGAATAGAGCCTTGTATTAATGGGAGGAATAGTGCCTTGTATTAGTGGGAGGAATAGAGCCTTGTATTAATGGGAAGGAATAGTGCCTTGTATTAATGGGAGGAATAGTGCCTTGTATTAATGGGAGGAATAGTGCCTTGTATTAGTGGGAGGAATAGAGCCTTGTATTAATGGGAGGAATAGTGCCTTGTATTAATGGGAAGGAATAGAGCCTTGTATAAGTGGGAGGAACAGAGCCTTGTATTAATGGGAGGAATAGTGCCTTGTATTAGTGGGAGGGATAGAGCCTTGTATTAATGGGAGGAATAGAGCCTTGTATTAATGGGAGGAATAGTGCCTTGTATTAGTGGGAGGAATAGAGCCTTGTATTAATGGGAAGGAATAGTGCCTTGTATTAGTGGGAGGAATAGAGCCTTGTATTAATGGGAGGAATAGTGCATTGTATTAGTGGGAGGAATAGAGCCTTGTATTAATGGGAGGAATAGAGCCTTATATTAATGGGAGGAATAGTGCCTTGTATTAGTGGGAGGAATAGAGCCTTGTATTATTTGGAGGAATAGTGCATTGTATTAGTGGGAGGAATAGAGCCTTGTATTAATGGGAGGAATAGAGCCTTATATTAATGGGAGGAATAGTGCCTTGTATTAGTGGGAGGAATAGAGCCTTGTATTAATGGGAAGGAATAGTGCCTTGTATTAGTGGGAGGAATAGAGCCTTGTGTTAATGGGAGGAATAGTGCCTCGTATTAGTGGGAGGAATAGAGCCTTGTATTAATGGGAAGGAATAGTGCCTTGTATTAGTGGGAGGAATAGAGCCTTGCATTAATGGGAAGAATAGTGCAATAGTGCAATAGCATTAGTGCCGAATCGCAGAATAGGGCCTGGTCATTAAGCAGGAAAATCTTCCGGTCCAGAAGTGGTTAATGGGAGGAATAGTGCCTTGTATTAGTGGGAGGAATAGCGCCTTGCAGTAGAGACAGGAATAGCACCTGGTATTAGTAGGAGAATAGTGCCTTGTATTAGTGGGGGGAATAGCGTCTCGTAATAGCGAAAGAATTAGTGCCTCGTATAACGGGAGGAATAGCACCTCGTATTGATGAGGGGAATAGCGCCTCATATTACCAGGGAGAATATCGCCTAGTAAAAGCGGGAGGAATAGTGCCTCGTATTAGTTGGGGGAAAAGCACCTCGTATTAGTGGGAGGAATAGCGCCTCATATTAGTGGGAGGAATAGCGCCTCATATTAGTGGGAGGAATAGCGCCTTGTAGTACTAGGAGGAATAGTTTGTCATAATAGTGGGAGGAATAGTTTGTCGTAATAGTGGGAGGAATAGCGCCTTGTATTAGTGGAGGGGAATAGCGCCTTGTAGTACTAGGAGGAATAGTGCCTCGTATTAGTGGAGGGAATAGTGCCTCATATTAGTGGGGGGAATAGCTCCTCATATTAGCGGGAAGAATACCTCCTTGTATAAGCGGGGGGGGGGGGGGAATAGAGCCTTGTATTAGTGGGAGGAATAGTGCCTCGTATTAGTGGAAGGAATAGTGCCGCATATTATTGGGGGAATAGCTCCTCATATTAGCGGGAAGAATACCTCCTCGTATTAACAAAGGAATAGCGCCTTGTATTAGCAGGGAGAATAGCATCTAGTAAAAGCGGGAGGAGTAGTTCCTCATATTAGTGGCAAGAATAGTGCCTGGTATTAGTGAGAGAATAGTTCCTTGGATTAGTGGGGGGAATAGCATCTCGTATTAGCGGGAGAATTAGTGCCTCGTATTAGCGGGGGGAGTAGTGCCTCATATTACCAGGGAGAATATCGCCTAGTAAAAGAGGGAGGAATAGTGCCTTGTATTAGTGGAAAGAGTAGTGCCTTGAATTAGTGGGAAGAATAGTGCCTTGAATAAGTGGGAAGAATAGTGCCTCGTATTAGCGGGGAGAATAGTGCCTTGTATTAGTAGGAGAATAGTGCCTCGTATTAGAGGGGTGAATAGAGTCTCGTATTAGCGGGGGGTATAGCACCTCATATTGATGAGGGGAATAGCTCCTCTTATTACCAGGGAGAATATCACCTAGTAAAAGCGGGAAGAATAGTGCCTCCTATTAGTTGGGGGAACAGCGCCTCGTATTAGTGGAAAGAATAGTGCCTTGACTTAGTGGGAAGAATAGTGCGTCATATTAGTGGGAAGAATAGCACCTCGTATTAGTAGGAAGAATAGAACCTCACATTAGTGAGAGGAATAGTGCCTCGTATTAGCGGGAGGAATAGCGCCTCATAAAACCGGGAGGAATAGTGCCTTGTATTAGCAGGGGGAATAGCTCCTCGTATTGGTTCAGGGAATAGCGCCTCATATTAGTGGGAGGACTAGCGTCTCGTTTTAGCAGGAGGACTAGCGCCTCGTATTAGCGGGAGGAATAGCGCCTTGTATTAGTGGGAGGAATAGCGTCTTGTAGTAGTGGGAGGAATAGTTCCTCATAATAGTGGGAGGAATAGCACCTCATATTAGCGGGGGGAATAGCGCCTTGTAGCACTGGGAGGAATAGTGCCTCGTATTAGTGGGGGGAATAGCACCTTGTAGCACTGGGAGGAATAGTGCCTCGTATTAGTGGGAGGAGTAGTCCCTCATACAGGGCCGGCGCTACCACTAGGCGAACTAGGCAGCTGCCTAGGGCGCAGCCCTGGCCGCTGGTTGTCATGGAGGTTCCGGGGTGGTGGAAGCATTGAGCAAACAGCGGCATTCTCATGGAGTAAGCGTCTGTCCCAATGTGTGAGCGGATGGCCCCGGAGATGGAGACTGCAGAGAAGGCAAACAGTGAGGGGAAGCTAAGCCTGAGAGCTTGGGATGGGAGGTGAGCAGCAGTGGGGGCGGCGATGCTTCCCAGAGCCTGGATTTCTTCTCCAACCTTCACTCAAACATCAGGTAAGAGTGGCCGGAGGACTAGGACGGGAGCAGTGGGGGTGCGGACGGTATGGGGGTGGGTTGTGGCTCACACCCGGGTGACAAGAGATGACACCATCCCAGGGGCAGCCGAGGGTCCGGGAATCAGCCGGAACATGACGGCGCTAGCCCTGAATGAGACTCCTCAGTCTCACTCTCGCTGCTGCTGCGGCTGCCTCCTGCCTGGAGATTCACAGTCAGAACAAAAAAACTCTCCAGACAGCGGCTGCACACTGAATCCTTCCCCGCCCGCCGACCAGTTGCAATAGGGGGGGAGATGGGGGGGGGTCTGTACTGAGCTGGGGGGGGTCTGTACTGAGTGGGGGGGGGTCTGTAATGAGAGTGGGGCTCTGTAATAAGAGGGGGGTCTGTACTGAGTGGGGGGGTCTGTAATTAGAGGGGGGTCTGTACTGAGGGGGGGCTCTGTAATGAGTGGGGGGGCTCTGTAATGAGGGAGGGGGCTCTGTAATGAGAGGGGGGTCTGTACTGAGGGGGGGACTCTGTAATGAGAGGGGGGCTCTGAAATGAGGGAGGGGGCTCTGTAATGAGAGGGAGGGGGTCTGTACTGAGGGGGGGGCTCTGTAATGAGAGGGGGATCTGTACTGATGGGGGGGCTCTGTAATGAGTGGGGGGGCTCTGTAATGAGGGAGGGGGCTCTGTAATGAGAGGGGGGTCTGTACTGAGGGGGGGACTCTGTAATGAGAGGGGGGCTCTGAAATGAGGGAGGGGGGTCTGTACTGAGGGGGGGACTCTGTAATGAGAGGGGGGTCTGTACTGAGGGGGGGGACTCTGTAATGAGAGGGGGCTCTGTAATGAGAGGGGGGTATGTACTGAGGGGGGGCTCTGTAATGAGAGGGGGCTCTGTAATGAGGGGGCTCTGTAATGAGAGGGGGGGCTGTAATGAGTGGGGGGGCTCTGAAATGAGGGAGGGGGCTCTGTAATGAGGGAGGGGGCTCTGTAATGAGAGGGGGGTCTGTACTGAGGGGGGGGCTCTGTAATGAGAGGGGGGTCTGTACTGAGGGGGGAACTCTGTAATGAGAGGGGGGGTCTGTACTGAGGGTGGGGGGCTCTGTAATGAGAGGGGGGTCTGTACTGAGGGGCGGGGTCTGTCCTGAGGGGGGGGGCTGTACTGATGGAGGGGTCTGTACTAAAGGGGGTCTGTACTGATGGAGGAGGGGTCTGTACTAAGGGGGGTCTGTAAGAGGAGGGTTCTATTCTGGTCTGTACTGATGGGGGGGTCTATACTGATGGAGGGGTCTTTACTGATAGGGGGGTCTGTACTGATGGAGGGGTCTGTACTGAGGGGGGTCTGTACTGATCGAGGGGTCTGTACTCAGGGGGGTCTGTACTGATGGAGGGGTCTGTACTGATGGAGGCGTCTGTACTGATGGGGGTCTGTACTGATGGAGGCGTCTGTACTGATGGAGGGGTCTGTACTGATGGAGGCGTCTGTACTGATGGAGGCGTCTGTACTGATGGAGGAGTCTGTACTGATGGAGGGGTCTGTACTGATGGGGGGGTCTGTACTGATGGAGGGGTCTGTACTGATGGAGGGGTCTGTACTTATGGAGGGGTCTTTACTAACGGAGGGGTCTTTGCTAATGGAGGGGTCTTTATAATGGAGGGGTCTTTACTAATGGAGGGGTCTGTTTTATCACACCGGCGACACCAACCCTAGTGCCGCCAGTGGATGGGAGGTGCAGAGAGCCAGGGATCCACTGAAAGGAGCAGAGCACCCCTGGATCAAGTAAAACAGGCCCTGTCCGCTGCTGGCCATCATGAACATCCAAATGCTGGCATGGAAGGTAACATCTTAGACACCATCATACACACCAAACCCGCAGAAAGAGATTGGGACAGGGCTAACTGGTCTCTCTCACCCCCTTCTCTCTCTCTCTCTCTCACCCCCTCTCTCTGATGTTATGTCAATATATTTTTGGAACACAGTAAAATAATACAAAAAAAGTGCCATTAGAGAAACAAAACAACACACCAACAGACTAACAGGTTGCCCTCCCCATTTATGCTTAATTTAGATCGTTTAGTTTTACTTTTTTTTTCTTGGGGGGGGGGGCGCAAAATAGTCTAGCACTGGCCCTGCCCTCATATTAGTGGTTGAAATAGCTCCTCGTATTAGCGGGAAGAATATCTCCTCTTATTAACGAAAGGATTAGCGCCTCTAATTATTGGGAGGAATAGCTCCTCGCACTAGCGGGAGGTATAGCGTCTTGTATAAGCGGGGGAAATAGCACCTCGTATTAGTGCGAGGAATAGCGTCTCGTATTAGCAGGGAGAATAGTGCCTAGTATAATGAGGAGGAGTAGTTCCTTGTATTAGTTGGGGGAATAGCGCCTCGTATTAGTGGGAAGAATAGTGCCTCAAATTAGTAGGAGGAATAGCGCTTTGTATTAGTGGGGAGAATAGCACCACATAGTGTGGGAGGAAAAGTGTGTTGTAGTGGGGGGGGGGGGATATTAGCTGGAGGAATAGTGCCTGGTATTGGCTTGGGAAATAGTGCCTCATATTAGTGGTAGGAATAGTGCCTTGAATTAGAGGGAGGAATAATGCCTTTTATTAGTGGGAGGAATGGCGCCTGGTATTAGTGGGGATAATAGCACCTCATAATGTGGGAGGAAAAGTGCCTTGTACTGTATTAGCGGGGGGGGGGGGATAGTGCCTCGTATTAGCTGGAGGAATAGTGCCTGGTATTAGTCGGGGAATAGCGCCTCATATTAGTGGGAGGAATAGTGCCTTTTATTAGTGGAAAGCGGGAAAAATAGCAGCTTGTATTAGCGGGCGGAATAGCGCCTTGCATTTGCGGGAGGAATAGCGCCTTGTATTCTTGTATTAGCGGGAGGACTAGCACCTCATATTAGTGGGAAGAATAGTGTCTCGTATTAGTGGGAAGAATAGTGTTTCATATTAGCGGGAGGAAAAGTGCTTCGTATTAGTGGTAAGAATAGCGTTTCGTATTAACGGGAGGAATAGTACCTGGTATAAGCGCGGGGGGGGATAGCGCCTCGTATAAATAGGAGGAATTGTGCCTCATAATAGGGAAAGAATAGGGCTGGATAAAGGGAAGCAAAGGGTCACTGGACTGGATTAACATTATATATTTTTTGTACTTGCAGAAAATGTTGTTCGCTTTAAAAAAACAGCAAACGCAGTCATCACATCTAAAGACTGGTATTCTGCAATAATGTATATTACATTTTTGTATATTACATTTAAATATCCTTTAAATCAAATCCAAGATGCGCGATGCAAACCTTTTGGAGCAATTTGATACAATTTTCTCGAATTAGGACTTTTCCTTTTTGTCTCTCGAGATTGAACATCATTATGAGTTATTATATTCTCTTTCCTTGGCTGACAAACTGTAGGAGGCATCATTTTGGCACATCATCTGGAACTGACCCTGGCGCTATAGTGACTTTTTTTTGGGGGGCAGAGCTGCAGATGATTTAATGACAGTGCAGGCACCATGACTAAAGCGCAGTCCGCGACAACAATACACCTCTTGAAAAGGAAACACTGAAATTACACCCGTCTGTTTGTGTTTTGAACCGCAGATGCAAAGGCATCAAATGGAAATTCCTCCAAGGTGGCAGTAACAGACAGTGGGTGATCACCCTGTTTACAGCAAACACAGACATGCTTTGTATTCCCCTGGGCACACATGGATGTACCTGTGTCATCACGTAGAAGGAATCACAGGGTAACAAGCATGTATAATGCAATGTTTTCACTTGATCATTCTCTGTCCCAGTCGTTATTGTTAAAATCCACGATTAGAAGAAATTACTGCACAATTATCTGTGTGATGTGGCCAGCAATGACAGCTATCATTTTTAACCCTTCTTAGTATCTCAGGAAAACATGGTCTGCTAAAATAACCATCATTGCTTCGGTATATAGTTATTCAGTTCAGATTGAACAAAAATATGCAATCATATTGTCACATGATTTCTCAGGCGATTTAACAAAGATTTGACAATAAAATCTTTGTAGATACTAACAATGGAGTTTTCTTTGCAAAAGACAAAGGCCCCACCCCGTGAAGTTACTGTCTTAAACAGAATAGAATAGAACAGAATCTAGCATTTGGAAGCAGCCATGTCTCTGTCTCCACCAGCTAACTTAGTTGCTTGGTTTTGGTCAGTTAAAAGGAACTAAACAAACTGATTTAAAGTGACATTAAACCCAAAAGAAAACATTTAATATATTGCAGCTTACCATATCTTAGATGTGATGGTGCATTTCTTTTCTTTTCTAGGCTTTCTTTCTTCTATTTTCATCTGTTTATCCAGCCAGCCATTAACCACTTGCCGACCAGCCGCCGCAGTTATATAAGGCGGCAGGTCGGCAGGTTCCGGCTAATTGCCGTTCCTGTGAGGCAGTGCACGGGAGCGATCCTGGGGGCGCGTGTGCACCCACTCGCCACCAGGCACTCGCGATCACTCCCAGTGAAGAGAGAATGGCGGTCTGCTAAAACACAGCTAAAACACAGCAGACCGTTGTTCTCTCAGTGATTGTCACAGGGCTCCTGTGCTCCTCCTATTTAGGATCACATGTCTCTGTATTGATTTCACAAGCCAAGCCCGTCCCCCTACAGTTAGAAAACACCCCCCAGGCTCACACTTAAAGAGGAAGTAAACCCTCCTCTGCAAGTTGTACCTATAAGTAAGCCTATGATAAGGTACCGTTTAGGAGATATTTACCTTACATGCAGCCAGTGACGTCACTGGCGCATGCGCTCTGAAGGAACGGCCGCTCGTGCCGTTCATTCAGAGTCCCGTGCCGTGACCGTCGGCTCCCGCGGGAGTGACGTCACAGCGGCTCCGGCCAATCAGATGGTCAGATCCCGCGATCCCGGAAGACGGGCGACTGGACATGTCGCCCGTCATAGAGGTAAGCGGGCGGCACTGCGGGGGCTTTGTTCTAAGGTAAGTATTTCATAATGAGCTAGTATGCGATGCATACTAGCTCATTATGTGTTTCTCTTTCAGGGTGAAGAAAAAAAAAATATGTGGGTTTACAACCTCTTTAACCCTTTGATCGCCCCTGGGTAAACCCCTTCCCTGCCAGTGTCATTATTACAGTAACATAGCATATTTTTAGCACTGGTTACTGTAGTAATGTCACTGGTCCCCACCAAAAGTGTCAGTTAGGGGTCCGATCTGTCCGAAGCAATGTCGCAGTCTCGCTAAAAATCGCTGATCATTACTAGTAAAAAATAAATAAATAATTGAAAAAGACATAAATCTTTCCCCTAGTTTGTAGACACGATAACTTTTGCGCAAACCAATCAAAATACGCTTATTGGGATTTTTTTTACCAAAAATATGAAGCAGAATACAAATTGGCCTAAAAGGATGAAAAAATTAGATTTTTATTTTTTTTTTTTAATGTTATGTAGCAGAAAGTGAAAAATATAATTTTTGGTTTATAGCGCAAAAAATAAAAATCGCACAGGTGATCAAAAACAACCAAAAGAAAGCTCTATTTGTGGGAAAAAAGAACATGAATTTTATTTGGGTACAGCTTCGCACAACTGCGCAAATTGTCCGCAGTGCCAAGTCGCAAAAAAATGGCCTGGTCATTAAGGGGGAAAGTCTTCCGGTCCAGAAGTGGTTAAAGAAAATGTAAACCCAACATTTCATACTGATATGTGTCCGCTGTACCATGTATTTGTATAAAAAAAGTGTCCTGTTCACTATGTATTGCTCCTTTTCTCTGGTACTCCTGCCAGTCCCTTTGCTTTCTTATTGAAAACTGTTAAGAACACATCATGGTCAGCTTTCTGGCTTTCTGGCTGTGCTGGAACCCAGCCTGGTTTCCTCCAATGATCAGACTTGTCTTGACACCCCCCCCCCCCCTGCACAGCCATTTACTGGGAAGCTCAGTGTGCTGCTGTTTGTCCTTCCCCAGCTCTTATGAAGCTGAGTACAGATAGTATGTGATCACTTATAAAAAAAAAAGGGGGGGTGTTTATAATGTTTTTTATATCTATACACAAATGTTTTACCTTTCTATTTTAAACTTAATGGGTTGTTTTACAATGTGAGGGTTTACAATCACTTTAAGTCTGCTGTTTTTCAAAAGAAAAGAAAGGCGCCTCTAAGTGCAATAATGAAAGATTTATTGTGGAGCGCTAGGGATTACAAAATAAAAACAAGATTGTAGTAGGAATTAGGCAGACACGTAGATCGTGTTGTTATGGTGAATAATAGCGATGATGCTGATTTAAAGACGTATTTTGGAAATATAAATGATGATAATAAAAAGCAATACATTTTTTTTTATTTTTAATATTATTATTATTACTTTTAATTATTTTGATTACTATTATTTCTATTTCCAAAATACGCCTCTAAATGAGCATCATCGCTATTATTCACCATAACCACACAATCTACATGTGTATGACCACAACAGGCTGCACTCCTAGCATGTCTCCGGCAATACAGTCTTGACTTCACAGTCATCCAATTACTGTGTCCTTACTCCTCCCCTTTCTCCTCCCTTTCTCCTCCCCCTCACCTCTCATAAGCTCACCAAGCAAATATGGGCAAAGGTCTGACAAAGGAGCCATGCATGCTCCGACACACGTTAACGCCCACCGCCCTCACCTGACGTCACATCGGCTGTGTGCGCTCCAGCGTGGTTCCGAAACCCACTGCCTCCTCGCTTCCTTGCTCCTGCACATCATCCGGGAATCTGACAGCTGCTGGACGGCTTTCCCTATCCCCCCCCCTCCCCCTGCAGATAGATGGAGGATAATCAACTTGCATTAGGACTCTCCATTATTTACCTAATTCATACTACAATCTTGTAAGTGTTTTTAATCCCTTGTGCTCCACAATAAATATTTTAATATTCCACTTGGAGGCGCCTTTCTTTTCTTCATGATCTTTCAGAGTTGCCCCCACCAGAGCGCCCTCATCTTTCTCTCTTTCTGTTTTTCAAAATAACAAGCTCTCCAGTAGAATGTATCAGTTACAGAGTTGAGACACACCATTTACCACTAGCAAGGGTGCATACAATGATCAACTTCTATTTGTTATATAAAACCTTTATCCCAAAAGAAAAAAAACAGTCTGCTGTAACTGCTTAAAAAGTATTAGCCAGAGTCTGGCTTCAATTTGTTAGTGTATATAAATCTGCTAATACATCTAACACTTCCCTACCCCCAGACTGACAATGCTGCTTTGCCCCTTGTACTCATTCAACCAAACCACTCTAATACAGGAGGTGTGTTATTGGCCAGATCACCAGGTGAAAACAGAGGGGGGGGGGGGGACATTGCGGTGGACTAATCAGACACCTAACTGATACTTTTGACACTTTTTTGAGGACATATTATTACAGTGGTCAGTGCTAAAAATGTACACTGTTACTGTACTAATGAGGTGTATATTTACAAATACCATGCATGAGCACTGAGTAAACCACATAAGGATATACCCAAGGATGGTGCTTGAAGGCAACTCTGGGAGTTTCCCAATGTAATTCCACGATAGGACTGCCACTCATGGAGTAGTATCGTACAGTGCGTTGGACCATAGAGATAAAAAGAGCCTCCACATAGTGTAAAACTATATCTCCAAATTTTATTATAAAAAGGTAGAAAACTTACATCATATCCAAGTAACAAGTGCTTTTATCATCATCCAGCATATAAATTCAAGATGCAATGGCCTGAATAACAAGAAACCCGACACGTTTCGTCCTCTAAGACATCTTCTGGGGTCATCAGATCCTCTATGGTCCAATGCATTGTACGATACTACTCCGTGAGTGGCGGTCCTATCATGGAATTATGTTGGGAAAATTCCAGAGCTGACTTTAAGCCTTATCCTTTGGTATATCCTAATGTGGGTAACTCAGTGCTAATGGTATCTGAGTCCACACTCTCTGATAAGCAGTAAATCCTTATAGAGTGGTGGACGGTCACAACTTACATCACAGTGTCTGCACCAGGATCTCTATTCCTTTTTATTTTTTATTTCAGATTTTTGTGGACTTTATTATTATTGTATGGACTTTATTATCACTATCATTCGATATTGGCACCTTTGCACCTTTATGTCTTATTATTTACATTTTGAGATTTTCATGTTTATGTACTTGTTTTAGCGCTGCACTTTTTACCATATACTGTACTAATGACACTGACGGGGAAGGGGTTAATATACGGGGCGATCAAAGAGTTAACTGTTTCCCTAGGGGGTGCTTGCTAACTGTGTAGGTGATGGTCTGACTGGGTGAAGACAGAGATCTGAGTTCCTGTTTAGCAGGAACACAAAATCTCTATTTTCTCCCCGCGGTTCTGCCTCTCTTGGGAATGATCGGGGTGTCCTGGCAGACATTGCGTCCATCGGACCCGCTGATTGGCTTTCGCTCACAGCGGGAGTGGGTTGCCAGCGCCGTGCGTGTGCGCCCCAGACCAGTAAAGAGATGCAAAGTAAAAGTACATTGTTTCATGCAGCCGGGCCACCCTGCAGCAGTAAATGTGTGGTGGGCAGTCCGGAAGTGGTTATAGAGAGGATAGGAGGGTTTAGCTCCACTTTAAAAAGGCCAGCCATTCTCAACTTTATTGAGGCCAAGGCCTCTTCTTCCAAAACCTTCCATAACCCAATAGTAAAAAATAAAAATAAAAAATTTCTACTCAACACAATAAAAGTATGGAAATGCAAAGAAATCCAAAAGAGGTATTGAAAAATGGGTTGTGGAAGGAATTGGGTGACTCCTCTTTTGTTACATCTCAGTACTGAGGATCTTCTGCTGCTTCGTTGTCACCACTTTCTGTCCACATGAATTTTCTCCAGTGATGGCTGTGTGGCATTTATCAAGCATGATGGTGACAGCAGTGGACCATGCCTGCAGAGAATAGAATAGATGCCTTACTATCATTGCAAGAATGAACTTTACAATTAAATTCCCCCCAAAAAATTTCTATGTGAAAAAAGGGAGGTGTACATAAGGATGCAGTAAAGGAAATGATCTGCTGATAGTGTGCTCTGTCCTCCCTGCCTCAGAAGGTGTCTGGCTCTGTGATATTGAGGTTGCTCATTCAGGGAACCCTTTTTGGGGAGCTTCGTTTGGTGGATTGATATATTTATATATTTCTGATTACTATAGTGATGTTGTGATTGGCCCACAGCTATCACATGGTACAAAAAAAGGGGGCTATAAACTGCGCTATATTAAAAAATCCGGAGCAGCAACTCAAGTGTGAGATATACACCAAAAAATGAATATCCCAAATAAAGTTGCGCTATGTTTTTCAAAAACAAATTTTACATACTGTCACCAGTATCATTATATGACCGGTGTGGCGGTGATCAAGGAGACTGACTGGTGACAATATGTTAAAAAATAAATATAAATAAATACATTTTTATTCAATTTTTTAAACATTTTTAACATTTTGTTCTTTTTTACTATTTTTTTTATACTTTTTTTGCTGTTACAGTGGTGATCACTGTAACAGCAATGTTTCAAACTGTCATGAATGGGTTACATTCATAGCAGCTGTGATTTGCTATTTTGTGCTGTGATTGGCCCACAGCTATCACATGGTACAGGGTGCTGTAATTGGCCCAGGTACTATGTGATAGCTAATAACCCAAATAAAGTTGCACTGTGTGAAAACAAAAAAATGTGCAATAACAACATCAACTATAGAAATTTGAGATAATAAAAACCAAAGATAAAATCCATTCACACTAATATGAACATCAGTGAAAAATATATAAAGAAAATGTCCAACACAATATAAAACTCAAATCTTCCCAGTGATATTATGTACTTCCACCATCAAAAGTGGTATCCTCCACCGAAACAGGATAACCTAAAATAGACCTTAATAGGTCCTCAACGCTTTGACTTATCCCAGCCAGGGACTTATGTCACAGAAGAAGTAGGTATACAGGTATATCTCATATTTAAGTCTCCAACCTCTGGTCCAGCTTTGCAGCCTCTCAAAAAGTGACAAACAACGTAGTGTAAATTAGCATAAAAAACATAGCTGGCCAGCTGCAGTAGCTTTGCGTCCTTCCGGGATCTCTAGGGCGCGGTGACGTTGGAGACTTACATAGAAGATATACCTCTATACCTACTCCTTCAGTGACATAAGGCCCTGGCTGGGATAAGTCAAAGTGCTGAGGACCTATTAAGGTCTATTTTTCCGGTAAGCAGGTTTTCCTGTTTCGGTGGAGGATATCACTTTTGATGGTGGAAGAACATATTATCACCGGGAAGATTTGAGTTTTATATTGTGTTGGACATTTTCTTTGTATATTTTGCACTGGTGTCCATATTAGTGTGAATGGATTTTATCTTTGGTTTTTGTTATCAAATTTTTTTATCATCTCAAATTTCTAGAGTCGATGTTGTTATTGCACAATTTTTTGTTTTCACACAGCGCAACTTTATTTGGGTTATTAGCTATCACATGGTACCTGGGCCTATAATGGTGCTTTTCCACTGCATGGAACCGAACGGCTCGGCTTGCTTTTGTGCTTTTCCACTGCTGGTACCGCATGGTACGGTGTAGGAACGGTTCGGTACAGTACGGTACGGCGGCGCTTTTCCACTACATGGAACCGAACGGTACGGCTCTCTAAACAGTACCAAAAACAGTACCACCTCAGTTGTGGTTCCAAGAGGGCCGTACCGGTACCATATCCCACAATCCTTTGCATGCAGCCTTGACTGTTTACACTACTAGTCACTGATTGGTCAGAGAATCGTTGTTATCCCACCCACTTACTTTAGTACTACTTTAGTGGAAAAGCAAACCATACCGTACCGAACCGTTCCAACACCATACCATGCGGTACCATGCAGTGGAAAACCAAACCGGGCCAAGCAGGGCCGAGTAGAGCCAAGCCGGTTCTTGCAGTGGAAAAGTGCCATTACAGCACCCTGTACCATGTGATAGCTGTGGGTCAATTACAGCACAAAATAGAAAATCACAGCTGTTATGAATGTAACCCATTTATGACAGTTTAAAACAATGCTGTTACAGTGATCACCACTGTAACAGCAATCAAAGTGTAAAAAAAAAAAAAATAGTAAAAAAGAACAAAATGTTAGAAAAATGTTTGAAAAATGTAATAAAAATGTATTCATTTATATATTTTTTTTAACATATTGTCACCAATCAGTATCCTTGATCACCGCCACGCTTGTCACATAATGATGCTGTACTGCACTGATGACCGTATGTAAAAAAAAAAAAAAAAAAATGTGAAAAAACTAACTTTTTTTCATTTCTTAATTTTCCAAACAAGTTTGACAAAAAATTGCCAGTAAAAGTAGCACAGTGCTGAATAACAAAGAATAGCCTGGTCATGAAGGGGGTAAAACCTTCCGGGGGACAAGTGGTTAAACACAAACAGAATATATATATATATATATATATAATATTTTATATAATATTTTTCACTATAGCGTTAGCGGGCCTTTAAATATCTGTTTAGGGCCCCCGATTACACTGTTGCATTTTAACGTGATTTAGCATGCAGCCCGTTTCCCTATAATAAAACTTAGAGTCTGTTCCTATCTCAGTGCTGTAATGCAGGGTGTTTTTAAAAAATATGTCTGTTTTTTTTTTGTGTTTAGTGCATTGGGAAGTCTATAGTTGTCAATGGCAGCACATCAAACTGTATATAACATGCGTTTTGATGTGTTGGCAGCATAAACATTAACAAAGGCTGTTTAAATCTATCCACTCCAAATTCAAAAACACATAAAAAGAAAAAAAAATACATCAACGCACATCAAAATCCATGTCAACGCACAAAGAAAAAGCATGTTGATGTATAACAATGCACCTGCCTAATGCTACAATAAGATGCTTCACTACGCACATAAGTAGATATAAATGGGCCCTTAGCGTTACATTGTGTATAGTGCTTTGAATTTAGATCTACTTTCACGTCATAAAATGATTGTCACCTCTTTTTTTATCGGTCATAAATATAATACAGATATGTGTAGAGGAGAAGCAGCCAATATTGGTAAAGTGATGACCAGCACAGACTGCAACTTTAAAACACAAGAAAAAGCTATTTGAATAAGGGACTCATTTGTATGCTGGTTTCAATTCTTGGCTAATAGTGCCCCCTGCTGGACAAAAAGAATACTTGCATAACAATGCAAAAACAAAACATTTACATTTCTGCTATATAATACAATACTGGGTAATGTATTCTAATGTAAATATCAGAAACAGGATAATTCGTTTTAAATATGTATAACACACAACAGAATGATTTGCTTCATGTTTTAATATGTTGCAGAAATGAAGATGTTGCACTTTGAGACTGAAACCTTTGTTTGCCAACTGGGATTAGGCAGTAGCTAACTCTTGGGAAACAGTTTGGTCCCGAGGCATAAAATGAAACCTAGAGAAAAGATATACCTGTGCTCAAATCCCAATAGCTTGTACATGTATTTAAACTATCGGGTGCTAAAGGGGTGTGGCCACATATTAACATTAAAAAATTCTGGATGGACAATCTGCACACTGCTATACACCCTTTCCAGCACAATATGCAATGAAAAACAGGGATTTATAGTTCACATATATTGCAATACATGCTTTAAAGAGGAAGTAAACTCTTCCTTCCCCCCCCCCCCTGCAAAGTAAATGCATAATGTGCTAGTATGCATCACATACTAGCACATTACAGTGCCTTGCGAAAGTATTTGGCCCCCTTGAACATTGCGACCTTTTGCCACATTTCAGGCTTCAAACATAAATATATAAAACTGTAATTTTTTGTGAAGAATCAACAACATGTGGGACACAATCATGAAGTGGAACAAAATTTATTGGATATTTCAAACTTTGTTAACAAATAAAAAACTGAAAAATTGGGCGTGCAAAATTATTCAGCCCCCTTAAGTTAATACTTTGTAGCGCCACCTTTTGCTGCGATTACAGCTGTAAGTCGCTTGGGGTATGTCTCTATCAGTTTTGCACATCGAGAGACTGAAATTTTTGCCCATTCCTCCTTGCAAAACAGCTCGAGCTCAGTGAGGTTGGATGGAGAGCGTTTGTGAACAGCAGTTTTCAGTTCTTTCCACAGATTCTCGTTCGGATTCAGGTCTGGACTTTGACTTGGCCATTCTAACACCTGGATATGTTTATTTGTGAACCATTCCATTGTAGATTTTGCTTTATGTTTTGGATCATTGTCTTGTTGGAAGACAAATCTCCGTCCCAGTCTCAGGTCTTTTGCAGACTCCATCAGGTTTTCTTCCAGATTGATCCTGTATTTGGCTCCATCCATCTTCCCATCAATTTTAACCATCTCCCCTGTCCCCCCACCAGATGGCGCCAGCATTGCTCTTTGCATCATTACACTGTGAGTACAAGTCCCTGGGGTGATGCCCCTTTTGGGGCCAGTCTGCAATGCCCTGCACTCCCAGTATATCTTACAGATTAACCACTTCAATACAGGGCACTTTCACCCCCTTCCTGCCAAGGCCAATTGTCAGCTCTCAGCGCTGTTGCATTTTGAATGATAATTGCACGATCATGCAACACTGTACCCAAACAAATTTTTTTATTATTTTTTCCCCCACCAATAGAGCTTTCTTTTGGTGGTATTTGATCACCACTGGGTTTTTTCTTTTTTGCTAAACAAATAAAAAAGAAAAAAAAAAAAGAAAATTTTGAAAAAAAAAAAAGTTTTTCATCATATATGTTATAAAATGTTTTAAATAAGTACATTTTCTCCTGCACTGATGAGTACTGATGCAGCTGCACTGATGGGCACTGATAAGGTGGCACTAATGGGCTCTGATAAGGCGGCTCTGATAAGGTGGCTCAGATGCAGTGGCAGCTGGTGCTCCATGGGCCGGAACAATACCCCCCCCCCCCCCGGACCACCCAGGCCGCACACCATACCCACCCACCCCAGACCACAGCGAGACAGGAGAGAGGGGAGACAGGAGACAGGACAGGGGAGACATGACAGGACCCCCCTCACTCAACCTGCCTGGATGCAGCAGCAGGAGGCGGCGGCTTCGGCTTCTTCCCCCTGTCTTCTGCGTCTCCTCCCTCCTCCATGCCTAATGGCATGGCTTCTCCTTTCGGCCAATCAGGAAATGGGTCTCAAAACCCGCTTCCTGCGTCCATGCGTGTGGCCCCCTAATCGACATGCAGGGCGCCGGACGCATGGATTCCAATGGGTTTTTTTTTTTTTTTGAAGCACATGATTAGAGGCTCTAATAGGTTTCAAAAAAGGGTGGAGCCCACCCAGCCTGACCCCAATCTTTGTCTTGTTTCAAATGTCAAGACTAAGCATCGAAACGCGTTAGCCTTCACTAATTCAAGGGACAACTTACCCTCGGAACCACTTACTGAGGACTGTGTTCCCTATGTGATATGCTTTTAACAAAGAACTCGTTTGTGAGTATTTTTAATCGTTTCCAGTGGCGGCCCGTGCATAGGGGGCGCCAGGGCGCCGCCCCCCTACCACTAAAAAAAGGAAAAAAAATGACAAAGCGAACAAATAAAGTTTTACAAAAAAAAATTGGGTTCGCCGGCCTCTGTAATGGAAGTGGTGGCTAGGGGGGGGTGGGGTTTACGTCCCAGAAGAGGCGCCGATCGGCTGCCTTCTGGGGACGTAACCCGAGCGCAAGTCCTTGCGATTGGACACCCCCACTTTCGGATATCCTGGCTGTGATTGGTCCAGTCTCCAGCCTGGACCAATCATCATCCAGGACATCCGATCCCTGACGTCACAATGGGGGCGGTGCCGGTGCGTGAGTCAGTCACTCACCGTCACCGCCGCTTGGAGGACGAGGGAGAAGCCGCTCACCTTCCCGCCGCAGCCGCCGCAGAGAGGACGGACTGGATCGAGGAGGGAAGAACCCGCCGCCGCCGCCGCCAGGTAAGTGCATTAAATTGAAGGGAGCACGCACGCTGGTCTCTGCATTGATTGGGGGACAATGCTGTGGGCACTCTGCATTTATTGGGGTACAATGCTGTGGGCACTCTGCATTTATTGGGGTACAATGCTGTGGGCACTCTGCAATCATTGGGGTACAATGCTGTGGGCACTCTGCATTTATTGGGGTACAATGCTGTGGGCACTCTGCATTTATTGGGGTACAATGCTGTGGCACTCTGCAATCATTGGGGTACAATGCTGTGGGCACTCTGCATTTATTGGGGTACAATGCTGTTGGCACTCTGCAATCATTGGGGTACAATGCTGTGGCACTCTGCAATCATTGGGGTACAATGCTGTGGCACTCTGCAATCATTGGGGTACAATTCTGTGGCACTCTGCAATCATTGGGGTACAATGCTGTGGGCACTCTGCAATCATTGGGGTACAATTCTGTGGCACTCTGCAATCATCGGGGTACAATTCTCTGGCATTCTGCAATCATTGGGGTACAATGCTGTGGGCACTCTGCAATCATTGGGGTACAATTCTGTGGCACTCTGCAATCATTGGGGTACAATGCTGTGGGCACTCTGCAATTATTGGGGTACAATGCTGTGGGTACTCTGCATTTATTGGGGTACAATGCTGTGGGCACTCTGCAATCATTGGGGTACAATTCTGTGGCACTCTGCAATCATTGGGGTACAATTCTGTGGCACTCTGCAATCATCGGGGTACAATTCTGTGGCACTCTGCAATCATTGGGGTACAATGCTGTGGGCACTCTGCAATCATTGGGGTACAATTCTGTGGCACTCTGCAATCATTGGGGTACAATGCTGTGGGCACTCTGCAATCATTGGGGTACAATGCTGTGGGCACTCTGCAATCATTGGGGTACAATGCTGTGGGCACTCTGCATTTATTGGGGTACAATGCTGTGTCACTCTGCAATCATCAGGGTACAATTCTGTGGCACTCTGCAATCATTGGGGTACAATGCTGTGGGCACTCTGCAATCATTGGGGTACAATGCTGTGGCACTCTGCAATCATTGGGGTACAATGCTGTGGCACTCTGCAATCATTGGGGTACAATTCTGTGGCACTCTGCAATCATTGGGGTACAATGCTGTGGGCACTCTGCAATCATTGGGGGACAATGCTGTGGCGCTCTGCAATCATTGGGGTACAATTCTGTGGCGCTCTGCAATCATTGGGGTACAATGCTGTGGGCACTCTGCAATCATTGGGGTACAATTCTGTGGAACTCTGCAATCATTGGGGTACAATGCTGTGGGCACTCTGCAATCATTGGGGTACAATTCTGTGGCACTCTGCAATCATTGGGGTACAATTCTGTGGCACTCTGCAATCATTGGGGGACAATGCTGTGGGCACTCTGCAATTCATTGCATTGAAGGGGGGCACAGCTTCAAAGTCACGCAATTTTTTTACTGCGTTTTTTGGCCCCCCCAAAAATTTGGAGCACCAGCCGCCACTGATAGTTTTACTTTTAAGGCTCCGTTCACATGTAGGCGTTTTTGGAGCGTTTTTCTGCTCACTGATCAGCTCTCAAAACGCCCAACAAGACAAATCCCATTCATTGCAATGACCCCTGTTCACATCTGAGCGTTTTGACGCCCTAAGGAAAACGCCCAACGCTCAAAAAAGTACTTGAGCGTCTTTTTGGGCAGATTACAGGCGTTTTGTCCCATAGACCTCAATGTAAAGTGATATTTGGCGTTTCACAGGCGTTTTACAAGCGTTTAGTTGCTCCTGATCAGCTCAAACAGCACAACTCTCCACCCAGCTCTCCACCCAGCTCTCCACGCAGGTCTCCACCCCCTTGGCATGCCTCTGCTGTGAGCACATTTTCCTGAAACATGGAGAACAGCAGTTAGGCAGTTTAGGTGATCAGACCCTGCCATACCAAGGTGACCGTAGCCTGCTGCCATACCAGGGTGACCGTAATGTAGTTTAGGTGAACTGACTCTGCTATGCCAGGGAGACCGAACTCAAGGTGACTGTGAACTGACTCTACTATGCCAGGGTGACCAAACTCTTCCATGCCAAGGTGACCGTAACGAAGTTTAGGTGAACTGACTCTGCTATGCCAGGGTGACCAAACTCTTCCATGCCAAGGTGACCGTAACGAAGTTTAGGTGAACTGACTCCGCTATGCCAGGGTTACATAGTTACATAGTTACATAGTTGGTGAGGTTGAATAAAGACAAAAGTCCATCCAGTTCAACCTGTGTAGATGTGTGTGGCTGTAATCATCTTGCATACCCCTGAATGTTCTGATCCTTGAGATGTACGTCTAAGAGTCTTTTGAAAGCCACCATACTACCCGCAGAAACCACCTCATGTGGTAGAGAATTCCACAATCTTGTAGCCCTAACAGTAAAGAACCCCCCACGTTGCCTGAGGTTAAAACACTTCTCCTCTAATCGCATTGTATGCCCCCGAGTTCTCATGCAATCCCTTCGACTGAACAGCTTTTTTTCTAAGCCTAGATCCCCATTTAGATATTTAAAAATTGCTATCATGTCCCCCCTCAGGCGTCTCTTCTCCAGGGAGAATAAATCAAGCTATTGCAGACGCTCCTCATAATCAAGGTCCTCCAATCCCCTAATTAGTTTAGTTGCCCTTCTCTGGACTCTCTCCAGCTCCAACACATCCCTTCTGAGGACTGGTGACCAGAACTGGACCGAATACTCCAGATGAGGTCGGACCAGAGTTTTTTAAAGTGGAAGGATTATAGTCTTATCTCTGGAATACATCCCTTTCTTTATGCATGCTAATATTCTGCTAGCCTTGGCAGCTGCCGCTTGACATTGCATGCTGTTGCCTAGTCTATCATCAACCAAGACTCCCAGATCCTTCTCCATTTTTGATTCTCCCAAGGGTTCCCCTCCTAACGTGTATTGTGCTTTTATGTTTCTAGTCCCCAAGTGTAAAACCTTACATTTCTCCACGTTAAACCTCATTTGCCATGTCTTTGCCCACTCCGTTATTTTGTCCAGGTCATTCTGTAGGATATCTGCTTCATGCTGTGCTGTTATTGTCCTGCCTAATTTTGTGTCATCTGCAAAAACTGATATTGAACTACTGATCCCGTCCTCAATGCTGTTTATGAATAAATTGAACAAGGTTGGTCCTAGGACTGAGCCTTGGGGGACCCCGCTTACTACCTCAGACCAGTCTGAGTACGCGCTGTTTATTACCACCCTTTGGACACGCCCTTTTAGCCAGTTCCGTATCCAAGAGCAAACCCTGCTGTCGATACCTGCAGACCTTATTTTATAAATTAAGCGCTTATGGGGAACTGTATCAAACGCCTTAGCAAAATCTAGGTACACCACATCCACTGGTCTGCCCCTATCTAGCTCACAGCTCACCTCCTCGTAGAATGTTAAGAGATTGGTTTGACAAGAACGCCCATTTGTAAACCCGTGCTGGTTACTACTGATGATGCTGTTGACCAAACTCTTCCATGCCAAGGTGACTGTAACGAAGTTTAGGTGAACTGACTCTGCTATGCCAGGGTGACCAAACTCTTCCATGCCAAGGCGACCGTAACGAAGTTTAGGTGAACTGACTCTGCTATGCCAGGGTGACCAAACTCTTCCATGCCAAGGTGACCGTAACGAAGTTTAGGTGAACTGACTCTGCTATGCCAGGGTGACCAAACTCTTCCATGCCAAGGTGACTGTAATGTAGTTTAGGGTAAATTGACTCTGCTATGCCAAGGTGACCAAACTCTTCCATGCCAAGGTGACCGTAATGTAGTTTAGGGTAAATTGACTCTGCTATGCCAAGGGGACCGTAATGTATATATATATATGGAATCAAAAAACACGATTTTGAAGCCCTAAAACCCAATAAATGCCCCTAAAAAGTGCCTAGGGTTCTGGATCATGCCCCAGGGACTATGAATCAGGCAAAAAAAAGTTCTTAAAAATTGTCGTTTTTGATAGAGAGCCAATTATTGAAAAAATTAAAAAAAAAATAAAAAAAATAAAAAAAAAAGATTTCTTTGGATTTAGTTTTAATTTTAGTGTCTGGGGGGTCTAAAAGGTGTACCTGTGAAGTTTCAGCTCTGTAGCATGTCCAGAACCATAAAAAAAAAAAAGATCATGCAGAAGAGGAGGTCCCTGGGAGGTCCAATGCAAAGGAGGAGGTCCCTGGGAGGTTCCTTTGCAAATGTTGTAAAAAAAACACTCTGCTTTTCCATTGGTCACCAAAAACACCTGTTAAAAACGCCCAAAAAAACGCCTGTAAAACGCTTGCAAACTCTTGCAAAAACGCCTTTAAAACGCCTGAAAAACGATAAACAAACGCCTGAAAAACGCCAACGCCTACATGTGAACGGAGCCTGAATAAACTGTTCAAAGGGTAATGCACTAGGCCTGTGCGCCCCTGTGTTTGTTTGTTGTTTACAGCTCAATTTACATGCCCTAGAAGACTGGGAGCAGGCAGGCAGGTGTGGACCTTATTCAAAAAGACTTCTGCTTTAACAGACTAAGCTGTCCAGAAAACATGGCAGTTAGAGGGACAAACCTTGTATAACTGGCAGCAGTGCTTATATTGATCAAGTTGTATTCATTTATGCAAAACCTTTATCACAAAAAAAAAAAACGTTCTGTAACTGCTTTTCATTTTTGGTCAAGTGCATCAAAATCTGCTAGTGCACATACCACTACCTTCTCAAGACGGTGCTGCTGTCCAAGGTGACTCAGTTGCTCCTCTATAGATAGAGCAACCTTCCTAAGTAAGGAAGTGTGTTACCAGCTGATTACCAGATGAAAATAAAGGCAAAACAATACAAAAACAGAAAACTAAAACAGGGCACAACATCTAGAGATTAGTGAGTTGTAATATATATATATATATATATATATATATACACACACATATATATATATATATATATATATATATTGTGGGGATTTAGCTTGGTGGCGGGTATGGATGACCCCTTGGGGGGGTTTGTTACACAGGGAGATAGCCGAGAAGTGGTTGCAAACAGTTGGTTTATTCTTGCAATTTTCTTCACACAAGTGCAAGCCTCAAAACATCAAAATAAAAATAAAACACAAAATAAATCCTTGCCACTGTGGGCAGCTACCTTCTCACACACAGGAACCTACCTAAGGAGACTTTGCTGATCCTACAGCAGACACTCAATAGTCCATGTTTTTTCTCTTCACACAACAAATGTACATTGAACATGTCCCTTTTCTCTTCACATTGAACATGTCTCTTTTCTCTTCACATAGAACACATTCCTATGTTTTTCTCTTCACCCAGCAAATGTCCCTTTTCTCTTCACATAGAAATAGTTCATTTATTTCTTTTCACATAGAAACAATCCCAGACCTCACCTTGAGTAGCCTTCAGTCTTACTTCATTTTCCCTTCACACAGGAAATGTCCATTGGTTTCTTTTCACATAGAAACAATCCAAGACCTCACCTTGAGTAGTCTTCACACTTTTTACCCTCCTCAGCGCACATCGCTCCAGGAGGTCTTCCCCTCCCATGCTCACACAGCTTCAGGGGGCACCCATCTGACTGTCCTCCTCTACCCACACGGCGTCAGGAGGCAGCAATCCTTCTCCCATGCTCACACAGCGTCGGGAGGCACACATCTGACTGTCCTCCTCTCCCCAGCTAACACAGCGTCAGGAGGCAGCAATCAATCGACACTCTCTGGACCAATTATAGAGGCCTTAATTTCCTCATTCTGAACAGCTGAAGTCTGTTCAACGTCCTTAGACAGTTCTGGCTACCTCTGCAGCCGACCCTATAGTAATTGGTGAATTTTCTAAACCAGGTGGAAATGTATCTCCTGTCTGTGACTACATCCACAGATTTTTTTTTTAAATTCTTTTTATTTCAATATGTGCATAAAAATGAACATTCCAAACGTCCTTTCAACAAAGGGGCAAAACAATATAAAATAAAAAAATTATACAATATCCAAATAATTATCTGTTTACTTAGTATTCATAATCTCTTTATGCCAAGGTATATCCATTTAGCTTAATTGATCGCCGTTGTCCCTGTGTGCCCCACCCCCTTGCTCCATTGCATTCATAGATTTATTTCCTTATCATACTATGTGCATCCCTCTATATCCTCTTAGTTATCTCCTTATATTCAACCATTGGTTAATGTTGATTGACTCCAATTATCCCAAATTTTATTATATTTCGTTGAGCATCCTCTATGCATATACAATACTTTTTCAAATGGTAAAATCTGATTTACCACTCTTATCCAGTTCTTAACAACAGGGGACTTCACTTGAATCCACTTAACTGTGATTGTTTTCCTTGCCATAAACAGCGTTTCTCTAAGCATTATCTTGTGATATCTAGACCATGTTATTTCATCTAATATACCCAGCAAACAGGTTTCTGGGGTCAAAGGTACAGGCATATTCAGGACAGAGGGTAATATTTGAATTATTTCCTGCCAGAATCTTGATATCACTGGACAAAACCACATAATATGTATAATGTCTGCCCGCTTAGCACTGCATCTCAAACATTTAGGAGATGCAATGCTTTGCATAGCATAAAGTCTACTTGGAGAGAGATATGATTGATGTAGCATATATAATTGTACTAACCTATTGTTTGCTGCTGGTGATACATATAAATGGGATGAACAGGCTTCTTTCCAATCTTCATCAGTTAAATTGGGAATTATTTCCTGCCATTTTGTTCTTATTGCCAAGGGATTCATTCCTGAATTAACCCTGGTTAAATGTGCATATATTTTAGAGATTAATCCTTTAGGGCCCTGGGACCTAAGGATACCAATCATTGGATATCTAGAGATCCCAGGTCCCAAACCTCCGAATTGCGCTTGTAATGCATGTACTATTATTATTATTATTATTATACAGGATTTATATAGCGCCAACAGTTTGCGCAGCGCTTAACAAAATGAAGGTAGACATTACAGTTACACTACAATTTGGAACAAAAGGAATCAGAGGGCCCTGCTCGTTAGAGCTTACAATCTAAAAGGGAGGGTCAATTGATACAAAGGGCAGTAACTACATCCACAGATTTACCTGACTTCCTGTCACAATATATATATAATTTTTTTTTGGGTTTAGACACACTTTGAGAAAAATACTCTCTAAGAACTGAATATAAAAGGATAACTTGACAAAACTTTTTTTTTTTTAGCTTTAGTTAGAGTGGAGAGGGATTAGGACACCTCTCTGGTTTGTATTGCTGTCTGTGTCCCTGTTTGGGGGGGATTCTCCTTTTTTATTTGTCCTGGGCTCCTGATTTCACCAAAAGTGAAAATGAAAGAAAATCACAAATTGTGAGTGGTCACCAGAACAGAGGTAAAGTGGAAATCTAATAGGGACACTAGGGGGTTGATTTACTAAAGGTAAATAGACTGTCCACTAGGTGTGTTGACCCTGTTGACCACCAAAGTGTTGACCCTGTTGACCACCAAGGATCCCCTCACTTTGGAGCGATTTCCTCTAGCTTCCTGTTGTAGCTATGGGACAGGAAATAAAATGGGATGTTATCTAAAATGGGAAAAAAAAAGTTTTTCCTTCAGTTCTAAAGTTTTAAATGCAAGAACCAGGCTATGTTGGTCAGTAGAAGACATTTCAAGGACAAACCCCAGCGCCAGTGACATGGCCAGCAACTAGAGAGATCTTGGAGTATCGTTTTCTTTAGAAAAAATAGCAAATGGCTTCAATTAACCTGCACAAGGCATTTTGCTCTCATTGTATACAGTAAAGCTGTGAATGTTTCTTATTGGTTTATTGAAGTAATTAGTGAGAAGCAGCTTGGGAATCCCTGTACTATTCATAAGTCCTCATTATTGAGGCAGTTGTTCTCTGGCTGGGGCTATACAGTAAAGAAACAGGAATCTACATGACTGAGGGACCTTCAGAGTGCTGAGGCTCAGGAAATACATAAGGCATTAACCATTGAACAAAAAACCCTCTTTTTCTCTTCCGAAATGACCAGACCACACATTACTTTTTTGGAGTCGAATGGCCATAGCAGCCTTTTTATGACAAAACCAATAAAACACAGTATTAAAGAGAACAAGCTCAATGCATGTATTACAATCAATGAATAACCAATAAAACAATCAGATTAATCCTGCCAGGTCTAAGGTCTTTGCAGGTCGATATGATTCCACAAACCGGTTGTATCTGCCACACCATAAAAGGCCCTCAACCTTAGCTACACTGACTCGGGGCCTAATTAACCACTTACTACCAGATACAACCTAATTATAATCCAGATGTTACCAACGTAATAATAATAGGAAGGGACACCCATACCATAGATGGGCCCAATCCATAATTATCCACCATTTTGAACCAGCACCACCTTCAAAGACCCAATAGACCCCCTGCCAGTTGCTATGAAAAAAATTAAACAAAGCCAGAAAACCAAAAAGCCGACTAAAACATAACTAATATCCCACAACCCACCATATATCCCACAGCACTGCAAAAAACGTACGCTCCCACCAATCAAGATAAAACAAGGGAGGGAGGGTAGGAGAAAACTGTCTGATGTGTCACAAGCTTCAACAAGCTTTCCCCCCCTTCTCTACCCCTTACAGGACACACCCTTCACCCTGGACCCAATCCAGTAAGCTTGCTACCTCTTTCAAAATATCACCCCACTAACCCTCTGCCCATTCTGCACGCCCCAGTCATGTTGGCCCTCCTCCTAGTTCCACTTAGATCCAGGCCATTACTCTCTGGATGTTAAAGCCCACATTGCAAATATTTTTTAGATTAGAACTTAAGCTCTAAATTAGCAGCTTAAAGCTGAACTCTGGGCACAAAATATTATTTTAAACACATTTCTCAAAAGCTGCAAAGGATATACTGTATATCCTCTTTGTGTGTAACAAATGCTTTTGCAAATTCTCAATACTTGATAGATCCAGATTGTCTCGGCTAGGAAGAATTAACATTGGTACTACTGTAGCAGGATTTCCAGGCATTGGGCCTGACGTGGGTCTGCCATTGTTACCGGTGACACTTTCAACACATTTAAGTTGAAAACCCAAGTGTGAGAGCTGAGACAATGACCAATCTGGCATCTTTGGCTTATTTTGTTTATTTTGTAATGGGGATGGGAGAAGGGAATGAGTGAGATTACTCGTCTCGCTCAATTAGATTTAACTGGGACACTTTGTAGGGAAAATGCCTGTTAGCGCTGTCCTGACGCCAGCTGAATGCCGACCAACGCTTCCTGGCACTTGAAAATACTGTCTTGCTGAAATGTGCTGAAACTTCGACTTTAACTCCTTGGTTAACTCAGAAGATCCAGGACTGTAGTAACTCTTGCACTCTGTCTAGCTCAAAAGTCATGTGAATGGCTCCCTCCAGCCCTTCACTGACTGAGGTAGCTCCTTGTAACTGCTTGTGCTGCTGCAACCCTTAACACTGTACACTTGACTCTTCAGGGCCCAACTGCTGGCACCCCTTTTACACTTCCAGGGTCCTCTCACTAGGCACCCCCTCTGACACTTCAGGGTCCTCTCACTAGGCACCCCCTTGACACTAGCTGGCTCCTGAATCCCTGGGACCTTCACCGGAGTGGTCCCCTCTACACTAGGCAGACCCTCAGGGGCAATTCACAATACTCACGAACTTGGAATGCTTTCCTGGAACTGAACCCCTCTATCTCCAATGGTCCTCGGCACACCACATCCTCTATGCAGCTCAGCTCAGCTCTCTCTCTCTCTGGATTCTCAGGCAGCAACCCGAGACACTCGATCCTTCTGACAGGAGGAGAGACAGCCGTACCCTCCCTCCGGGGACTCTGCTTCCCACCAAAGATGCTGCATAATACGTTCCCCTCAGACTTATATGCACTCCCAGAATCCTGTGTGGCAGAGTTTGCCTTTCTGGGGTAGATACAGGCCTGAATGTGCCATTGGTTGGGTTTCCTCCACTTCCCAATGAGAACCCTACTCATGGAGCCAGTGGGGAGACTCCCCAGTCTCAATAGCAACACCTGAGAGACATGACAGCCCAGCTGGAAATCGCGGCCCTGCTGTTAGGCAGCCAAGGCCCACTATACTTTGCCTAGCAAAACCTGGTAGGGTGCTACACTACAATACTTCCAAAATTGTTGTACATCTTCCAGGCAATCCCATTACCCCGCTAAACACTCTCCTGCACACCCTTGAAAAGCCCTCAGCAAATTTATATGGGCCTACAAACCCTCTAAGGTCCAACAAGCTTTATTAATCAAATCCAAAGATACTGTACCAGTAGCATGGCCCTGCCAGATTTCTCAGTCTACCTACGTGCAGCTTCTATGACTGGAATTGGTAATTAGTTCCACAATAGACACTCTAAGCACTGGGTGTTCCTGGAGGGAGATATAGTCCTCCTAAAGCCTAAATCTTTGCCGTGGCCCCCCCCCATCTCCACCCATCTCTACACAATGACAGAAACTTTACTGCTACTCGTGTTATCTACCTTGAAGGTATGGGTCTCCCTTCCTAAAAAACAGATCCTCTCCATCCAGATTGGACCCATGACTCAACAGTGCAAATGGCAACCACCCCAACCTATAACTGGCCTTTGCATTAAGGAGCATATGGAAGGGCAACTCATGTTAAAATACAACAAAGAAACATTCCCAGATCACTTACCAGCCAGCCTGCGACAAAACAAATTGTCCTGTCCAACAATTCACAGTAAAACTAAGGGTTTAGCTAGTATACATTTGCAAATATATATGCGTAAGCTGCAGGTCCACTTCACAGCACCCTAGTGAACTGCAGTTCTAACTCTATACATTTGAGAGTCTCCAAAGTTGGAGCACATATATAATAATGGATAGATTAAGGGCAGGTATGCACGGAGGGAGCCCACCCCTCCGTAAAGGTATAGGGGTGCACTGGATACCCAGAAATAGCAGCGGAATGTGTCCCCTCACCAATTAACCAACTGTACAAACAAATGGCAACCACTCAAACCTATAACTTGCCTTTGCAGCAAGGAGCACATGGAAGGGGGACGCATTTCAAAAGCAACAAAGAAAAATTCCCAGCTCACTTACCAGTCAGTCTGCAACAAACCACATTGCCCTTTACTAGACCTTTAACCAGGAAGACAATTTTTTTTCCTGGGGTGGTTCAGCTCGCAGCTGTGCTGCATTTTTCCCATCCCCCAACTGTTCCCCCTTGACCATTAAAGGTAGCTGGCAGGGGAAACATTTAAACAGGCTCTTGCACTCAGTAGGCATTAGTGCCCATCAAATGTGACTTATTCACCATGCAGTTGTGGTGCAGTTGTGCAGGTTTTCAGGGGTTAAAACAGGCAATGAGGAGGCAGCATCAGTGCCTCCTCCCAGATGTATAAACCTAAACAGAATAAAGACAGAGAGCTAAC
The DNA here is from genome assembly GCF_965119305.1 of Pelophylax lessonae. Lineage (NCBI taxonomy): Eukaryota > Metazoa > Chordata > Amphibia > Anura > Ranidae > Pelophylax > Pelophylax lessonae. The sequence goes on from NC_138771.1 coordinate 442,993,964, forward strand.
ACTTTGTCTTAGCCTGCGAAAATTTTCCAACATTCCCACTAGTCAAAAGTTTAGATCACCATCTGTAAAGCGGGAACGCCATAGATGAATCAAAATTTGGCTGGTACCTACTGAATTTCGATCTATCCAAGGGCATCTTAAAGTGATTGTAAAGTCTCGTTTTAAAAAAACAAAAAAAAAAAAAACAAACATGTTATACAGTACTTACCTGCACAGAGCAGTCCAGATCCTCCTCTTCCCGGGTCCATCTTTGCTGCTCCTGGCCCTTCCTGTCAGTCGAGTGCCCCCACAGCAAGCAGCTTGCTATGGGGGCACCTGAGCCGAACTGCAGCTCTGTGTATCCATTCAGACGCCCCCCCCCCCTCTCTCCTGATTGGCTGACTGACTTTAATTGACAGCCAAAGGAGCCAATAGCTATGTCAATCAGGAGGGAGATTCCCAGATGGCTGCTGAGGGACTCGTGGACATTGCTGGACAGAGATGGGGTTCAGGTAAGTATTACGGGATTCTGGGGAGGCTGTTACACACAGAAGGCTTTTTATCTTAATGCATAGAATGTATTAGGATAAAAAAAACCTTCTGCCTTTACAACTCCTTTAAGGTCTGTGTAACAAACTACATGATATATAAGGCTCCGTTTACAAAACTGACACCAGGATAAAATTCCTTATTTTGAAAAAAGTGACAGTTCTTTTTATCTAACTCCAATGAGCTTTGAAAATGACAGTTACATGGATACAGATTCTTATCCCAGTGTTGAAATTTTGCGAACTGAGCCTATATTGTAGCTGTCAGGACTATACAATGTTCTAAATATTTTATGTCAATGGATCCTGGGTAGAGAAAAATTACCTGGTGTTAGTAATTCCTGTGACTAAAAAATGCCACACGTAGGAAGGGTATGGGGGATTGCCCTGGTCTCAGTTGTCTGGAAGGAACAGATATTTACAAGTAGGTCTTGGTAAGCCTTAGGTGTGCTACTTGGTGCTTTAGTCACCACAATTACACTATGGTATTGTGGTAACACATTGTGTGTGTTGGTGTGCTACAGTGCCCATTGGCACTCCAACACACTATAGCTGGCAATGTAGAGAGCAAAATCTTTCCAGTTAAGTAGGGAGTGGGGTCATTTTGATACATGTGTGGCCCTCACTGCTTGACAGAAATTATTGTTAGATCAACTTCTGCTGAATGGACAAGCTGGAAAACCTTTGTTGATCAGCAGCTACAGCCACTTATCAGTATATTCTGATAGGACAGACTCCCGCTGTCAGAATATTTTTTTTCCGCAGGATCGCTCCATCCCCCTCTTTTTTATGGATGAAGGAATCCGTTCACTTTATTCAGCCTGCTGGCAGCCCATTTACAGTCAATTATTTGCACATAATGCAGTGGACAAGTATGACTACATCCAAGGAGAGCCACTGGTAAGAATCAGTAGATTATTGTCAGCAGTTTTAAAGCTGCCTGCACACCGGATTTACTAAAGGCAAATAGGCTGTGCACTTTGTAAAGTGCAGTTGCACTCTCCGAGGCTGGGGAGGACTGGGCCAGGGGGCAGGGGTGCAATTGCCCCCTGGGCCGCTCTTATTGCCCTTGAAAAAAAGGCTGCACTGCTTCTGCCACAGACATGCCTCATGGTGAAGAGAAGTACAAAGTCCCTGTTGCTGACCCACTGGGTGTGAGTTGAAGACAAGGACAGGGTGTAGGCCTCCCCCCAGCATGGATGGGGTAAACTGTGTCTGAGCAGAGGCCGGTTCCATGTCCCACTGGAGATTACCCCCCCAGGCCAGCCCCAACCAAGCTGTCACTGCTCCCCCCAACCGCCCCCTGCTGGCCAGGTTGGTAACCCGGATTCGGACAGTGAGTAGAGAGTACCTAGAGCGGAGCTTCAGCCTGGAATGGGGGTCAGGAGGGGGGCCGAGTTGCTGCACCATTGGCCTCTGGTTTGTACTTGCCCCCTGAGCTGAAAGTTACTAGTCAGCCCCTGCTTCGAGGGCAGTTACTCCAAAGCTTAGTAAATGAGGTAAAGCTTAATTTTGCAAAGAATAAAAGAGTACCCAATCATGTGCATGGAAAATGAAGAAAACTGCATTTTTGCTTGCACATGTGTAGCAACATCCTAGGCAGGTGCTAGAGAGAGCGTACGGTTTTGAATCCTTTCTGCTTACCAGAAGGATTGCAGGTAAATCTATATTCTCTGCCTACCAGAGAGCAGAACCTGTTATGAGGTCTGCTCAATGTGCTCAGGTGCAACTCAGTCTGTCTGCAGAGTATTTCACACTGGTCCAATAGGGAGGCATGTTGGACAGTGGGAGGAAATCTGACAAATGAGTTCACAGGTGTTTGATACAGCACTGGTGATTTGGCAGAGGAAAATGCATTGGCGCATGCTGGGATACTATATAAATGCCAAGAGTACATGTGCTTTGGGTCTTTCAGCTGGATAGCGGAGTCCCAGAGGGAGGGGGCGGCTGCCTCCTCCTCTGTAGAGGTGCCATGTGGCCTCAGGTAGTTGACATGAGGGCCTAAGAGTTAGAGAGGAACTGAACCTAGAGGTCCTGTAAAGCTGACTGGAGGGGAGACACTGGAAGGATCTTATTCTGCATACAGTGAGAACAGATCTGTGTTAAGGGGCCTGACCTGAGGGGGGCCATCCCTGCAGCTAGAAAAGTCAGTGGACGGGTGTCAGTAAAGGGGATGCTAGAGAGTATCCTAAAGAGAATGTAGTTCACCAAGTCTATTGCTGGAGAAATAGCAAGGAGACTTAACCCTTTCCATACATGTGGCAGTGTGACTGCTTCCACAAGCAACCTGGGTGCTTCCTGCTCTGCATTTAAAATGCACCGCAGTTTGCCATCTGCAGTGAGTCAATATAAAATTCATGACACCCCAAATGCAGTTTGCAAACATAGTGTTCACATGGTACAAAAGTGCCATCCAATGCAAATGCAATGCGTTTTTAAAAAAAAGTGCATGCACTATTTTTTCTGCAGTGTGGTACAATATCAGCCATTTCAAAATGAATGGCCTAAAATTGCACCACACAGAACTGCATGTGAATCACACAGGGGCGCACAGTGCATTCCTGTGTAATCTCTGGTGTGAACTGGCCCTTAACCATCTCTGAACACAGGAAATTCTCTACCCCTGTATGCCAATGTAAATGCAGTGTGAGCTGTAGTGCCAGCAGTACTCGCATTGATTATCAGTGAGGACTCTTGTTATGTGATATAGTTGTATGCTGTTCTCATGCCCTCCCACAGACCAAGTTCTCTCCAGTCTCTGCCATATACTTAGGTTTGGTGACTTCTGCCCTGCTTTTGCCACCTTTCGAACACAGCATGTTTCTGTGAGGTTAGCCTGTGTTCTCCAGAGCCCCATACAGTAGCAGCAGTGGTGTATTTTGGTTTTGTGCTGCCCTAGGCAAGACTAAAATTGCGCGCCCCTCCTATGTAAATTTTCCCAACTCCTTTTTTAACGGATGTGACTCCCTCCATAATTGAAGGACTGCAAGTCCCAGCATGAACCCCTGAGATCTCATGAGAGGGGGGGTTAGAGGGGGTGGGAGAGAGAGAGGCGGTGGGTGAGGGAGAGAGAGGGAGGGAGGGAGGAAGAGAGAGGGGGTGGGGGAGGGAGGGAGAGAGAGGGGGTGGGTGAGGGAGGGAGAGAGAGAAGAGGGTGAAAGAGATAGGGGGTGAGAGAGAGAGGGGGGATCAAGGAGAGTGAGAGGGGGGATGAGAGAGAGAAAGTAGGGTATGAAAGAGAGAGTGGGGATGAAAGAGAGAGGGGGGGTGAGAGAGTAGGGGGGTGAGAGAGTAGGGGGATGAGAGAGTGGGGGAATGAGAGAGTGGGGGAATGAGAGAGTGGGGGAATGAGAGAGTAGGGGGATGAGAGAGAGGGGGGATGAGAGAGAGGGGGGATGAGAGAGAGAGGGGGGATGAGAGAGAGAGGGAGGATGAGAGAGAGAGGGAGGATGAGAGAGGGGGATGAGAGAGAGAGAGGGGGGAGGAGAGAGCGCGAGAGAGAATGAGAGAGAAAGAGAGAGGTAAGTGATGAGGGAGAGAGAGAGAGGAGGGGTGAGAGAGAGCGGGTGAGAGGGGGTGAGTGAGAGCAAGAGAGAGGGGGGGTGAGAGAGGCAGCTCTAGCAACCAGTGGACGAAAGAGTCTCAGGGGAGGGAAGGGTGGCTTTTTTGCTGCCCCCTTACAAAGTGCCGCCCTAGGCCTGGGCATTTTTGGCCTAGGCCAAAATACAGCACTAAGTAGCAGACAAGAGTCACTAAGTGGGGGTGGAGAGATATAATAAAAAGCAGCCTGGAGGGGGGAGATGGAAGCAGCAGCATGACACAGTCTGTCAGTGCTCCGAGCTCAACTGATATCGGAACTGCACCTTGCATATTGTATAAGCGACCAGAATAAAACTGTGCGCCCTGTTTTTACAATCTTTCCCTATGAGGGGACCCTCCTTACCTCCCCCCTCCTTATCTACGCCCCTTCCCTTAACAGACTTTGAATGACTACTACTTCATGACTAGAGACCATCCCATGTCCTCTCCACCATTTGCAAGTTCTTACCATCAGGTCATTCCCCCCGACCCGTCATTTTTTTGTCCAGTTGGGAAGCTGAATTGGTTTCTTCAATTTCCCCTTCAGACTCACAAACTTTTGAGATCTGCAACTCACCAAGAATGATGTCATAAGATCATCTCCAGGTGGTCCCACTGTCCCACTGATCTTAATGCTATAGATCTAAACAAAGCTGACCTTGGCTGGAGATGTCAAAGTGCTCGCGGCACTATGTCCCATCTATGGAATAGATGCCCACTCGTTTCCCCCCTCTGGACAAAAATATTTAGTATCTATAATAAAATAAATGCCTCTGCATTACTTTCATATGCATGCATTACAATGCTGTCTATCATCCCAGGATCTTTCAAAGCTATTAGGAAGGGTATTTTACGCTATATGACAACAGTGGCTAGAACTATAGCTTGCAAGTTTCGAAAGTTGACCTGCCCTTCCATGGCAGAATGGATATATAAGATGAGGGAGATTGAATCCCTGGAACAGACGATCCATGCTGAAGAGACCCCTACAGAATGCTCTCCTGCTGTTTAGTTACAGTGGGAGTATTTTCAATCCAGTGCCATCTTCTCACAATACTTAGGAGGGTTGAGAGCAGTCAGTTCCTACTTTCCCCTTCTCTTCTCCTCTGCCCTTTCTTGCTATCGCCAACCTTAAAGTGGTTCAAATGCAGATTCTGCACCTTTTTTAAACCTTTCCCCCTTCCCCTTTCCCTCTCTGCCTTCCCCCTCCTTTCCTACCCAAAATATTATTTTAATCACTTCTCATATTTCTTTCCTTCTTTCTTCCTCTATCCCATTCTTTTCTTCTAGTTATCAGTTCCTAAACAGGACACCTGAGATATCTTCCATTATCAAGTCGATGTACCTGACCCAATATGATTTATGGCTTGACATTATGACATTATTCCCGGGTCTCTTTCCAAGAGAGTGTCATTTCTACTTTGTATTATTTTGGCATTAGACCTATCAATCTTCTGATATATCTCTGTTGATATGCATAACTGAATTCACTGTCAGCCTCAGTGAGTCTGACAGACATAACTTCTGATAACCATATACTGTACTGTGTTTTATCGTTGGTATACATGACATTTGTACAATGTGCCTTTTTCATATACACTATTAGGTACACATTTTTAATTGCTTTGTAACACAAATTGCTAATCAGCCAATCACGTGGCAGCAACTCAATGCATTTAGACACGGTGAAGACGACTTGCTGAAGTTCAAACCAAGCATCAGAATGGGGAAGAAAGGGGATTTAAAGCGGTAGTATACTTCGCTTTTTAACTTTTAACAACAGGTAAGCCTATAATAAGGCTTACCTGTAAGTAAAATTAATATCTCCTAAACTTGCACGGTCTAGGAGATATTCACCCTGCATTCAGCCGCTGACACCTGCGGCACATGCACTCTGAAGGTCCGGCGGACCTTCAGAGCTCCTTGCCGGAAAGTGAACTCTCGTGCGCATGCGCGGGAGTGACTTAATCGCAGCTCCGGCCACTCACAGCGACGGAGCCGTCGAGCCCGGGAAGAGACGCCGAGGGAAGATGTCAGCTGCCTCAGCGGTGTCCGGGTGACCGTGTCGGGCTTCATTCTAACGTAAGTATTTCATAATGAGCTCGTATGCGATGCAGGCCAGTTAAGTTCCTCCACCCTAAACTTGCTCGTCCATGTCTTTAAGGACTTTACTTTGTGCACTGGTTCAAAACAGACATGTCAACAAAGTTTTGCCACAATGCACCACACCTTAACCACTTACCGCATACTGACGTACCCGTACGTCAGGTAACTTTGCGGGGTTATACTGGGATGATGCCTCTAGCTAGAGGCATCATCCTGGTACCGTGGTTTAAAACCGACGTTCGGCTTTCCGTCGGTAACAACTGATGCGGCTCGGGAGCCGCTCGATTGTTACCCGGGTGAGCGGGAGGGCACGTCCGCCGGCTGAATGGAGTCCCGATGAATGCCGAAAACGGCATCAATCGGGTCTCCGATGACGTAACCCGGAGGCGGCGTCCATGATGTCACTTCCGGGTTACTGTGCTGCAAAAGGCGGCACATTTAAAAAACAGCTATATGCAAAATGCCGTTTTCGGCGTTTTGCATACATGGAAGTGTAGTGGAGGTGTCTAGGGTCTTTTAGACCCTCCATAAAGTGTACCTGTCACTACATATTGGTGTCACAAGGGATGTTTACATTGCTTGTGACAGCAATAAAAGTGATCAGATTTTTTTTTTTTTAAAAAAAAACCTGTAATAAAGTTAAAAAAAAAGAAAAAATAAATAGGAAAAAAAAAAAATTTAGCCGCCCCCATCACCGTTAGCTCGCGCACAAAAAAAACGTATACGCAAGTCAAGCCGCAAATGAAATCGCTGTTCAAACCACACATGTGAGGTATCACCGCGATTGCCAGAGCGTGAGCAATAATTAAAAAAAAAGAGCTACACTCTAACTCTAAACTGGTAACCGTTAAATAAATTTAAAGCGTCGCAGACTGAGATTTCTATTGACCGTAGTTTGTCGCCATTCCACGGGGGGCGCAATTTTAAACCATAACATGTTGGGTATCTATTTACTCGGCGTGACATCATCTTTCACAATATACAAAAAAATGGCCTAACTTTACTGTATAGTATTTTTTAAATGCAGTGAAATGTGAATTTTCAAAATTTTTCCAAAAAAAATGGCTTTTTAAAGACCGCTGCGCAAATACCGCATGCCAAAAAATTTTGCAATGACCGACATTTTATTCTCCAGAGTCTTTGCTAAAAAAATATATATAATGTTTGGGGGTTCTAAGTAGTTTTCTAGGAAAAAATACTGTTTTTAACTTGTAAACAAAAAGTGTCCGAAATAGCGCTGGGGCTTAAGTGGTTAAGTGTGTTAGGGTGCTCGTCAAAATGAATGGCACTGCAATGCATCGATGCATAATATGTGGCATTGCAGCAATGCATACATGTAAACTGGCCCTACAACTAAGTTCTAAAGAAGAGAATCTATCAAAGCAGCAGACAAACTGTGAAAAACACAGAAATCACTTTGAGCAGGTTCTCTGCACTACAAGTAGAGTGTTTACCTTTTGAGGTCCCAAGGTAGTATCTTACATGGAAAGCCAATAAATAATTTGAGGTCTGTAATCATCTGAGCAGCTCAGGAAACCAGTATGAAATATTGACCAGTATGTGGAGCTTTCTGGAAGAAACAGAGCTCTTTGATGTCTATCTCTGAAGTTGTTATGCTAAAATAAATCTGAATAGCAAACACCTTTCCTTCTCCTAGAAGAGATGGATAGTGACATTTATAAAGAAAGTCATAGACATTCATTAGAAATCCATCTCTTGGTAGAGTGACAATCATGGTGTACATCAATATGCCAATAACTGAGGACCACACACACATTTCGGATAGCTGCAACTTCCCTTCAAAGGATTTAGACTTAATTTCAGATCCAATCAAACTGGGTAAATAGGTCAGGATAGAATATTATTGATTGTTTTGCATCTATGAGATTATGAGATTACATGGTGGAAACAGAGATGCGATCGTAAGATATAGTTGCGTTTTAACTGTCATTAAAAATCCACTTCCCCCTTGTGTGGTTTATCAATTGAACAGATTATCCACTATAGACTGATTTTTTTCAAACAGAAAAGATCAATTAGAAAATAAATCAATATTATATCGAACAGTGCATGGCCACCATTAGACAGGTTGTTCTCTGCAAAACAATGCTAACATGTTCAATAGTGATGTCGCGAACCTAAAATTCGCCGTTCGCGGACGGCGAACGCGAACATCGGCAAATGTTAGCGAACCGGCGAACCGGGCGAACCGCCATAGACTTTAATAGGCAGGCGAATTTTAAAACCCACAGGGACTCTTTCTGGCCACAATAGTAATGGAAAAGTTGTTTCAAGGGGACAAACACCTGGACTGTGGCATGCCGGAGATGGATCACACAAAAAAAAGTTCTTAAAAATTGTAATTTTTTGATAGAGAGCCAATTATTGGAAAAATTTTAAAAAAATAAAAATAAAAAATTTCTTTGGATTTAGCATCTGGGGGGTCTAAAAGGTGTACCTGTGAAGTTTCGGCTCTGTAGCATGTCCAGAACCAGAAAAAAAATAGAATTAGGGTTAGGGCTAGGGTTAGGGTTAGGGCTAGGGTTAGGTTTAGGGTTTGGGTTATTTTTATGGCTAGGCTTAGAGGGTTAGGGTTAAGGTTAGAGGGTTAGGGTTATGGTTAGAGGGTTAGGGTTAGGTTTAGTGTTAGTGTTAGGGGCTAGGGTTAGGGTTACGGTGAGATACTTAGGGTTAGAGTTAGTAGCCCTACCCCTACCCCTCTAACTCTAACCCTAACCACTAAAAATAACCCTAACCTTAGCCCTGACCCTAACCCTAGCCCTAACCTTAGCCCTGACCCTAACCCTAGCCCTAACCCTAGCCCTAACCCTAACCCTAGCCCTAACCCTAATTCTATTTTTTTTCTGGTTCTGGACATGCTACAGAGCTGAAACTTCACAGGTACACTTTTTAGACCCCCCAGACAATAAATCAAAAGAAATTTTTTTTTTTTTAATTTTTTTTTTTTTTTTTTTCAATAATTGGCTCTCTATCAAAAATGACAATTTTTAAGAACTTTTTTTGTGTGAAGTTTCAGCTCTGTAGCATGTCCAGAACCAGAAACAAAAGATAATTTTTCAGTAGAGCAGGGACACCTGGACTGTGGCATGCCGGAGGGGGATCCATGGCAAAACGCCCATGGAAAATTACGTAGTTGACGCAGAGTCGGGTTTTGATCCATAAAGGGCATAAATCACCTAACATTCCTAAATTGTTTGGAATAACGTGCTTTAAAACATCCAGTGTGTGAATACGATCAGGTATGATGTTTTATCGGTCAAGTAGTGTAAGGGTTACGCCCGCTTCACAGTGACAGACCAAACTCTGACAGACCAAACTCCCCGTTTAACAACAGTCAGTCAGTCAGTCCATTTGCACAACCGCAAACTCCCCATTTGCACAAGGTTGGATACCAAGCTAGCCATGTCCCGTTCCTTGTCCTCACTGACATCATTGAAGGTCTCTTCCTCCACCCAGCCACGTACAACACCAAGGGTCCCCGAAAGGTGACAACAAGCCCCCTGGGACGCCTGCTGTGGCTGGTATTCCACCACCTCAAAGCCACCTTCCTCCTCTGACTTCTCTTCTTCAGACTCCTCTCTCTGCGTTGCCACAGGTCCAGCAATTGACAACGACAAGGCTGCTTCTGGTGGTGATGGGGACCACAACTCTTCCTCTTCATGCTCATCTACAGCCTGATCCAGTACTCTTCGCAGGGCACGCTCCAGAAAAAACGCATATGGGATGAGGTCGATGATGTTGCCTTGGGTTCGACTGACCAGTGACCACCAGGGTTGTCACCTCCGCAAAAGGACGCATGAGCCTACAGCCATTGTTCATGAGCATTCAGTAACGCGGCCAAAAAATACCCAGCTCCGCAGAAAGAATGAAAGAAAATGAATGTTTTTTCTATGAAAAATTATCCTGCGGATCACTTTTGGTCTGTACACAATGAAGCAACGACCTTATCATTTGGGGTGTGCCAACACAATCCTAGAGGTGATCGCTTCATTGTGATATGCAAGCCCCTTCACCACGACAAGGTAACGATCACGAAGGGGAATTGACACATGTATGTGCCTTTTTTTTTGTTTTTTTGCAGCCACAGTGTAGCACCAGAAGCCAGAAAAATTAGGCATGTACACATGCATGAAAAAGCAGGTATTGTTGCAGCCGCTGCTGTAGCAGCGGCCTGAAAAATTGAGGTTTTAAGGCAGAAAGTGCACTAAAACATTGCGGCTTGAACCGTAGTTGGTGGCGGAGACGTCACGTAAGTCATCCGGCATGCAGAGAATGATTAAAGACAGCAGCGTGTGGACCATTTTTAGGCCAAGGCATCTCAGTCATCACCAGGCCTTTTTTAGTCAAATGCATCCCCCACTGTCAGTCCCTTCGGGATCCATGCCTCATTCATCTTAATAAACGTGAGGTAATCAAGACTTTTTTGACCTAGGCGACTTCTCTTCTCAGTGACAATACCTCCTGCTGCGCTGAAGGTCCTTTCTGACAGCACACTTGAAGCGGGGCAGGCCAGAAGTTCAATGGCAAATTGGGATAGCTCAGGCCACAGGTCAAGCCTGCACACCCAGTAGTCAAGGGGTTCATCGCTCCTCAGAGTGTCGATATCTGCAGTTAAGGCAAGGTAGTCTGCTACCTGTCGGTCGAGTCGTTCTCTGAGGGTGGACCCCGAAGGGCTGTGGCGATGCATAGGACTAAAAAAGCTCCGCATGTCCTCCATCAACAAGACGTCTGTAAAGCGTCCTGTCCTTGCCGGCGTGGTTGTGGTGGTAGGAGGAGGATTACTTTCACCTCTTCCCCTGTTGGATTCCCATTGTGCTGTGACATCACCCTTATATGCTGTGTAAAGCATACTTTTTAACTTATTTTGTAGCTGCTGCATCCTTTGCGACTGCCGGTAATTGGGTAACATATCACAGACTTTCTGCTTATACCGGGGATCTAGTAGCGTGGCCACCCAGTACAGGTCGTTCTCCTTCAGCCTTTTTATACGAGGGTCCCTCAACAGGCATGACAGCATGAAAGACCCCATTTGCACAAGGTTGGATGCCGAGCTACTCATGTCCAATTCCTCGTCCTCACTGATGTCATTGAAGGTGTGTTCTTCCCCCCAGCCACGTACAACACCACGGGTACCAGAAAGGTGACAACGAGCACCCTGGGATGCCTGCTGTGGTTGGTGTTCCTCCTCCTCAAAGCCACATTCCTCCTCTGACTCCTCTTCCACACACTCCTCTTCCAGTGTTGCCGCAGGTCCAGCAATCGATGGTAAGGCTGTTTCTGGTGGTGGTGATGGTGACCACAACTCTTCCTCTTCCTCTTCACGCTCATCTACGGCCTGATCCAGCACTCTTCGCAGGGCACGCTCCAGGAAAAAAACATATGGGATGATGTCGCTGATGGTGCCTTCGGTGCGACTCACTAGGTTTGTCACCTCCTCATGAGCCTACAGGCATTGCGCATGAGCGTCCAGTAACGTGGCAAAAAAATACCCAGCTCCGCAGAGGCTGTCCTAGCACCCCGGTCATACAAATACTCGTTGACCGCTTTTTCTTGTTGGAGCAGGCGGTCGAACATTAGCAGTGTTGAATTCCAACGTGTCGGGCTGTCGCAAATCAAGCGCCTCACTGGCATGTTGTTTCGCCGCTGAATATCTGCAAAGTGCGCCATGGCCGTGTAGGAACGCCTGAAATGGCCACACACCTTCCTGGCCTGCTTGAGGACGTCCTGTAAGCCTGGGTACTTCTGCACAAAACGTTGCACAATCAGATTCAACACATGTGCCATGCACGGCACATGTGTCAACTTGCCCAAATTCAATGCCGCCAACAAATTGCTGCCGTTGTCACACACCACTTTGCCGATCTCCAGTTGGTGCGGGGTCAGCCACTGATCCACCTGTGCGTTCAGGGCGGACAGTAGTGCTGGTCCGGTGTGACTCTCTGCTTTCAGGCAAGTCTACCCCAAGACAGCGTGACACTGTCGTATCCGGCATGTGGAATAGCCCCTGGGGAGCTGGGGGGGTGCAGTTGGTGTGGAGCAAGACGCAACAGCAGAAGAGGACTCAGCCGAGGAGGTTAGCAAAGAGGATGGAGTAAGAGGAGTAGAGGAGGTGGCAGCAGGCCTGCCTGCAAGTCGTGGCGGTGTCACCAACTCCTCTGCAGCAGAGCCACGCATTCCATGCTTGGCAGCCGCCAGCAGGTTTACCCAATGCGCAGTGTAAGTTATATACCTGCCCTGACCGTGCTTTGCAGACCAGCTATCAGTGGTCAGATGGACCCTTGCCCCAACACTGTGTGCCAGACGGGACATGATTTCCTTTTCCACAATAGAGTGCAGGTTGGGGATTGCCTTTTGTGAAAAATAATTTTGGCCGGGTACCTTCCACTGCGGTGTCCCAATAGCGACAAATTTTTTGAAGGCCTCAGACTCCACCAGCTTGTATGGTAAAAGCTGGCGGGCTAAGAGTTCCGACAAGCCAGCTGTCAGACGCCGGGCAAGGGGGTGACTCTGTGAGATTGGCTTCTTACGCTCAAACATTTCCTTGACAGACACCTGACTGTGGGCAGGTAAGCAGGAACTGCTGAAGGTGAGAGGCGGAGGGGCGGGTTGTTGATAGGGGGCATGGAGGACAGCAGTGGTTGACGTGGCTGAAGATGCTGGACCAGGAGGAGGATGGTGGCTTTCAGTTTGTGTGCTGCTTTTACTCATGTGTTGATCCCATAGGCGTTTGTGATGTGAGATCATGTGCCTTCGCAAAGCAGTTGTACCTAGGTGGGTGTTGGACTTCCCACGACTCAGTTTCTTTTGGCACAGGTTACAAATGGCATCGCTGATATCAGAGGCAGACACACAAAAAAAATGCCACACTGCTGAGCTTTGCAAGGACGGCATTCTGGTGGTGGCAACAGCTTGCGTTGATTGGCGTGCTGTCTGGCTGACCCGGGGTGCCGAATCTACATGCTGTCTGACTGCGCCACTAGCTCCTTGCGATGACCTCCTCCCCCTGCTTCCAACTCGTCTCCTCCTCCTCTCTGTCTCCCCATCTGAACTTTCCCCCTCTTCTTCTGCTCTTCGAGCAGGCACCCAGGTGACATCCACAGACACATCGTCATCATCAGCCGCTTCACTTGACAACTCAGCAAAGGCAGCAGCAGCAGGTACAACATCATCATCATCATCATCACAATGTACGTCCATGTGTATAATGCTGCCTGACTGAGACATATCCCCGTTATCTACATCCTCTGGCACTAATAGTTGCGCATCACTTATTTCTTCCAACTCATGTGAAAATAACTCCTCTGACGGATCAAGTGAAGCGGCTGTGGTGCTAGTGTTGGTGGTGGTGCCGGCGGGCTGGCGAGTGGTAAATTGAGAGGTGCCCGAAGCTGAGCTGGAGGAGGATGGTGCATTAAGGTTCTGAGCGGAAGCTGTAGACGATTGGGTGTCCTGTGTAAGCCAGTCAACTATGGCCTCAGAATTTTTTGAGTTCAGGGTCTGTGGTGGCCTCTGAACACTGGGCATTATTCTAGGGCCTAAGGAAATCACAGCACCACGACCACGACGGCCCTTGCGGGGTGGCCTGCCTCTGCCTGTCATTTTTTTGTGTTGTTACTGTTGTACTATGAGTGCAAGCTGCTGTGCCACCTTATATATCAGTGGTGGGTGGACAGTGGCACAGTACACTCTCTGTGGACCTGACAGCAGTCACTGGCACCCAGGCAACTGCAATTTAAAAAATATATATATTTTTTTTTTACTTTGCAAGCTGCTGTGCCACCTTATATATCAGTGGTGGGTGGGCAGTGGCACAGTACACTCTCTGTGGACCTGACAGCAGTCACTGGCACCCAGGCAACTGCAATTTAAAAAATATATATATTTTTTTTTACTTTGCAAGCTGCTGTGCCACCTTATATATCAGTGGTGGGTGGGCAGTGGCACAGTACACTCTCTGTGGACCTGACAGCAGTCACTGGCACCCAGGCAACTGCAATTTAAAAAAATATATATATTTTTTTACTTTGCAAGCTGCTGTGCCACCTTATATATCAGTGGTGGGTGGGCAGTGGCACAGTACACTCTCTGTGGACCTGACAGCAGTCACTGGCACCCAGGCAACTGCAATTTAAAAAAATATATATTTGTTTTTACTTTGCAAGCTGCTGTGCCACCTTATATATCAGTGGTGGGTGGGCAGTGGCACAGTACACTCTCTGTGGACCTGACAGCAGTCACTGGCACCCAGGCAACTGCAATTTAAAAAATATATATATTTTTTTTTACTTTGCAAGCTGCTGTGCCACGTTATATATCAGTGGTGGGTGGGCACACAGTGGCACTGCAGTGGGCACAGTACACTCTGTGGACCTGACAGTCACTGGCAGCCCAGGCAACTGCAATAATAAAAAATATTTTTTTTTTCAATTTATTGCAACAAGATGCTGTGCCACCGTATATATATCAGTGGTGGGCAGTGCACTGCAGTGGGTATATATAAATAAAAAAAAAAACCTCAATTACCAGCCCTTAAAAGGGCTTTTGGGGACACTAGATAGATAGATATATATATATATAAGAAGAAACAACTCAATTACCAGCCCTTAAAAGGGCTTTTGGGGACGCTAGATATATATATATATATAAAAAAAAAAAAATTACACAAATACCAGCCCTTAGAAGGGCTTTTTGGGGTGCTGTCCTTACAGCAGTAGTGGACCAAGAACACTGCAAGACCAGGAACACTGACTAACTGTCCCTAGCTTAACAGCAGCAGCAGCAGCAGCAGCTCTCCCTACTCTCACTACACACACTGCTTCAGAATGATCTAAGATGGATGCTGCCCTTGCTTATTTATAGGAGGTGGGAGGGTGTGGGAGGGAGGTATGCTGATTGGCTGGAAATGTGTCTGCTGACTGTGAGGTTCAGGGTCAAAGTTTGCCTCAATGATGTATTATGGGGGGCGGACCGAACATCGCATATGTTCGCCCGCAGCGGCGAACGCGAACATGCGAAGTTCGCCGGGAACTGTTCGCCGGCGAACAGTTCTATACATCTCTAATGTTCAACACATTTTACTCCAACATGGAAGGGGTTCTATTTACCTTCACTTTCCTTATCACTGATATGGAGATCCTCCTTTTTGAATTTGTTGCAGCAATAGCAAAAGTATTTCAAATAATACTGACCTGTGCAAGAAATACATGTACAGTAGTTCTTGACAGTGAAATTATAGCACAATTTCAAGAATTTTTCACAAGGCTTCTGACTACATCCACATAGAAATGTGTTGCAAATCGCCCCTGACATGTCCTAGTTTAGAGAGGCTGTCAAGAGATATGAAGGCAATGCTAGGCTTCCCAATTAGAAAGTTAGGGATGTTTTGCAATCCTAAATTCACGGTTGCACCTTGTAACAAATTTTTTGTAAATTAAAAATTGTATGCAAATAGTTAAAACATTATATCACTGTTTAAATGTGTAAACTTTTGCAGACAATGTAAAATAAGAACGGCAAACAGTAATTTTAGTTTCCCCTTAAAGGGTTTGTAAATGCCAACAATGAACTTCTGTTATTTGTTATTATCTGTTAATTCTTTTGGTCTGTTAAATATCCCATTGACAGTATTTTGGCATAACTTTTTTAATATAATTTTTTATTAAGATAATAATCTGCAAAATAACACAATATGGCCACTTGATGGAGCTGATGATCACAGGAAAAAAAATACTTTTTGTCTAGTCTATGACCTTCTCCTCCATCTAGTGGTCATAATGCAGTATTTTTCACATTCACGGTGTTCTTATAAATTAGGAACATCTGACCTGGAGAAAATTGCCAAGTAACATTTAATGTGCACATTTGTGGGCATAGAAATCAACCAGATGTGCAATCTTGTACACGTACATGTGCATTACCATGCATGCATTATGTGCAAAAAAAAATATTGATTTTGTCAGAAATTCAGAGTTGTCCTGTTGCCTGTGCACACTACCTAAGTTAACTCAATGATAATGATAAGCAAAATACCACATCATAGCCACTAGATGGAGCTGATGATCATAGGAAAAATTGACTTTTTCTCTATCGTTCATTGACAGACACAGCTTCATATCTTCTTGACCATTGGGTTATGCTGCCCCCTACAAGAGTAGGACACCAGGCAGGAAAAAACTTCACCACGCCTATGAGGCAGTCCCTGCAGGCATATCCCCACACACTCTGCTACAGCCCTCAGTTTGTTTCTGCCTAATTTAGGAGTAGGACTTAGTTCCCTGCTGGGACTTTGGTCTCAGCTGTTAATTTTTTGGGAACCTTTTTTTGTGATTTATTTTCTTTTAGTTAGAGTTCCTGGAGAACTACAAGCAACAGCCGACTGGGTCTCAGACTGGATATACTAGATCCTTAAGGTCTCCCAGCCTGACCAGCGAATGTGAGCAGGTTATAATCCAGCACTAGGCCTTGCCACACCAGAGCCCCGTTGGACGGGGACGAGCCCGCGAGTTGACCGTCTCGCTGGGATTGCGAATGACCTGGGACACCCTGACTCACAGCGTACCCCCTGGCTGGCAGCACCCTCACCCCAGGTGGGAGGTAGTCTGTTCGGAGCAGCTTCTACCTGATATCATGGTATGGTAAGTGTCCCCCCCCCACTTCTCCGGCAGTCTCGGGGTGGACATGGGCCCCTTCCATGGAATAGTCGGAATAGTCGGACCCTCGGGTATCCCTTGGTTCCCCTGGCCTCTCGGGTATATCAGGCCCCCCCTCAGCTGTTCCCCCCCCCCTCCCATAACAGGTTCCTACCTCTGGGGGCGGCAATATTGCGGCCGCTGGGGCGTTTCTGCAAGGGGGGGGCATCTTTCTGGTGGGGTCTCCTTCTGGGGACCCTCCGAAGTATTTTGTCTGCTGACCCCCCCCCCCCCCTGGAGACCGCATGGCACGCCGTAGGGGCCACCATTTTGCTGTAGACTTTTTGCTATGCATTATGTTCATTATTTTATCATTGCAATGCACGAGCAGCCATTTTTTGATAGTTCTCCATAGAAATGCATGGGGTGGCCATTTTCTTATACTCCACGATCGCTGGACAGCAAAGGGAGACACTAAAGACTCTAGGCATGACCCAGGTTCTTTTTTATTTCCTGTGTCAGATCATTTCTTTCTGCTTCACAGAATGTTCCTGAAAGCTTCCTGATCGGTTTGGTAATGTTTTTGGGGTCCCTGGTAGGTATTCCTCGCTCACACTGACAGACTGTGTTAGGGTGGGACTTGCTATACCGCTAGTGCAGCCGTGCGATTGCGTTTTTGCAACTTTTTTAAAGTGACACTGCATCTTGTTGATTTTTAGTGAAAATGGAGTCCCAGGACAAAATTTCACCTACAGACCTCTTAATTGCGGCTGCGGGACCCTCTGGATCGCAGCCCCTGTCTGCTTTTACAGCAGTTTTGGAAAGCCTGGTGTTAAAAGTGGATTTAGTGTTAAAAAGTACCGCTAGCCGTAAGCACCCTTTGCCTTCGCTTCCTTATATTCAGATTCTGAGGCAGATATGGCCACCGAAGACGCACCCTACCTTGGTGGATCTGTGTCATCGCATTCTGATGGCGAAGAGGACATGTCCTCGTCAGCCGCCACGCGGGAAAGCGCATTGGTGGAAGCACTTATAGTTTCAGTGCGAGAAACTTTAAAAATGGCGGCTGAGTCTACAGTGTCAGGGACGCAGGTGCCTTTTGGCACCCCCACATTCCAGAAATCGGGCAAGGTGTTTCCCTGCCCGGAACTTTTTGACAGTGGGGGCGCATCAAGCACATGTTAGTGGTGCCCAAGTGTTTTAAACGCCGTTATCCCTTCACGGATGCTGTTTCCACTCGGTGGACTGGTGGATCATCTGGTTTCCAGATTGAATAAGTCTACTGTGGTCCCGGTGGAAGAATCCCTGGCCTTTATGGCCCCTTGATAGACGGATTGAGTCTCTGTCCCGCCATTTACATGTGTTAGCGGGCTCAATATTGAAACCACTATTTGTGTCCACCCTGGTGTCACAGACCATCACTGAATGGGTGAAGTTACTTAAAGGTGACTTGGAAACGGATAAGCTCTCTCCGGGGCTGATTGAGCTCATGGATCGAATGGCTCAAGCCCTGCTGTATATATGTGATGCGTCACTGGATGAGGCTCCCCTGGTGGCCAGAGTGTCTGCAGTGGGGATTGCTAATAGACGCATGGTGTGGTTAAAGAGCTAGTCTGCGGACCAGGCTTCCAAAAAGGCTCTTTCTGACCTTCCCTTTAAGGGGGAGAGGTTGTTTGGATCCTCTCTGGATGAGTTGACCAAAGGCCTTACGGGTGGGAAAAGTACTCTTCTCCCTCAATCCTCTAAGGGTAAGGCACCATGTACTAGACAGGGGCCTTCTTTTACTGCTCATAGGCGACCCTTTCGTGCCTCCGGGTTACAGGAAAAAGGAAAGCCATTCAGGTCTTCTGGGGATTCCAAGAAGACATGGTCAGGTAAACTGAAGACAGGAAAATCCGGATCTGCAGACAAATCCTTGTCTGCATGAAGGGGCACCCTCACCCATTTCTGGGGTAGGGGGGACGTTTTAGCTTCTTTCCGGAACCATGGGCTTCCTTGTTACAGGACAAATGGGTTCACGAACTGATCTGATCAGGGCACAAGATCGAATTCTGGTCTCCACCTTCGGTCAGGTTCTTCCCGTCCAATCTGCGCCTATCTCCAGACCGGTTAAGGGATCAACGAGAGGCAGTACAAGATCAGCTGTCGCAAGGGGTGATTGTGCCAGTTCCCTCTCAGAAAAACTTTCAAGGGTTTTATTTAAACCTGTTTACTGTGCCCAGGAAGGAAGGCAAAGTGCGTCCAATCCTGGACCTCAAGGCTCTGAACCGCTTTGTGCAGGTTCAGAAGTTTCGAATGGAGTCAATTCGCACAGTAGTGGCGTCCCTCCACCAGGGAGACTTTTTGGCCTCCATAGATATCAAGGACGCATATCTACACATCCCTATCTATGCTGGACTCCAGCGTCTTCTGCGCTTCACTATAGGAGTGGAGCATTATCAATTTGCAGAGTTTCCCTTTGGTCTCGCCTCCGCCACCAGGGTCTTTACCAAGGTGCTGGCCCTGGTGTTGGCATTGATGTGCCAATGGGGGATTTCGGTACTGGGGTACCTGGACGATTTCCTATTGAGGGCGGACTCTCATTCAGCTCTGTTGGTTGACTTGGCGATCACTGTCCGAACACTGGAAGAGTTTGGTTGGAACATAAATTTGAAAAAATCCGCCCTGATACCTGCAGTAAGACTGGATTATCTGGGCCTGACTCTGGATTCCGCTTGGCGAGGGTCTTTCTTCCCCCGGACAAGTTGCAAAAATTGCAGGGGGCCATCCGGTTGCTGTTGGCAAATAATCTGTCCTCTCTGTGGACTTGCATGTGGGCCTTGGGTCTGATGGTATCAACCTTCGAAGCGGTTCCATTCGTTCAGTTCCACATGAGACCCTTACAAAGGGAGATTGTAAAGTGGAACAAGGATCCAAAATCCTTGGACACTTTGATTTGGCCGAATCACAAAGCACAAGTCTGCTCTTCTATGGTGGCTTCACTCGTCAGCAATACGCCAAGGCAAGTCCTTCCTTCCGTTGTATTGGACGGTGGTAACCACGGACGCCAGCCTGTCAGGCTGGGGAGGAGTGCTGGGGAGGCTCTGCGCCCAGGGATCCAGGACAGTTGAAGAGTCCAAGCTGCTGATAAATATCTTGGAGCTTAGAGCGATAAAGCTTTGCCTGAATCATTGGACGACTCTTCTGCAAGGTTTTCCGGTCCGGATTCAATCGGACAATGCCATGGCCGTGGCGTACATTAATCATCAAGGGGGCACCAAGAGTGTCTTGGCAGCCAGGGAGGTGGCCAAGATCCTTGATTGGGAGGAGAAGTTTGTTCAAGCTCTCTCTGCTGTGCACATCCCAGGTGTGGAAAACTGGCAGACGGATTACCTGAGTCATCAGGTGTTGGATCAGGGGGAGTGGTCCCTGCATCAGGAGGTGTTTCACCCGATGTCGACCTGTTTGCTTTTCGACTCAACAAGAAGGTTCTGAGGTTTGTAGCCCGGTGGAGGGATCCTCTGGCTGACGCCACAGAAGCACTGGTTGCTCCTTGGGGTCAGTATTGGTTGATCTATGCTTTCTCTCCGCTGAAACTCCTACCAAGGTTTCTGCGCATAGAGGTTCGAACGGCATGGCTGTTGAAAGCCAGGTATTGAAGGATAGAGTTCTTTCTGACTCTGTGATTCCTACACTATTGAAGGCCAGGAAGTCTACTTCAAGGAAGATCTATCATCGTACATGGAAATCGTACATTTCATGGTGTGAATCGCTGAAAGTGCACCCTCGCTTGTTTTCGGTAGCTAGGGTTTTTACCTTTCTTCATAAAGGGGGTTGAACAGTGTTTGGCTTTGGGCACTATTAAAGGCCAAGTGTCGGCTTTGGTTGTTTTTTTTCCAACGTCCTTTGGCTATGCATGCTCTGATTCGCACTTTTATTCAGGGGGTGTGTCATATGGCTCCTCCAAGGCGATCCCCACTGCCTCTGTGGGATCTGAATTTGGTATTAACTGTTCTTCAAAAACCTCCTTTTGAGAACATTAGGGAGATTGCTCTGCCTACATTATCTCAGAAGGTTGCCTTTTTTGTGGCTATTACTTCTGCCCACAGGGTGTCTGAATTGGCGGCGTTGTCCTGCCGTTCACCTTATCTGGTGGGCCACAGAGATACTAGAGTGGTACTTCGACCTAATCAGTCATTTATTTCTAAGGTGGTTTCTGATTTGTATTTGAATGAAGACATTGTGCTGCCTTCACTCTGTCCTAAGCCCAAGCATCTCAAGGAAATTGCTTTGCATTCTTTGGATTTTGTTCGGGCAATTATAGTTTACCTGAGAGCTACTGAATCTTTCAGGAAATCGGACTCTCTCTTTGTCCTTACCGAAGGCACTCGTAAAGGATTGGCTGCGTCTTCTACGACCATATCCAGATGGATAAGGCAGACGTTGGTTCAGGCTTATTCACTAAAGGGTCAGGTTCCTCCTTTCCCGTTGAAGGCACATTCTACTAGGGCGCTGAGTGCCTTTCGGGCTTTTCGCCATCAGGCGTCAGTAATGCAAGTTTGCAAAGCGACAACTTGGTCGTCAGTGCACACATTCAAAAATTCTACAAGGTTGATGTGTTGGCATACTCGGATACTTCTTTTGGCCACCATGTTTTGCAGGCTGCTTTCTAAGAGAGAACTTTTTTTCTCTTTGAGGGTGTTTGCTTTTTCTAGGTGGGCTCCAGTTGTTCCTGGTTGTGCTCCTTGTTACTTGGTTGGCTACGTTAAGCCTGGGGAAATTACGTGCTTCTTTGCGTTGTTTTTTTTCTCACCCCTTATGCAAATACTGCTTTGGGACATCCCAATGGTCAAGAAGATATGAAGCTGCGTCTGTCAATGAATGATAGAGAAGACTGGATTTTTGACTTACCGTAAAATGCTTTTCTCTGAAGTTCTTTGACAGACGCAGCACCCACCCCTCTAATTATGAGTGGTAAGGGGTTGTTGTCTTCTAAACACTGATTGCAACGAAACTGAGGGCTGTAGCAGAGTGTGTGGGGTTATGCCTGCAGGGACTGCCCCATAGGCATGGTGAAGTTTTTTCCTGCCTAGTATCCTACTCCTGTAGGGGGTAGCATAACCCAATGGTCAAGATAATATGAAGCTGCATCTGTCAATGGACTTCAGAGAAAAGGATTTTTGACGGTAAGTCAAAAATCCAGTTTTGTCTATAACCATCAGCTCCATCTAGTGGTCATAATACAGTATTTTAGACATCCACACTGTTCCTATAAATTAGGAACATTGGACCTGGAGAGAATAGCCTAATAACATTTAGTGTGCACATTTGTGGCCATAGAAGCATTACCATGCAAGCATTATGGCACTAGCATAGATACTGAAACCTAGCAGTCTGTTTAAATCTGAATTCTGCAAAAGATCATTGCTGAAGGGTCTTTCAGTCCTTATTTCTATGATTCCTGATGATGAAACGTGTGCTTGACCTTGTCACCGACCCAGCTTTCACCTGTCCTGCTTCTGGAATAACCTTGCCTGCCTATGATTGCTTCTTATCTCTGTTACCGACCTCAGCCTAAAGTCCTAACCAAGTTTCTTCCTATTGACTTGGTACCTTGCTGCCTGGATGTTGCCAGTCGATTCTTGTTCCTGGCTATGATTCTGCCTTTGATTTGGTGCCTTCCTGTTCGGCTGTTACGGAACCCAGCTTGTGTCCTGCCTCCACTCACAACTGAACTTGGAGTATCCTGGGGGTACTACCAGCTGTACTTTTGCTCATCTGATACCAGTGCTCAAAGGTTGCAATATTTAGTTCCTGCACCCTGGCACTTGAGTCCTTCTATCACCCTTGCAGTACCTTTCTCAACATCCGATTTACAAAGGTTTTTATTGAAACGGCAATAAACGGATGATGCACTGTGTGCTGTGGCACTGAAAATATAATGGGAACATCAAAATACAAAGATATATGAAGAGTTGCTGGTACATCAATGATAAGTGGTTTTCAGTAGACTTTTTTTTACACAGCACATTTCACAGTATCTGTGAATAGGCAAGAAGTATCATCCAAATAAAAAGAAAAAAACAAATACAACACTAACAGCAATCATTTGAAATAACAGCAAAAAGACATTACCTGGGTTAAGATAGAGTTTGCCGCAAGAAAATAACAAATGGGATAATAAAGGCAGGAAGCCTGTTAGCACACGTTAGAGTAGTTCCATTTATTATTTAAAGCAGTGGTCCTCAACTCCGGTCCTCAGGGCCCACTAACAGACCGGATTTTAAGTATTGCCTTTGGCAGATGCAGACTAGAGTACTGCAATCACTGAGCAGCAAATGATATCACCTGGGATGTATTTCAGTTATCTTGCAAACCTGGCCTGTTAGTGGGCCCTGTAGGCCAGGGTTGAGGACCACTGTAAAGTGGCCATGGAGTCATGGACGGTATTGTATATCCTTTCCACAAGCTTCTTAGAGTCCATCTTGGTTAAAACATGGGTCCACGGAACTTCAGGGGACTAACAATTTTGTGCAATGGCCCACTGGGCTGAGCTGAAAAAAAGTGTACAAAAGTTTTTTGCATGGGGGAGGGACATCAGGGATAGGAGCAAAAAGTAAATACTGTACATGTGTGTAGGTTTAGGAGCACTGAAAAATGCAGAATACCCAATTCTGAGCAGCTTCGGAACCATGTGGGAAGGGCCAAGGTGTTAAACGAGTAAATTCTAATTGGGGTCATATACCATTATATACCATTAAACATGCAGTTTCAAAGCTGTTTCACAGACTGACACAGATTTGGTGCATTTTTTTAAGTTTATAATCATCTCCAGACAGTCCTCTGAGTATAGAGAAATTCCCAAATTTGATTCCCAGAGGAGTATTGCAACAGATTTTTCAGGGAGGGATAAATTGTTAAGGTACTGGTATAGGGAAAAAATAACGATCGAACCTCTTGGAACTCCCAAACATAATTGTTCTAAGGGAGTATATGACTTAGTGCAGGGGTGTCAAACTCCATTTTTCCTGTGGACAGATTCTCCCAACTGAGCTGTGGATCTCTGCAGCTCCTCCAGAGTTACCCCCGGTCTCTTGGCTGCTTCTCTGTTTAATGCTCTCCTTGGCCGGCCTGTTAGTTTAGGTGGACAGCCAGGGTTACAGTTGTGCTCTTTCCATTTTCGGATGATGGATTGAACAGTGCTCCGTGAGATGTTCAAAGCTTGGGATATTTTTTAATAACCTAAACCTGCTTTAAACTTCTCCACATCTTTAACCCTGATCAGTCTGGTGTGTTCCTTGGCCTTCATCATGCTGTTTGTTCACTAAAGTTTCTCTAAGAAACCTCTGAGGGCTTCACAGAACAGCTGTATTTATACTAAGATTAAATTGCACACAGGTGAACTCTATTTACTAATTAGGTGACTTCTGAAGGCAATTGGCTCCACTAGATTTTAGTTAGGGGTATCAGAGTTAAGGGGGCTGAATACAAATGCACGCCACACTTTTTCAGATTTATTTGTAAAAATATTTAAAAACCATTCATCATTTTTCTTCCACTTCACAATTATGTGCCACTTTGTGTTGGTCTATCACTAAAATCCCAATAAAATACATTTACTGTACGTTATTGGTTGTAACATGACAAAATGTGGAAAATTTCAAGGGGTATGAATACTTTTTCAAGGCACTGTAATTTCATAATGCATTAGCATTATGGTTGCCCTCAAAGGGCCGCTTGTATCTGCAAGACTATAGAAAATGGATCTACTCTTTATCATATTAAAATTTGACTCTGCATTCATTCTTTAATAATAACTTAAGACTCAAGCTGTGAAGGCCAGGTGAAAAACAGTGTGGTGCTCCCTCACACTCCTGTAGCAGATGATGAACGTCTGAAAAGGAAGGTCACAGACCGATGGTATCATCCACATGAAACTTTATTGGAGACTGCTCAGGCAGAACATGGTTCTGAAAGGATGTTCTGCCTGAGTAGTCTCCAGTAATGTTTCTTGTAGATGATACCAGCAGTGTGCGACCCTCCTTTTCAACTGGCATAGAACTGTATTATTCTCATCATATTTATAAGCAAATGTCTAGAGCACCCCACCCTCTTACATCAGATGTCAAGAGTCCCCCACCCTCTCTAACATCACAGTGAACCCCCTTACCTTGTGTTGCTTCAGGAAGAGACTGGGGGCAGAGCTGGGAAGCAGTAAGTGCAAGGTCTGGAGGAGGACCAGAGAAAGGCTGGAGTCAGCTGCCAGAGTCTGCTGAATGCTGGGACCAGGGGAGGTAAAGACAAGGGGTGGAGGTGGCTGCACAGAGAGGCGCAGGATCTGTAGGAGGAGTTCTATCCTTGTCTCTGCTGCCAACTGGTAAGACAGGGGATGGTGGGGGGAGAGACAAGCCTCTCTGAGGATGCATGGAGCAGTGCAGGATCTGGCAGAGGAGTTTTGTCCTCTTCTTTGCTGCTTACTGCTCAGACAAGGTGGGGTAGAAACAAAGGGGTGCTGCAGCTGCAGAGGAAGGATAGGTGGAGGGCCACATGAAATGGCCTAGAGGGCCGAGTTCAGCCCACAGGCCTTGTGTTTGGCACAGTGCTATATTTTGGCCTAGGCTAACAAGGCCCAGGCTTATGGCAGCACTTTGCAGGGGGGCAGCAAAAAAGCCGTCCTCCCGCCATCTGAGACTCTATTGGCCAATGGTTGCTAGAGCTGCCTCTCTCACCCCCCTCTCTCTCTCTCTCACCTCCTCTCTCTCTCTCACCCCCCCTCTCTCTCTCTCAACCTCTCTCTCTCCCCCTCTCATCCCCCTCTCTCTCTCATTCCCCCTCTCTTTCATCCCCTCTCTCTCTCTCTCTCTCTCTCTCTCACCCCTCTCCCACCCCCTCTCCCTCCCCCCTCATCCCCCCTCTCTCTCTCCCACCCCCTCTCACCCCCCCCCCTCTCGGGAGATCTCAGGGGTTCATTCTGGGACTTGTAGTCCTTCAATTTTGGAGAGAGTCACATCCATTAAAAAAGGAGTGGAGCAAATTTACATAGGAGGGAGAAGGGGGGTGCCCAATTTTAGTCTTGGCTAGGGCAGCACAAAACCAAAATGCACCTCTGGTTTGGCACATGTGGCTTAGTGGGACACAACGCAAAATGGCTGTGTCTAATTTGGAGGTACCTGTAAAGCATAGGAGAACAGGAAATTCATGGGAAAGTGAGTCAAATGAAAAACGCCAGAATCTTTTTGAAAATTGTGAAGCATTGTGTAGTTTTGATGGATCCCCCTGTCTCAACTTCCAAGGGTCCTTAGGCAGGAATAGTGCAAGAGGCCACACTCGTCATCTTAGGCTCCGGATACAGGTACATGACATTAGATTAATAGCTGCCATGTTTTCCAAGATCACTAGACAAATCATACTAAATATGAGCCAATTGTGGTTAGGGGCTGCCTAGCTCTTTAGGAAAAGTTCCCCAGTCACTAATCCATAAATACCTTTAAGACCAGGGGTCTTTTAAAAATAAACTCTCTACTTTTTATTACAGTAATAAAAACCCAGACTAAATTTCTTTATATACATATATAAAAACAACCACATTTTGGGCATCTGAAAGTGCACATTTAATAACATGCCTATGAATTTGGTTTAAAGTCAATTTTTATTTCTCATTTTTACAGGCAAAACTCCTCCAATTTCTTTTAATACCTTTTACATCAGAAAAGCTCATTTAGCACAACAGATTATTTCTTTCCTACAGGTTTCCTGCTCTCAGTTTGGGAGAAAAAAAAAACGTGGCGTATATAAAGATGGTTGAATGGCACCGAGGTGGCGATTATCTGATGATTTTCAAACTCCTGCTGTAGCAACAGAATAGAGAACTCAGGGGTATAATGGTTTGTATTGTGTTCGCGCTTCACGGTAAAAGACAATAGGTAGTTGAATGTGGCTGGAGCCTCGAATTGTGTGAGCGGCACGCGAATATTATATTTCCTGCTGAATAGTTTGGAAATAATCCATATTTTTCATGGCTCCCAAAATCCCAACTTAATATTAACTTTTGGAAGGTCTAGTTTAAATATTTATCATGAAAAACAAACTATGCCAGAAAGAGCTGAAAATAATAAAGTTACCCGGAACCTAAGTATACTTTCTTCCTCAACAGTCTTAAATTATTCCTAATGTTTTCTGGAATTGCACAGTCAGTGGATTTTAGCTACTACAGTCCTAGCATAGGCACAGCTTACAGTTAACTCCTAGGAGTACATAGTTTGCCATTCCTTGCTACATCTGTTTGAGGTTAAAAAAATATATATTAATCAGTTGACTGGTAGGAAAACTGCACAGTAGATGTTAAAAGTCAAACAGCTTTTTTTTTTCCTTTTTCCTTTTTTTTTTTTTTTTTGAGGACTGGAATAAAGCAGAGTTTGATATAAGTACATGGGATGCTTACACACCTGTACTGTAAGACTGCCTTCTGCTGGGACACAAGCTATCCTGGTTAGGGAGGAGCCTTCACTGCCAGTATAAAGGAAAGGTGGTTGTGGAAAAAAGCACTTCAACCAACAAATTTTTGTGTATAAGGGTCATACACATGGGCTGAATATCGAGCAGCATTGGTCAGTGTAATAGGAGGACATTCGACCCATGTGTATGGCAGCCAGTCCGACAGAATCTGTCCGTTCAAAAGGGGCAATGATCCGATTCCCACCAAAACACTCCTCCATCCCAAAATATATACACAAACAAGAGAAATTGGCCCACGGGACTTTGTGTGAGGTACGTGTTGGTGGCTGGAAAGAATTGAATTACACAGTCGATAAAAGCAATATTGTGATTTTATTGCATAATATGCACAGGTTGTAAAAAATAATTGATGACATGTGCTCAATGGCGCATGCTGTAGCTCAAAAGGCTATATGTAGGAAATAAACAACACAGGCATTTGTAAATAACATGTTGGCAAAAATCTTGGTGTAACCACTCATTGATACATATAACATAATAAGATAGCATGACAGTTGAATATGACATTGTGATCTGACGCGTTTCGGGAGCAGTCTCCCTTCTTCAGAGATCAGTATATTCAGTGTGTATCTAAAAAAGAACATTGTAGTCAAGATATGCAATATTGTGATTTTCAAAAATTTCCGTCAATAGATGGAAACTAGATGGAGTGTGCGATACTCACAACTCAATGAGACTTAGATGGGATAATGGGGATTCCTGTGTGACAGCGGCGCGTTGTATCTGACCCGGGAGCTGAGGGATCCAAAAATGGCAGCCAGAAGTACGGATACTTGGTAGGTGAGTGGTGAGTGTGGAAAAACAGAAAAGGAAACAGAAGCACCTTCCAACCTGTCATGTAAAAATATGTAGTAGTAAGCCATTGCTTACAATTAAAAATATCAGACATGGTGTGCACTCACAGCAATTTCCACTCTTCACCACATTTTCCACTGGGGATCTCCTTCTTCCTCCTACACTAACCCTTTTTATATTTCATGCACACCATGTCTGATATTTTTAATTGTAAGCAATGGCTACCCCCTTACTACTACATATTTTTACATGACAGGTTGGAAGGTGCTTCTGTTTCCTTTTCTGTTTTTCCACACTCACCACTCACCTACCAAGTATCCGTACTTCTGGCTGCCATTTTGGGATCCCTCAGCTCCCGGGTCAGATACAACGCGCCGCTGTCACACAGGAATCCCCATTATCCCATCTAAGTCTCATTGAGTTGTGAGTATCGCACACTCCATCTAGTTTCCATCTATTGACGGAAATTTTTGAAAATCACAATATTGCATATCTTGACTACAATGTTCTTTTTTAGATACACACTGAATATACTGATCTCTGAAGAAGGGAGACTGCTCCCGAAACGCGTCAGATCACAATGTCATATTCAACTGTCATGCTATCTTATTATGTTATATGTATCAATGAGTGGTTACACCAAGATTTTTGCCAACATGTTATTTACAAATGCCTGTGTTGTTTATTTCCTACATATAGCCTTTTGAGCTACAGCATGCGCCATTGAGCACGTGTCATCAATTATTTTTTACAACCTGTGCATATTATGCAATAAAATCACAATATTGCTTTTATCGACTGTGTAATTCAATTCTTTCCAGCCACCAACACGTACCTCACACAAAGTCCCGTGGGCCAATTTCTCTTGTTTGTGTATATATTTTGGGATGGAGGAGTGTTTTGGTGGGAATCGGATCATTGCCCCTTTTGAATCTATATTCGGGTGGAAGACACCCACTGTGCCCATTAATGATCCGATTTCCTGTTGGCTGGATACTCTATCTTGTTGCCCCTCTCTTTCTCATCAACTATACTCTCATTTATTGTCTTTTTGTATGCCTTATGCCATTATGTATTGAGATCAATATATATTTTGCTTTTACATCCAATTTGACCCAATTATGGGAATTCTGTGTGTCAAGCGGTGGGAGTTCTGGCCCCGGGAGCTGCGATGTGCGAAGAGGGAGTCTCTCTCTCCCTTGCTGTCCCCGCCCCTCCCCTCCCACGGGACGAGCGGGTCCACCTGCACATCGGCGTCATGCCGCACCTCCTAGCGCTGTACGTCAGGGTGTTCACTGACGTCACCGCGCTGATCACGTGCTGTTACATCTGCGGGTTGGAGAGGTCCGCTCCCCAGCGTTCCTCTCCTCCACGAGATCACAGACGCCGCTGCGCTGATTGATCTCTCTATGCCCGCTACATGACGCTAGGACCCCATCTGTGCTGTCGGCTTCGGATCTAATTGGTAGGTCAGTCACTGAGCTATCTTTTCATCATTTCTCTCCTACAGACCCCCTTTTCTTTTCTTACCCCCTTTCGGCTCAACTGCTTCACATCCCCACCTTATTCCTCTTCCACTTTACCTGGCTTGACACACTGTTCACACTTCTTCACTTCTTCCCTTTCACTCACGGCAATTTCCACTCTTCACCACATTTTCCACTGGGGATCTCCTTCTTCCTCCTACACTAACCCTTTTTATATTTCATGCACACCATGTCTGATATTTTTAATTGTAAGCAATGGCTACCCCCTTACTACTACATATTTTTACATGACAGGTTGGAAGGTGCTTCTGTTTCCTTTTCTGTTTTTCCATACTCACCACTCACCTACCAAGTATCCGTACTTCTGGCTGCCATTTTGGGATCCCTCAGCTCCCGGGTCAGATACAACGCGCCGCTGTCACACAGGAATCCCCATTATCCCATCTAAGTCTCATTGAGTTGTGAGTATCGCACACTCAATCTAGTTTCCATCTATTGACGGAAATTTTTGAAAATCACAATATTGCATATCTTGACTACAATGTTCTTTTTTAGATACACACTGAATATACTGATCTCTGAAGAAGGGAGACTGCTCCCGAAACGCGTCAGATCACAATGTCATATTCAACTGTCATGCTATCTTATTATGTTATATGTATCAATGAGTGGTTACACCAAGATTTTTGCCAACATGTTATTTACAAATGCCTGTGTTGTTTATTTCCTACATATAGCCTTTTGAGCTACAGCATGCGCCATTGAGCACATGTCATCAATTATTTTTTACAACCTGTGCATATTATGCAATAAAATCACAATATTGCTTTTATCGACTGTGTAATTCAATTCTTTCCAGCCACCAACACGTACCTCACACAAAGTCCCGTGGGCCAATTTCTCTTGTTTGTGAATCTGTCCGTTCAGCCACCTTCCACTGAAGGGGCATGACCAATAAAGGTCTGCTGATCGGCATCCGATCAGCACTCTCAACCAATGGCTGAGAGTGCTGACCGGTGTGTTCTGGCGGGGTGGCCTTCCCCCTGTCAGAACACAATAGCTCAGCAGGGGAGATCGCTGTACTGACATTGCATAGTTAGTACAGTGGCTCCTCCCGAACTCTGCAGTTTTTTTTCAATCAGCCCGCTGGATTGAAGGAAAAAAAAAACATTAACCAAAACCCCAAACATTCCTCTACCCATCAAGGGCATGTCCTGGAATTATGTATCTGGGAAAGAAATCAATTTGAACTACTGTAAATAGATGACCTTTCCAATAAAGTAATTGCACCAGATCTCCAATTTATCAATAACACCACCAAGAGAAAAGGACAGTCAGACTTTTCAGGTGCTACTGGTAAATATTCAACATATACAGTGATATATAATAAAATCCTTCCTGTTCATCTGGAAGCTAAGAGGTCTACTGTATGTCCTGTTCCCCACATATCTTCACCCTATAGCTTTTCTTTGATTGGTACAAGGTCACTAATGTCCCCCTTGCCTTGAGGGAGGTTTATCACTCAGAAATGCATAGGGGAGTGTCTCCTTCCCATTTCTATCTCTCTCTATATATATACTGTATATATATATATATATATATATATATATATATATATATATATACAGTGGGGAAAACAATTATTTGATCCCCTGCAGATTTTGTAAGTTTGCCCACTTACAAAGAAATGAAGTGTCTATAATTGTTATCAAAGGTGTATTTTAAATGATAGAGACAGAATATCAACCAAAAATCTACATGATAAAAATGTTATAAATTGAGTTGCAGTTCAGTGAGTACAATGAGTATTTTTTCCCCTATAAACCAACAATAATTCTGGCTCCCACAGACTGGTTACAGTATGTGCTCATGTGGTACACAGAATAATCCTGTCAATTTAAGAAGGTGCTCCTAACAACAACTCGCTATGTGTATAAAAGACACCTGTCCACAGAATCTCTTTCTTCCATTCAAACCCACCTTAATGGGCAAGACCAAAGAGCTGTCAAAGGACATCAGGGACTGTTGATTTTAAGGTTGTAGACCTGCACAAGGCCGGAATGGGCTACAAGACCATCAGCAAGATGCTTGGTGAGAAGGAGACAACTGTTGGAGCAATTACAGTGCCTTAAAAAAGTATTCATACCCCTTGAAATTTCCCACATTTTGTCATGTTACAACCAAAAAACATAAATGTATTTTATTGGGATTTTATGTGATTGGCCAACACAAAGTGGCACATAATTGTGAAGTAGAAGGAAAATGATAAATGTTTTTTTTAATTTTTACAAATAAATATCTGAAAAGTGTGGCATACATTTGTATTCAGCTCCTTAGTCAATACTTTGTGCAACCACTTTTCGCTGCAATTACAGCTGCAAGTCTTTTTGGGGATGTCTCTGCCAGCTTTGCACAGCTAGAGAGTGAAATGTTTGCCTATTCTTCTTTGCAAAATAGCTCAAGCTCTGTCAGATTGGATGGAGAGCGTCTGTGAACAGAAATTTTCAAGTCTGGCCACAGATTCTCAATTGGATTTAGTTAGGGGTATCAGAGTAAGGAGGGCTGAATACAAATGCATGCCGCTCTTTTCAGCTATTTATTTGCAAAATATTTTGGAACAATTTATAATTTTCCTTCCATTTTACAATTATGTGCCACTTTGTGTTGGTCTATCACATAAAATCCTAATAAAATACATTTAAGTTTTTGGTTATAACATGACAAAATGTGGAAAATTTCAAAGGGTGTGAATACTTTTTCAAGGCACGGTATTCACAAATGGAACAAAATATCCATCAATCGCCCCTTGTCTTGAGCTCCATGCAAGATTTGTCTTCATTGGGTAAGGATGATCATGAGAAAAGTGATCAGCCCAGAACTACTTGAGGAGGTTGTGAATGATCTCAAAGCAGATGGGACTACAGTCACCAAACAAACCATTGGTAAAGCAATACGCCGCCATGGATTGAAATCCTGCAGCACCCATAAGGTCCCCCTCCTCAAGAAGGCACACGTACAGACCTGACTGAAGTTTGCCAATGAGCATCTAAATAATTAACAGAAGGATTGGCAGAAAGTGCCAAACATTCCAGACCAAAATTCAGCTCTTTGGCTTTAACTCTACTCCCCATGTTTGGAGGAAGAAAAATGCTGACTATGACTCATAGAACACATATCCCTACAGTCAAGCACAGAGGTTGGGGCTGTTTCTCTGCTAAAGGTACAGGCCGACTTTGCTACATTGAGGGGCCAATGGACAGGGCCATGTATTGTAAAATCTTGGATGAGAACCTTCTTCCCTCAGCCAGAACACTGAAGATGGGTCGTGGATTGGTCTTCCAGCATGAGAATGACCCAAAACATACAGCCAAGGCAACAAACGAGTGGCTTAAAGAAGCACATTAAGGTGAAAGAGTTTCAATAAACATCACTGTTTTTCAAATAAGGTCAAAGAGTGGCCTAGCCAGTCTCCAGACCCTAATCCTATAAAACATTTATGGAGGGAGCTGAAACCTTGATTTGCCAAGCGACAGCCAAAAAGCCTTAAGGGTTTAGCGAAAATCTGTAAAGAAGAGTGGACCAAAATCCCTCCTGAGATGTGTGCAAATTTGGTAACCAACTACAAGAAACGTCTTACCTCTGTACTTGCCAATAAGGGTTTCTCCACCAACTACTAGGTCATGTTTTGCTTGGGGATCAAATACTTATTTTACTCACTGAACTGCAACTCAATTTACAACATTTGTATCATGTGTTTTTTTTCTGGATTTTTGGTTGATATTCTGTCTCTATCATTTAGAATACACCTATGCTAAACATGATGGACTCTTAATTTCTTTGTAAGTGGGAAACTTACAAAATCTACAATGGATCAAATAATTATTTTCTCCACTATATAGATATCCCCAAATACCTATGAACACTAATATTGCAAACGCATCAAAGATCAACACACCTGCCCCAGTGCTAAAAATGATCATGTCCACACTTTTGCATTTTTATGTGGTTCTTTTAAAAAATATATTGTGACAATAAAAGGTTTTATACTATATATGTACAGACAACCACTGGCCACCAATGCTGGAGGTTAGTTTTTACAACTAGCCACTGGCCATTGATTCTTGGGGGGGGGGGGTTCTATTCAGCCACTGACCACCAATGCAGGAATGTTTTTTTCTTATTAAGGCCTGTTACTGACCACCAATGCTTGGGGGTTAATGTTACTACTGATCACTGTCGTCTCTGTCTGTTTGGCAGGGAGCCAACCCAGGAAGCAGTAAAGCGGTCTTGAAAGTAGCAAAATAGGTGATAACTAAAGATTGACGTTTGATTAAAATTGTAAATCTGGTAAAACAGTTACCATATGCAGTAAATATTTCAACAATGTATTTTGCTGTTTGTCTGGGGTCCCACTTTAAGAGAAAGCTGTCACTGTGGAAATATGAAAGTTGCAATTGCTGTCAATCTTCAGATAATACTAGTGATCTGACTGTCATGCTTTGCCTCTGGCTTCAGTGCTTTCTGGAGATCTGGCTTATGTCACCCTTTCTTCTTTTCCCCAGTTGTTTGGTTATCCCAAATGCATAACTCCTAACAATCTTGGATTCTATAGGACTGCCCCTAATTTCGATCCTGCAGTCCTGTAGGTCCAAGCAGTGCTGTATTTTGGCCTAGGCCAACAAGGCCCAGGCCTAGGGCGGCACTTTGCAGGGGGACAGCAAAATAGCTGCCCCCCTCCACATGAGACACTATTGGCCACTGGTTGCTAGAGCCGCCTCTCTCACCCCCTCTCTCTCATCCCCCTCTCTCTCTCTCTCTCTCTCTCTCATCCCCCTCTCTCATTGCCCCCTCTCTCTCTCCCCCCCCCTCTCTCTCACCCCCCCCTCTCTCTCTCTCATCCCCCTCTCTCTCACTCTCATCCCCCTCTCTCTCTCCCCCCTCTCTTTCCCTCACCCCTCTCTCTCATCCCCCCCTCTCTCTCTCCCTCACCCACCCCCTCCCTCTCTCCCTCACCCACCCCCTTCTCTCTCTCCTACCCACTCTCACCCCCTCCCCCCCCCCTCGTGAGATCTCAGGGGTTCATGCTGGGACTTGTAGTCCTTCAATTTTGGAGCTAGTTACATCGGTTAAAAAAGGAATGGGCAAATTTACATAGGAGGGGCGCCCAATTTTAGTCTTGCCTAGGGCAGCACAAAACCAAATTACACCACTGGGTCCAAGCATGGTCCTGCAACACTCCCCTGCCCAGCATTGCTATTCTTCTGCACAATGGTGCAAGACAGGAGAAATGACAGCCTGCATCAATTAATCAGCAGTCTGTCAGCTGTTTAGTAAGTCTACCCATCATTTTAAGTTGTAACTTTTCAGAATTTCTAGAACTGCAGCCAGTCAGGAGGTACTGATACTGTCAGGTAACAGTGCCAGTTCCTTCCTAATTGGCTGCAGTTTTAAAACTTCTGAATAGTTACAAGTTAGAATGATGGCGCAGACATACTAAGCAGATGACTGTTGATTAATTGATTAATGGAAATGGCTGCAGACTGAACAAAAGCCTAGGTTCACACTGAGGCTGGTTTAAAATCATGCGAGTTCAGCTGAACGATTTCAAACCAGCATTTTCAATCCAACTTCGGGAGCGATTTCACAGACATCTGTGTGGGTTCCTGTACAGATGTCTATTGAAATTGCCCCCAGAATTCGCCAAAAGTAGTGCAGAAACTACTTTTGGGAGTCGGTGCGGCGCCACAAAGTCGGCGCCGCATCGATTCAGACGTTGCCATTGCCGGCAAATGGCCCTGATTTGAAATGCTATTTGACATGTCAAATTGCATGTCAAATCAGACCAATGTGAATGTAGGCTAAAGGACCATTTAGGTTCCTCAGTCCTTAATTCAATCTGTGGCTACACATGTGGCAGGACATGCACTGTACTCTGTCACTCTGGATCTGTGTGTACACTTGAAAGGATTTTTTTAATAATCCTATAGGTTTATGTAAGTCACAATCTCATTCATAGCACAGTAATTAGGATTCATGCACAGGAGAATTTAACAAGCATTTTACAGTGTATGCCTAATATAATTTCCAGGTGCTTTCCCATGCTCGGGGAACCATGTGTGCTGTGTACAGCCTGTCATAGAAGTGAATTGCTGTACATTGCCATGCTTTTGTAAACACAGTTTGCCCTTGTAATACACACCCATGCTTTTTGCATCTGTGTTTAAACACACAGGCAGTATAACAGGCTTGTACAGGTCACATGCAGCTTCTCAGGCGCTTTTATGTTAGGCATATAAAATGCCTATTAAAGCCCCATGTTGATGAACCCTAATGGAGTAAGTTGTGGGTACAAGCATTGTAGACTATGTACAGTGTATGTAGCACCCTCTAGTGTGTGTTACTAGTGTTAGTACAGGCAAAATATAGTTTGGCTCTGGGCTAAACCCGAGTCATTGAATCTGGGTCGGGGTTACTAGAGACCAGGGAGGGATCTGGGTCGGGGTTACTAGAGACCTGGGAGGGAGGCTGTCGGTGACCCTTGAGGGACCCCTTACGGGGGGACGGGGGGGGGGGGTTGATTTGGGCTGGAGCTCGGAAAGGCTGGACTTGAAGGATCCCACCACAGGATGCAGTTGGAAGGATTCAATCCAGAGAGGCAGCGGAGAGAGCAAGGAGGGATAGTGAGAAGATCAGCACGGCCCAGGGATAGACAAGCGGAGAGACTGCCAGCTGTAGTAGTGCTCTCTTGAAGTCAGTGGTGTGCCAAGTCTTCATCAAACCATGCCCTGGGGAATACCCATGTACATGTCAGTCAGGAGAACTGGGAAGAGGAAAGCAGCCAGGTGCAGCTGTTGGCAGCCAGATGGGCTAGCAGCTTCTGCAAGCAGTGGAGCTGGGATCAGTGGCTACGGGGAAGAAGAGGGTGATGTGTTGTGCTGTTCACTGCTTATGTGCTGCTTTGCTAAAGGACTGAGAGTTCCTGCCTGTAATGGGCTGTTGCTGAACTGACAATAAACTGTTAGTTCCCCCAGGAGTGAACCAGCAGAAGCTATACGAAGAGGACAAAGTTTGTGCATTAGGAAGGGAGAAGAGAACTCTGTAAACAGGTAGGAAGTGTCCTTGAAGTATTGTTTTTGCCACACTGGGCATCCCATAATCCCTTACCCCACCCAAGCTATCATACTCTAATAAAACCAACAAAAAAAGCCAAAGACTGATTTCTTTGTCCGGATGAAAGAAGGAAATGCTGTGTGACTGGCAGTGCAGCAGTGGGGAACCCTGACTTCAGCAACTCTTATGGGGGTAGTGTTACGTATATGTAGGTTTAACCATACTCCTTTGAGCCACATCCAATATTCAGTGCAATTTAGCCATGCCCATGTTCAAAGCAGCATGGTGTGCACACTGCATGTCTTCTCTGTCCCAGGGTGTTCCTTATTCTTGAGTTACAAAATTGGGTGGTATGCTATTGTCATTATAACAAATTTAGATGACTTTAGAAGGTATGCCAGGGATCGAAATAGAAAAGTTAAAAGAAATAGTTCATCAACTGCAGAACAATAACTAGAGCTTATATCTAAAAGAATAGAACCAATAGTCACCCTGCCCTACTAGAAGTTCAACTCTTGGTGTACAGTGCGGGAGTGGGCCACCTAAGGGTACCCAGTTTATTATTCCACCAATTAAACTGCAAGGCTTGATGAGACTGCAGTACTGGGTGTAATAGAAGCAATTTGGAGTCAATATCTAGCATATTTGGACTACTGCCTATCTAACTTTGTACATATAGCTAGGCAATCATCAGTTTTACTGGCAAGCTAGTAATCACAGCCTCAGTATTTTTTCCTGACAGTATTCCTTTAAACCCCCCCCCCCCCCTGCTGGTAAGATCTGTATAAAAGGCATCATGCTCCTCTTCACTATCACAATCTATTTTAAAATGGTGGAGTGGCAGATGTGTGATCTAGAGCACTTTTTTAGACCTTATGCACACTGGACATTATCAAAACATCAGTAGAAAGCTGTAGTGTTGGAGATACAACAGCTTTCAGCTTATTCGATTAACTGCAGTTCACAAATAGGACAGTAGATGTCGCTAATGCTAAGTGATATGCTATGCATTTTTTATGATGTGTTGTCATTTCCTGTACACTGCACTGTACTTGTTGGTTATCTCTTCCTGTCTGTTGTTCTTATTACAATGAGGTGACATTTTTTTTATATCTGTGTTATGTTCCAATAAAGAAGCCAGTTCCTGTTTACTCCACAATGTCTGATCTGAATGGACTCTGCTGCACCCAGTGATCGCACTCTGCAACAGGTTTTGGGCCCAGGATCCGGATAAAGATCGACATAAGCAAGGTTTCCAGTGACATCTCCTATAGACAAGTAAGACTGTTTATATATAAAGGAGGGGAAAATGTCTGGAAACTCAGAACTTAAACTCTCAGTGGCCAAGCTGAACAATGACAATTATCAGCTATGGAAGTTTAAAGTAGAAATGCTATTATCTAGAGACGACTTGTGGGAGGTTAACACTACAGAGAGGCCACAGGACAATAATCAGGACTGGGACAAGAAAAACAGACAGGCACGGGCCACCATAAGCTTACTAGTGGAGGATGATCAGCTCATACATATACGTCATGAGGACACAGCGAAAGGGATGTGGGACGTTCTAAAAAGACTGCAT
This sequence comes from Pelophylax lessonae, assembly GCF_965119305.1. NCBI lineage: Eukaryota > Metazoa > Chordata > Amphibia > Anura > Ranidae > Pelophylax > Pelophylax lessonae. The sequence goes on from NC_138771.1 coordinate 443,032,293, forward strand.
GAAAGATCCAGTTTAAACAGCAAGCTGTTTCTACTGCGGAAACTTTACAGAATGAGACTTAGCAGAGAACAGGACATGCAGGCGCATATAAACGCAATGCTGGAAGTGATTGCGCAACTCAGATCAATCGGGGAGAATATAACAGACAGCCACGCAGCAGCCATGTTGTTATGCAGTTTGCCAGAAACATATACTGCACTGATCAATGCACTGGAGACACGACCTGAGACAGATCTGACGCTAGCATTTGTAAAAACCAGGCTCATAGATGAGTATCAGAGAAGAAAGGAATTAGTGCATGACTCCACAGAAACCGACACCAGAACCGCTCTTAAAGCTACAGACGCAAGGTTACACAGGAAAGAGACCAGAGTATGTTTCAGATGTCACAAACAGGGACACATAAAGAAAGACTGTACTGTATGGAAAGCAGAGCAAAGAAGACAGTGTCCCTCTTATGCTAAACAAAAGGTCAAAGCCACAATCAATGATCCATGGGAAGGAAACTGGAATGCCACATTTAAAGCAACAGGCAACAATAAATGTCAAGGCTGGTGCATCGATTCGGGGGCAACCAGTCACATGACGAGTGATAGAAGTTTTTTTCACAGAACTTGATCTGAACAACAAAGAAACTATTTATCTTGCAGATGGAAGCAAAATACATGCAGAAGGATATGGACATGGAACCCTTGTATGCCCTGATGATGCGGGACACAATATAGCCATACCAGTGAAAGATGTGCTTTACAAGTGTTCTATCCTAAACGGCAACCAGACAGTAGCAAGTGCCAAGCTGGATGATCATCTATATCACCTCGACACAGTGAAAGAAAAGGTGAGACTATGTACACACAAGCACAATGACTGTATACATATATGGCACAGATGTCTAGGTCACAGACACCCAGAATGCATACAGGAACTACAGAGGAGGAATCTGACAAGGGATCTAACAATATCCCCTTGTCCAATTACTGTTAAGTGTGAATGTTGCATTAAATCCAAAGCTACAAGAGCAACGATTCCCAAAGTCAGTCAGAAGAGAGCTTCAAGACCACTTGACTTTGTTCACAGTGACGTGTGTGGTCCCCTAAACCCCCTTACACCTGGAGGCAAAAGGTACATAGTGACTTTCATAGACGACTATTCAAGATACACAGTCACCTACCTAATGCAACACAAGAGTGAAGTTTTTGACAAATTACAAGACTATATAATAAAGACCAGTAACAAGTTTCAGAGGAAGCCTCTCATACTTCGAAGCGATAATGGAGGTGAATTCACAGGATATAAGATACAAGGGTACTTAAAACAGAATGGAATAGAACATCAAAAGACAGTCCCATATACACCAGAACAAAATGGAGTAGCTGAAAGAAAGAACAGAACTCTGAAATGATCAGATGTATGCTGACAGACTCTGGACTACCACAAAAATACTGGGGTGAAGCAGCTATGACTGCTACATATTTGCAGAACAGACTTCTTTCCAGAATAATAGAGAAAACTCCATATGAACTATGGCACAATGAGAAGTCAAATGTAAGACACCTAAGAGTATTTGGATGCAAAGCATTCATCTACATACCTGAAGAAAAATGCACCAAACTCCAAAACAGAGCATTTGAAGGTATCTTCGTTGGATACAGTGACAATGTCAAAGGTTACAGAATCTTAAATCCCAAAACAGACAAGGTTACCATTAGCAACAGCATAACTTTTGTTGAAGATTTCAGAGACAATGTAATGACAACAGTAGAAGCAAGAATAGAAGAGAAAACTGACATTGACCAGCCTATCTCTGTAACTTCTGAACAAACAGTTAAAGTGAGTGCAGACTCTTCCAGTACTGAAGAACAGACACAAGAAGGCTCAGACACAAAACCGAGACGTTCAACAAGAGAAAACATAGGTAAACCACCTTTACGTCTCTCATACAAAGCAAGTACTGCCAATATCAACGAACCTGCAACCTGGGAAGAAATATCTCAGCTTTCAGAACAAGAAGCAAGTAAATGGATAAAGGCTGCTGATGAAGAGATAAAATCCATGCATGACACTAAAACATGGACACTTACAGAACTACCACCTGGAAGGAAAGCCATAGGCTGTAAATATTCTTTTAAAGTGAAATACAATGCAGATGGCACAATTGAGCGATACAAAGCAAGACTAGTAGCCAAGGGCTATTCTCAAAAATACGGAGAGGACTATGACGAGACATTCGCTCCAGTAGTCAAGCACACTACAATACTGACTTTACTGACAGTAGCCGTCACAAAGAAAATGCAAGTGAAACATTTTGATGTGAAAACCGCATTTCTGCATGGCGAGCTAATAGAAATTTACATGGAACAGCCGCCAGGGTTCAAAGATGAGCAAAGGCCAGACCTAGTATGCAAACTTCGCAGGAGTATATATGGTCTAAAGCAAGCAGCCAGAGCGTGGAATATAAAAATAAATGAAATGCTTACACATCAAAACTTTCTGAGGAGTAAAGCAGACCCCTGCTTATACACAAAGAAATTGGCAGACAAATGGGTCTATATTCTTATTTATGTGGATGATATCCTGATTTGCTTTGAGCAAGAAGGGGATGAAGCAGAAATCTTAGAAAAATTAAATCAGAACTTCAACACCAAAGATCTTGGCAACATAAAGAATTACCTCGGCATCCAGATCGAGAGAGAGGAAGATGGCAGCTTTCTTCTGAACCAAAGACACAAAATACAAGAAATAATTGAAACATTTGGAATGGAAGACGCCAAACCAGTAAAGTCTCCTATGGAAACCAACTACCTAAAGGAGATTAATTGCCAAGATAACCCATTACCTACTAATAATCAATACAGGAAGGCAATAGGGAAATTGCTGTATCTTACCACTGCTACAAGGCCGGACATTGCAGCAACTGTTGGAATCCTATGCAGAAAGGTTTCAATGCTAAGTCAAAAGGACTGGAATGCTGTAAAGCGAATTATTCGCTATCTTAAAGGGACTTTGCATTACAAGTTAAAGTTACCAGCAAGTGATGAAAGCACCTTAACAGGATATGTGGATGCTGACTGGGCAGGAGACACCAGCGACAGGAAATCTACCAGTGGATACTTATTTTTTCTGTCAGGAGGTGCCATCAGTTGGACTAGTAAAAAGCAACTCTCTGTTTCACTGTCGTCTACTGAAGCAGAATACGTTGCTGCAGCGTAGCCAAGCCAAGAAGTTATATGGCTGAGACAGCTATTAACAGATTTGGGTCAACCACAGTTGGGACCAACAGAAATCTATGAGGACAATCAAGGATGCCTTGCACTTGCACACATGGAAGGAGTTAATTCAAGAACCAAGCACATTGATGTGAAGTTCCACTTTCTTAGGGATCTTCAAGAGCAAGGTCTACTTGAGTTACTTTATTGCCCAACCGAGGATATGACAGCAGATATCCTTACAAAGCCTTTGACCGCTGAAAGACACTCAAGGCTTACAAAGAAGATGGGTTTAATAGACTAAGCCTTAGCTGTTGAGAAGGAGTGTTGGAGATACAACAGCTTTCAGCTTATTCGATTAACTGCAGTTCACAAATAGGACAGTAGATGTCGCTAATGCTAAGTGATATGCATTTTTTATGATGTGTTGTCATTTCCTGTACACTGCACTGTACTTGTTGGTTATCTCTTCCTGTCTGTTGTTCTTATTACAATGAGGTGACATTTTTTTGATATCTGTGTTATGTTCCAATAAAGAAGCCAGTTCCTGTTTACTCCACAATGTCTGAGCTGAATGGACTCCGCTGCACCCAGTGATCGCACTCTGCAACATGTAGAAGGTGTTTTTCAGCTTTTTTGCAGTAGTGCTTTTCAGCATTTTTTAGCTTTTTTCAGCTGAAGCGTTTATTCTGTTGTTTTTTTTTTTAGCAAAACTATACTCCCACAAAAGCTTATGGCTCAAAAACGTAGTTAAGTGCGGAATAGCTGCGTTTTTCTGTGTTTTTAAGCTTTTATCAGAGTTAGAGCATTTTTACAGCTAAAAAGCGCCTCTCAAAGCCCACTCGTTCTGGAGTTTTTTTCAAGCCAGGAAACGCCCCGGCCAAAAACTGCTGATAACAGCCTATGTGTGCATGGACACATAGGATAACATGCAGGGGAGTTTACTGACTGTAGAAAAAAATGTCTTACGCTAAAAACAGCAGCTGTAAAAACATCCAGTGTGCACGAGGCCTTGAAATGATGATTCATTTACATCTTGTGAACGCCCTTTACATTACCCCTTTTACCTCTTCCTCCTTCTATATATGATTTGTACATTAACCACTTTGCCGCTGCTCACTAGAGCTCTACTGCGGCAAAGTGGCTCTTGTAGGTCTGACGAGGTAGACCTACGTCGGCAGACACTCCCCCTTCTCGGGGGCACGCGTGCGCCGCCGGAGGCTCGCTCCCGCTGTATTCAGTCACAGCGGGAGTCGGGCCAGGGGAGGAGCAGCGGCGATCGCCGCTGCTCTTCCCCGATCATCGGAGAATCGAGTCTGGAGATCCGCCCGCTTGTGTAAACAGAGCGGGCGGATCTCCGAAGTGACAGGCAGGGACAGATTACAGGATTCAGCATAGCTGAACCTGAGATCTGTCCCTGTGTCACTCAGTCACCTCCCCCCACACATGTTAGTAAGCACCAGGCATACATTAACCCCTCCCTCTCCAATAAAATTAACCCCTTCCCTGCCAGTGTCATTTTTACAGTAACAGTGCATATATATAGCACTGATTACTGCAGTAATGTCACTGGTACCCCCAAAAGTGTCAAAAATGTCAGTCAAGGGTCCGATATGTCTGCCGCAATGTCGGAGTCCCACAAAAAAAATCGCAGATCGCCGCCATTACTTGTTAAAAAAATAAACTCCAAAAATGACAGAAATCTTTCCCTTAGTTAGTAAACGCAATAACTTTTGCGCAAACCAATCAAAATACGCTTATTGCGATTTTTTTTACCAAAAATATGTAGCAGAAAACAAATTGGCCTAAAATGATAAAAAATTTTGATTTTTACATTTTTTTGGGGGGGGAATTTCATATAAAAAAATGTGAAAAATATTGTTATTTTTTCAAAATTGTCTTTTTTTGTTTATAGCGCAAAAAGTAAAAATCACACAGGTGATCAAATACCACCAAAAGAAAGCTCTGTATGTGGGAAAAAAAGGACGTAAATTTCATTTGGGTACAGCGTCGCATGACCGCGCAATTGTCAGTTAAATTCGCACAGTGCCGAATCGCAAAAAGTGGCCCAGACGTAAGACAGCAAAATCTTCCGGTGGTAAAGTGGTTAATAATGCACTGTATCTAGTACACCATTACCAATCGTCATGTTGTTACCAGCATGATTCTTCATCTCCAAAGAGATGTGGCACTATGGGGTGTCTACTTTCCACAAAAGGGGTCATTTTAGGTGATGTTCATACTGTCCTGGTATTTTTATATAAAGGCTAAGTTCACCTTTTGTAAAAAAAAAAAAAAAAATGCCCATGAGTTTGCATGCAAAGAAATGTGCATGTATTTTTTTACCATGGAGCCTGCAAAGCATGGGACCCGCGATCTACAATGTCAGACCCCTACAGACACTCCTGACTGCTGCCTGCCCATACCTCCATGTGGGCAGACAGTTACTCAGCTGCAGTAAGTGTCAGTAAACTACAAGGGCACTAATGTGCACCCTGGTAGATCACTGAAAACTACAAGCTGCCTGCAGCAATAACAGACAGGACTTGTAGTTCATTCACTCACAGATCGCTGTGAGTGAATGATGCGGCTGTGTGGGTGGAGCCCCATACAGCCACGTTGTTTTTAAATTGTTACTAAAGGTGAACTTATACTTTAATATGTTTTTCCTTTATATAGTGAAAAAAACAGTGCTTATTAACAATTTTAGCCCCGGAGGATTTGGCTGCTTAATGACCAGGCCACTTTTTTCAACCTGGCACTGCGCAACTTTAACTGACAATTGCGTGGTCATGCAATGCTGTACTCAAATGAAATTTATATCCTATTTTTCCCACAAACAGAGCTTTCTTTTGGTGGTATTTGATCACCTCTGCGCTTTTTATTTTTTGTGGCATTTATAAAAAAAGAGCGAAAATTTTGCGAACAATTGACATTGTCTATTTTGACAGTTAAAAAATATCCAATATATTCAATTTTTGTCCTATATTTAGGCCAAAATGTATTTAGCTACATGTCTTTGACAAAAACATTCTCAATGAGCGTATTTTTAACCACTTTAGGACCCGAAGATTTTACCCCCTTCCTGACCAGGCCATATTTTGCAATTCGGCACTGCATTACTTTATCAGACAATTGCGCGGTCGTACGATGCTGTACCCAAATCAAATTTATGTCCTTTTTTTCCCCACAAATAGAGCTTTCCTTTGGTGGTATTTGATCACCTGTGCGATTTTTAATTTTTGAAAACAAAAACAATATTTTTCACATTCTGATATATAACATTCCCATAAAAAATGTACAAATCAAAATTTTTAACATTTTAGGCCAATTTGTTTTCTGCTACATATTTTTGGTAAAAAGAATCGCAATAAGCGTATTTTGATTGGTTTGCGCAAAAGTTACAAACTACGGGAAAGATTTGTCATTTTTATTGTTGTTTTTTTTGTAATGGTGGCGATCTGCGATTTTTTACGGGACTGTGACATTGCGGCGGACAAATCGGACCCCTAACTGACATTTTTGACACTTTTGGTGGGGACCAGAGACATTACTACAGTAATCAGTGCTAAAAATATTGACTGTTACTGTAATAATGACATTGGCAGGGAAGGGGTTAACACTGTTGGTGCCCAAGGGGTTAAATGTGTGTCTCATGCTTACTGACGTGTGTGGGGGGAGGGGTTCTGTGACAGAGACAGAGATCGCAGGTTCAGCTATGCTGAATCCTGTGATCTGTCCCTGTCTGTCACAGAGAAGATCCGCCTGCTTTGTTTACACAAGCAGGCGGATCTTCTCACTCTTTCCCCGATGATCGGGGAAGAGAGATGGTGATCGCTGTCTCTCCTCCTCCAGCCCGACTCCCGCTGTGTCTAAACACAGCGGGAGCGAGCCTCTGGCGGCGCGCGCCTCAGAGACAGGCAGGAATCCGTTGCTGGACCCAGGGCTGCCACTGTACCGCAGTAGCAGCAACGTAAGCAGTCTGAAAGTGGTTAAATACCACTGTAGCGCAAAATCGGGCCCTGCTGATTTGCCCCAGGCTCTCTTCCCATCCGGGGTGTACAAGCAGCCAGGCACACAATAACTCGGACAACTCAATGACCAGACAAGGAATGTCTTTTCATTCTTTAATGCTCACTGAACTTGGTTGGGATGTGGAGTGAGCTTTCAGATAGTGCATTTAGAAATCAGAGGACACTCTCTGCCTTGTCTCCACTCTTCAGGATAACTCCCTTCTTAGCAGGCATTAGGAGAACAGGAACCCGGAGACTCCAAGCAAAGGCAAGGTCCCAATCCAGCAGTACTGGAGCAGATGATCAAGGGGTTAAAGGGTTAAAGGAGAGGTTCACCCTAAGACTAAAATCTCTAAATCTACAGGCATCTGCAAGCTAAGTCTAACCTATCTAGCCCTGTAAAGAAGAAATTGCTATATATACCTTTTCTGAAGCCACTCCGGTCTGGTCCCATGCTGACATGTCAGCGGTGGCTTCTCTGTAGAGGTGGGTGCAGAAGAGGCAGCCAGCAATGGAACCCCCATAGTAACTCTATGGCTGACGCTACTTCACAGGCATTTCCCAGCCGTTGTCCATTTCTTCTTTACAGGGTTAGATAGGTTAGCCTTTTAGATTGTTAATGCTAGTAGATTTAGAGATTTTGTGAACTTCCACTTTAAAGCAGTACACAGTCACTAGGATCCTACATCAGACCTGTAACGGACCCCCAATACTTTGACTAAGTATTTTCGTCTTAGGTCTCCCGAATCCCACGTGATGCAGTGACTATGGCCCCCAATTTCCCCCCAAACATCAGCCTACGCTCGATGAAGGGTAAAAATAAAGACTCTTTATTCAACAACTCACTTCCAATATATACAGTCTTAGGTGCTCGATTACATCATGCAAATGTATTGTATACAGAACATCATTAACATACCTGGCCATCTGGACAGAAATAGGTGAATGACATTGCAGGCTCAGACAGGATTACCATTATCATAATTGACTCAACAAACAACAAGCCCAAAACATAGCCGAATATGCATTCCTAGAAGTGTGAACACACACCACCTTTAAACAGATGAAAGCAGAAGACATAGGCTCGCAGACTGACCGTCTTCATTTTCAACAAACCTTATTATAGTGTCAATTCACATCCCCCCAGTATACCATAGCTGAGTCTTCTGTCATTAGCATCTGTTTAGTCTCTCATTGTGTGAAGTCTTTTGTTGTAGGCAGCTTAGGCCTAGAGTCTGTGTCGCTTGGGGTGACAGGGACTTGAATTCAAAGTAACAGTACTCCAATGGTCCCCAAGCATACACCCCCACACAGAACCGCGCTCCCCTACAAGCCAGGCCCCATAGTCCGTGGGCAGGAGGCTGGCCTCCACACTCCTTCAGTAGCCCGTGGCAAACGTCCCAGCAAATGGGTGTTCATCACAAGACCTATATTCACAGTGTCTCCATATACTTGGATGCCTCCGTCCAATATCAGCCAAACATTTCATGTGAATCTCCAGGCAAGATCCTCAGTAAATCCCCTTGATTTGACTCCCAGCTTTCTTGATTAACTCCAACAGACTTCAGTTACACTGCTCAGAAGGGCAGCAGCCCTTCAGGCTAGGGTCTTCTCCATCTGGGCAAGAACCCTGCTGCTCCAGCCCCCAAACTATCTATGCACTCCCAAGCCACCATATTCTCCCCCAGGGACTGGCTGAGACCACATAAATATTCAGGCCAAGGATATGCCTCTTCCAGCCCACTACATTCTAGAATTTACTAAAAAGGCAGTGGGAAGTAGCTGAGCCTGCAGCCAGTGAGACCCAGAACAGCCAAAAATAATCATGCACGGCTAGAATTATTACAGAGGAGCTAAAGAACTAGATTTACCTGGGCCTCTCTATTCCAGGAGAGTGCTACAACACCAAAAATAAGATGTATCTTTCTGAAAAAAAAAATATTTGGGGGAACAGATTTGTATGACTAAAAGAAAAGGCTTCTTCACAATGAATATGTGAAATAGACTCCCTCAAAGGCTGGTTCTGGCCAGCTCAATAGATTGCTTGAAGAAATGTACATAACATAACTGGATACTGACATTTATAGGTAAAGTTGATCCAGGGTATATCCGATTGCCTCTTGGGGATCAGGAAGGATTTTTTTCCCTGCTGGAGCAAATTGAATCATTAAATCTGCTCTATTGTTTTGTTTTTTTTTTGCCTTACTCTGGGTCAACTGGGGCTATAGAATTGTATATATAGGACTATACATGTATATGTATGGGTGTGTGTTTATATATATTAGGGATCGACCAATTATCGGTAACACCGATATATCGGTGGCCGATATGCACTTTCCCTGATATATCGGAATCGACCCCTGAGGTTACCGATATTGCCGATATTTAGGGAAAGTGCATGTACCAGAGTGATACCTGCAGCTATAGGCATCACCCCAGAACCGGCATCCATAGCCGATGGTTGACTGACTTGTAATGACAACCGATGCAGCTAAGAAGCCGATCAGCTGTCATTACAAGGAGCGGGAGGGGACGTCCCCCCCTCCCGCCGCCTTCCGCAGCTGGCCCGGGTCTCCTGTCCCATCGGGAGACCCGGGCATCCTACCTCCACCGCTGTCGAAGAGAAGACCCGATCAAAGCCGCATTCGGCTCTGATCGGGTCTCCATTTAAAAAACACGGAAGTGATGTCATGACATCACTTCCGAGTACTCAATGCCGAATTAAAAAAACTGACAGCATTCAAAACAGCCAAACTTGGCGTTTTGAATGCTTTTCAGTGCCGAGGAGGGGTTTGGGGTCTTTTAGAACCCCAGATTCCTCAAGGAGTACCTTTGTGAAAAAAAAAATGTAAAACATTTTTTTTACATGTCCGAAAATATCGTCTGATATCGGCCGATACCAATATCCGATGACCAAAATATCAGTATCAAAAAAACGATATTGGTCGATCATTAATATATATATGTACTGTATATAGTATCTCACAAAAGTGAGTACACCCCTCACATTTTTCTAAATATTTTATTATATCTTTTCATGTGACAACACTGAAGAAATTACACTTTGCTACAAGGTAAAGTAGTGAGTGTACAGCTTGTACAACAGTGTAAATTTGCTGTCCTCTCACAATAACTCAACACACAGCCATTCATGTCTAAACCTCTGGCAACATAAGTGAGTACAGCCCTAAGTTAAAATATCCAAATTGGGGCCAAAGTGTCGATTTTTTCTGTGGCCACCATTATTTTTCAGCACTGCCTTAACCCTCTTGGGCATGGAGTCATCAGAGCTTCACAGGTTGCCACTGTAGTACTCTTCCACTCCTCCATGAAGACATCACGGAGCTGGTGAATGTTAAAGAACTTGCGCTCTTCCACCTTCCATTTGAGGATGCCCCACAGATGCTTAATAGGGTTTTGGTCTGGAGACATTCTTGGTCAGTCCATCGCCTTTACCCTCAGCTTCTTTAGCTAGGCAGTTGTCGTCTTGGAGGTGTTTTTGGGGTTGTTATCATATTGGAATACTGCCCTGCGGCCCAGTCTCCAAAGGAAGGGGATCATGATTTCATTCAGTATGTCACTGCACCTGTAATTGATAACGGGGATGAGGAATTGGAGATCGAGGCTATCCTAGACTGTAGGAAGAGAAGGGGTCAGATACAGTATCTGATCAAATGGAAGGGGTATGGTCCAGAGGAAAATTCCTGGGAACCTGCACATAATGTGCACGCCACAGACTTGATTTGTGCCTTCTTCCGCAGCCATCCCCAGAAGAAGAGCCAGATGCTAATTGGGAGGGGGCAATGTCAGAGAAGTCTGGTCCATAAGGTAGTTGGAACTTCCCACCATTAGATGGCGCCAAGCTGGCTATTTAAACTTACTCTCTGCATGGATTCATTGCTGTTTAGTCTGCAGCTTCCTGTGTACTGTTCATGACTCCTTGTGACCTCTGATCTTGATCTGGCTTGTTGTCTCTAACCTGTGCTTGTCTGCTTCCTACCCTGACCCTGGCTTGTCTTCTGGATTTCGCTCCTGCCTGTTGATCCTGCCTTGCTGCTCTCCTGGTACTGACCCGGCTTGTGACCCAATTACTCTGCTGCCTCTTTTATATGTCCTTCCTGCCCGACCATTACCTACCCGGCTTGTTTGACCCTGCACCCTGCTCATCCGGCCTACTACAACTCCAGCCCAGCAAGCTTGCTCCCAGCAGCCTCATACCAGCCCACTCACTGCGGCCATGCTACTACTGGACTGATTACAGGCACTCCTACGTTACCGTGCTCCTGTGGCCACTGTCTCACTATCAGAGGCCCACGAGCCGGAGTTGTACGAGAGGCCCTCCTCTACGCATCAGGCTCACCCACCAGGTACGTGACACCACCCTTTGCAGATATAACAACTCCAACTCTTCTGGGAAGACTGTCCACAAGGTTTAGGAGTGAGTCTAGGGGAATGTTTGACCAATCTTCCAGAAGCGCATTTGTGAGGTTAGGCACTGATGTTGGAGAAGAGGCCTGGCTCACAGTCTGCACTTTAATTCATGCCAAAGGTGCTCTATCCGGTTGAGGCAGGTCAGTCAGGTTCCTCCACCCCAAACCCGCTCATCCATGTTTTTATGGACCTTGCTTAGTGCTGAGGATGAGAGTGTGCTAAGAGGGGGGAAGGAGAATAAAAGAGAGAGTGTGCTAGGTGGGGGGCGTATGTGCTGAGGGGATTTGTGTTAGGTAGGTGATTGAAGGGGGGAGAGCGTTTGTGCAGGGGGATGCTTTGGGGGTGCTAGAAATGGTGACTTGGGGGGGATTTGTGCTATGAAGAGAAATCTTTTTTGGGGGGGTTGTGTTTACAACGGGGATTTTGGGGATAGGATTTGTGCTAGGAAGAGAAATCTGGGGGGGTTGTGCTAAAAGAGGAGATTTGAGCTGGAGGGGATAATTTTTGCTCTAGGGAAAATTTGGAGGAGAGGATTTGTGCTAGGAGATGGGGGATTTGTGCTGAGGGGGTTTTTGCTCAAAGGGGAAATTTGAGAGGTAGAGGATTTGTTCTAAGATGGGTGATGTTGGAGGTGGGAGGGGGAGTTTGTGCTAAAAGGGGGATTTGAGGAGGGAGAGGATTTAAGCTGTGAAGGGGGATGGAGGACCTAAAATTTGTGCTGGAAGAGGAATTTTTAGTATTAGATTTGTGCTGGGACGAGGAGAAATATTTTTGAGGATAATGTTGGCTTGGAAAGGGAATATATTCTTCGGGGGTTAGCATGCATGATGCATTTTTGAGGCACTTTCATCAAAATGTACCTTCTATAGAGTTTAATGATAGTGTGCCTAAAACACTTCTAAAACGTGCCAAAAACACACCGCACGGATGTAAACCAGTTCTAATGTTTTGAACTTTGTCAAAACAGCCTCAGGATTCAGCCATAAAAAAAAAAAAAAAAATTATACTTTATGACTGCACTTTACATTTACAGTAGTTTTATTTAATTGTATTATTTGCTTTTAATAATGGCACCTATTTAAACCTTCGCCAGCAATAAGTAAATTGTAGTAATCCCAAAAAATGAATCATAATTCATGCTTTTCTAAACCAAGTTTTGAAATGTGATTGCAAAGGCTGATTGTACATTTTGCATCCTCATAGATCTTTGCACAGCTTGCTTCCTAAAAAAAAAAAAAAAAAAAAAATGGCTAATGGGTAAAAGTCTAATATCCCTAATAAACATTTATTTTCACCTCTTGTCTGATTTTGGATCTGGTCAGATTTTTGTCTCTTCAGTGCACTTTGGCTTCGTAATACACGCATCCAGAGTCGTAAAATACCATTTTATGGGTTTTTACTAAGCCAACAGTAATTAAATAACTCAGCTTTTATTTTTACTGCTAAATTGGATTAGGACTCACTCTGCAGAGGTCCTCATAGGATCAAAGTGTATAAATGGCAGCGATATAATTAATAGACAGTATCGTGGTTATTAATGTACTTAAACAGAAGTGCAGCTCATTACGAAGTAACACACCAACATTGTATTGTATTAGCAGAGAAACGTGAAGCAGGAGGTGGTCACACATGTCATATTTTGAATGAATAGGATTATAACATTGGGACTGAAAACTTTACACCCTGGGATTTGCTAAAATTGAAAAAATAAAAATTAAAAAAAATACAAAATTGAAGGAGTTGCCCTTAGCTACCAATTACAATTCTTGTTTCATTTTTTGTAAAACAAAATGTGAAACTTGATTGGATGCTATTGCCACAATCATTGAAGTTTTGCTCATTTACTTTTCTCTAGTTTCCAAGAGGAACCGAACTGAATAGAGGGCAAGAGACTAATACTGCCTGTGGTCTCGCTGCAGCTGGTCTTTCCCTATAAATGACTTATCATGCCCCGTTCTTGGTAAAGGTAGGATTTTGCTTCCTCATGTCAGAGCCTCCAGCAAGAAGAACAGTGATTAAAGGGCTTGCAAAGGTTCATTTTTTTAACAAAAAAAAAAAACAAACATATTATATTTAAATGTTCTGTGCAAGGATTTTGCACAGAGCAGCCCCGATCCTCCTCTACTGGGTGCCCCGGCAGTGCTCATGGCTCTTCCTCTTCATCAAGTGCCCCCACGGAAAGCTGATTTCCATGGGGGCACCCGTGGGGGCACACTCCCGAGTCCTGCTGCTGCGTCCATTGACACAGACAGAGGGACTCAGCCCCACCCCCTGCTCCCCTGTTACTGGATTTGATTGAAAGCTGCCGGGGCCAATGGCTTCTGCTGCTATTAATCTGTCCAATGAGATAAGAGCCACTGGGTCTCGTGCACGGTGCTGGAACGAAAGAGCTTAGGTAAGAAAAAGGGGGGTGGGGGTTGGGGGCACTGCAACAAAGAATGTTTTTTACCTTAATGCATAGAATGCATTAAGGTGAAAAACTTTGAGACCTTACAATCCCTTTAAGGACATTACCATTCACCAAATCTGACTCCAGATCTCTGGAGACTAGCAGTCAGGGGCAGTTGAGGCAGATTTTACAGAGCAGATATACACACATGCCAAGAAGTGTATTGCTATTTGTTTAGAATTTTGAATTTAAAGCTGAACTCAAGCTTTAGTGTTTCACAGTTGTACAGATTCTTCTCCAGTACTGAAATATGCTGATTTCACTGCATGCCTGCCTGGACAGCCTGTCCATTTTCATCTGATCCCATCCGATCTGACCCGTTCGACGGATGGCGAACGTATTGCCATCCATCTGTTTTCAGCGGATCTTGTTTAAACAGATGCCAGGCGGGTGTCAGCGGACACATCTCCACTGACATCCGCCTCCCCATAGAAGTTAATGGTTGGTCCGATTGGGTCCGCCTGAAAAACTGACAGGAAGACCCGATTCGTCCGATCGTGTGAAAGGGCCCTAAAAGAAAATGAGCACAAATTGTTGACAATGGCAATTATATAATAATTTATATGACTGGTTGCTGTAGGTTACAACCTCAATTTGACACTCATTTTAATTCAACTTTTCATATATCGGCTCCTGAATAGTTGAAAACCAGTGAACTTGGCAAAATTCAAAGAAGTGATTGTTGATATACTGTACAAGCATAGCAGGCAATTCATATCTTACTCAGAAGTAATGATGTCATTAAGTGTGTGATGTCATCAATTTGACAAAGAGGGACATTTATAATGTTTTTTTATAAAAATAGGCTTTATTTTTTATTTATTTTTTTTATTGACTTTGCTAGGTGTTCTGTCTTTGAAGCTCTTAATTGGCTTAAATAGCAATTCCAGATAAACAGCTAAATGTGGGTTTGAAACACATATCAGAACAGTTTTCACGGCAAAAGGTTTGTAAATTAAGCATGTAATCTCAAAAAGTTGTCTTGTTATATTCTTTCATGATTCGTGTATTTTGAAAAATCTACATAAGTGAATAAAAAGGTAATATTACATATTTGCCAGTAATGTGTTTTTTTTAGATCCCAAAGTAAGATATTTCCCTTCACACAGGCTGCTTCTTGTTAGTAAAGCCCCGTACACACGCTACGAATTTCCGCCGACCGGTCGTCCGTCTTTTGTCCAGAGTGCGGGTCCGTTGGTTGGAATGTGCTCTAGACTGCACACAAATTTTCCCGTACGACAGAATTCTACTTCAGAAGTGATGTCATGTGTTGGATTGCATTCTATGTGTTCTTTCATCTCTGAGCATGCCTAGTCTTGCTCATAAGATTTTTACCCGTCCAAATCTGTACTAATGAGACGAAAATCGGACGTGTGTTGACGGAGGACAACAATTTTAATGCCTGCACATCAGGATTTTGTCAGCCACAAAGTCGGAGTTGGCTTTCGAAAGCACCATACTAACAATCCGAAAATCGGCAGATCGGTCGTCGGTCGAAATTTCCCTTCCGAATTTCTTATCGTGTGTACGGGGCTTTAGTCTACTAAAGTCACCTTACATTTATTTGTGTTGATGGAAATAGCAACCTGCATACCATAATACAGTGGTTATTTTTTTTTTTTGGAAAATACATTGGACCTTCACTCAAAAAGTGAAGTACCAATAATTTTTTTCCCACCAGCCTGTAACTGAGTTGCATGGATTTTTCTTCTGAAAGGAGTACCAATTTATTACCGCACCCATTCCCAATTCTTCAGTCCTCATCTAGCTGATGGTGATGTTGCTCTTCCTTTCCTACCCGCATGTGGGCTATGTACAGTGTTGTGTGGCAAGCAGTGAACACATAGAGTCCAGGTTTGGCAACAGCAATATACAGTATTGTAGAAAAGTTCAGCAAGTACAAACAGACCCAGCAGGTGACACACCTATCCAGAGCCATTTACAACTGTGGAACAGCTGTTTGAAGAATGAAAGCCTGCTACAAGAAGCAAAATGCAAACTAGCCGCTCCACACCCGAAGGGGAGGCTTCCTGAAAGAAGAAAACATAGTCCCTGCACTGTTTCTACTTCTCCGGAACCTTTCCCTATCTCTAAGCACTTTCCCTGTCAGACACCTGACAGGGAAACCTATCCCTACGCTAGCCACTTGTATAAAGCACACCAAGCCTGCAAGACAGAGTCTTAAATAGATGGCCGCCATGGGGCGCCAGCATAAAATCCGATAGCGCCCCCTCCCATGACCAAGGAAATAATAGAGGAACCAAGTTCCCCTCAACATCCTCCCCCAACTGCATTGCTGCTGCGGTCAAGCACCACCTGCTGTAGAGAATACAGACTGCACCTGCCTTCATGTAGCCTCCTGGGACACATCCCAGAAGGCTTCAGGATCGGTCTCACTGCACCACACAATCTCCTGCATGCACAGTGAGGAGCCTGTTGCAATTTATTAGGAGCCTCCCAAATCCAAAATAGCGTGAAGTTTCTCTTTAAATATGATTCATCGTGAAGTAACTCAAGTTCTGAACAATGAACAGATACGAAGTTATATTATTTTATGTTTACAAGTGATGTTAACAGATCTGCAATACAAAGTGAGCTGTATTTTGGGTTTCCTAAGTATCTGCCCAAAGGAGGCTCAGTATGTGTTGCACAGATATTACACTGTAAGTTCCATGGGGCAGTGAATTATAGAATTAGTTCATTACTCCATTCTAACTGAACGACATTTGATTTTTTAAAGCACTAAGTAGAAGAAAACACTTGATATTTTTTTAAATAAAATATGTAGAGGATTGCTCCTTCTTCTTGCTATTCTGAGACATGGGCTCATTTTATCTTTTTCCCACAATCCTCTGTGCTCCAGCACTTGCTCAGGGGGTATAATTGTTTACTCTCTCCTGCCATGTGATACTCAGAACCACCATGTCTGGTGATACAACAGTGGCTGGGCATGTATACCATCACTAGTTGACTGGTCTCTCTATGTTAATGTGAACTTGGTTTGATGATGCAATTTTTCTGACAATCCCAAATCCCTAAATAGAGCGCTGTACTAGCTGTCTCCAGAGTGCCACGCCATTGGCCTGTTGATCTCTACCAGGGACTTTTCCTGTGACTTTCATGTGAAACAGGTCATGGGATCCCTGCAAATTACCTGAATTTTCGGAAACTTCCTACCACCAGCAAGTATTCATTTGTACCTATGGCTTATCAGTTTCTACTAAGAGCCTCATGTGCTCCACCTAGTGACCTAATTAGAAACTTGCTCCTAGTGGTTCCTGTTTTAGATCCCCTGATGAAGTCACATGGTATAGGGACGTAACACATAGGGAGAAGGAGCCAGTGATGTCAGGCCGTAACTGGAATAAAACAAAATACCATTTTGTTGGAGATAGAAAGGTACACAAAGACTGTATCCTTTGGAATGTATGCAGGCAAATCCATTTAATACATTGTGAGTGCATAATTATATCTTTTTTTTTAAATAAAGCTAAAATCACAGTAAGCACTATGAGAATTATTTTATTTTGGGTCCTTTACGGGGAAAAAGCTAAGAGAAACCAGGATAGCAATAGATTAACATTGAAGAATCCTATGCACCAATAATGAGAGATCCATATTAACCCGAAGGATATATACAAAAGAGCATATTAACCCTATGCAAAAGGGTCAAAGCGTGTTTTACCTGATATAAATTAGGTCCATCTTGGGAGGGGAGAGCGGTATTATGCTGGTGGAGAGATAAGCTCTCTATAAATACAAGCAAATCCATATTACCCACTGATGGAGAAAGGTTTATATATGCACAAGTTATATTTTTATTATTTTTTGCTGCTAGAATATAACATAATATAAAGCAAAAGTAAAATGATTTCACTTTCTATAGGGCTTTTGCAGATATAATAATGATTCTAACACAGTTTCAACGTATTTAGTCAGCTGCTGCTATAAAGATAATCAAAAATTTATATACATATGCACACCAAACAAAGTCAGCATTAGCAGTGCTATGGATGTATGAATTACATCCTATGCCTTAAAAGAGTCCAAGCTGATTACACCAAGTAGATCCCCACACACACAATCAAACTTCTCAGATTAATCAGGTGAAGATCAAAGACCAGCTCGTAAGTCCCATCACTATACCTCGTGACGAGTCAATCCCTATGGATTGTACACTCACCATATTACTGTAACAGAAGCGCCTTAAACAAAGGGTCCCTTCTCCTCTGCAATCATCCAAAATATTTTCTTCCCATCAAAGGTCACTCTCATGCCAGCGAAAACACAATCACACAGTGTAACTCCATTTTAAAAGTTTATTATCTCCAAACCCCCCCCCCCCCCCCATGTGTTTCGTCATAGACTTGGAGAGACGTCATCTGATGAAGTCTATGATGAAACGCGTTAGGACGTGACCACGCGGCTATCCCGAGCACCAGCAGCTTTGAGCTCAGCCCAGGAATCACCATTTCCAGCAATCTGAGGGACGGTGAGAGTGATAGAATTGTGCTGTGTTAAAGAACCTTTGTTTAAGGTGCTTCTTTTACAGCAATCGGGTGAGTGTAAAATCCATAAGCATTGGCTCCTCACGAAGTGTGGTGATGGGACTTATGAGCTGTGCATTGATCATCACCTTATTAATTTGAGAAGTTTGATCGTGTGTGGGGATCCACTTGGTGTAATCAGCTTGAACCCTTTTAAGGCATAGGATGTGAATCATACATCCATAGCGCTGATAATGCTGACTCTGTTTGGTGTGCATATGTATAGAATATAGCATACTAATGAAAATGGACACAGGACACTGATATGCAAAAAAAAAAATTTTTTTTTTTAATTTTTTTTTTTTTTATTTAACTGTTTATAATTTATATTTTGTTGATGTAATACACATTTATTATGAATTTCACATTAATTTCACATACTCCATTTATGGCATAGAAAGCACTTTATGAACTTTGACAAGTGTTGGCATTGTACACTAATTACACTTCAATAATTTCACATCTCGAGGATTATAGTGAATACTTTATTGCGCAGGCACAGTTTTTTATTCTTATGTTGTAATCTATAGGTGAGGTGTGAATCCTATTTTTTATGCCAGCAGCAATATACTTTCACTGGACACATACTTATTAGCGCTGGGGTATTTTAGATAATTTTTTCATTATTATATTATACAGGAATTATATAGCGCGACAATTTTTTTATTAGTGGTTCCTGTTTTGGATAACAGTCCCATTACTAGTTGTTATGTACATTAGGCATAGCTTTTTTTCTTTCATCCTGTTTAAACAGTTAATCCTATTTTGCATTTATCCAGTAAAACTTTTAGCTTAAGTGCCGGTTCACACTAGTGCGGCTGCAGAGATCGCATGTAATTCGGAGGGCACTGCTCCTTCATTACATGCGATCTCCTGTGCGGATGCGAATTCAGCCATACACTTTGTATGGCTGAAATTCGCACTGCACCCGCACAAAAGACGCACAGGACCCTTTTTTTCAGCCGCATCAGGATCGGATCGCACAGTGGTTCACACTTGTGCAATCCGATCCTGTGCGAACTGTCAGATCGCACTGCGATATGCGATCAAACTGGGGGTGTCGTTAACATTTAATTGACACCCTCTGCGTATCGCAAATCTCAGTGTGAACTGCCTCTTGTGCGGATGCGATGCGGGAACAGGCTGCAAATTCGCAGCCTTCCCACATCGCACATATGTGAACCGGCACTAAAACACTCTCCTAGATCTTTTGGCTGATGTATCCATATGCACTACAATGCTATACGTTTTCACTTTCTTTATGCTATGTTGCATCTCAGAGCTGCTGATCTCCTGTAGTATATTTGCACATGTCTACCTGCATGCACTCATAGCATTTCTCAGGTTGTGTTTCTCGATGGTGACAACAGTGGACTGTGTCTGCATAATGTGTGTTAAAATCACCACTTTTTGTCTCATTCAGAAGCCTGTATGACAGGGAAACAACACGGGATCATAATTGGGAGACAGGGAAAGAGCATTGTCACTCCATAACAGGAAGTGCCTAAATGGATCTTGATGTATAGTTTTAATGAATGTTGCAGACTTGAAAATGTTGAAAACAATGATTGAATTTACTTTAACATGTTTAGGTATATTTTATATTACAGTGATTGGGTTTACATATGTAGAGTACTTACAAAAATATATGGTGGGTACTTTCTTCATGGCTGTGTTATATCAGCCACTACTGCCAAGGTATTGAAACAGTAGACTGCTTGGTCCATCTTCTTGCTTCTGTCACCCAAGGCAAAGTACAGCTAGAAATGATAAAATGATTTTCTCTCTCTTACATACACATAGATCCCTGCTGGTGGCACCATGGTGCACCATTCGCATAATCAAGATAATTGCTGTCAGATCAGGTATCAGTCACTCTACATGTCTTTTCTGAGCCTGTGGTGCCTCAGTCCAGGGTCATTAGTGGAGTTAAGGCATAGAGGATGAACTGTCCAAGAAAATTGCTGCAGAGAAATAGCGCAGACAATGAGAGAAGGAACCTGTGCGATTTTTTTTATTCTTCATCAGCCAATTTAATGAAAATTAAACAAAGATCACTGACTCAGAGAATGGAGTTCCATCTTTATGATCCCTGGAATATGATCAAGTTAATTGAAAAAGAGTGCAGACAAAAATTAAATTATCTAGAGATGAATTTGTAAGCAAATATGATTTCTTTTAAGCATTAAATAGTTGAATTTTCTGGGATCTTAAGATAGAGTAAACATTTTTTTTAAAAAAAAATGTATAAATGATTTGGGGAAAGGGAAAAAAAATGTCACTTATTTCTGACTGTTTGGTTACCTGCAGTGAAAAAAAAAAATACATTAGGCAGCAACTCAAGATGTGTATGGACCCTGAATGTTTTCTCTGATTTGTGCACTTATTTTTTTCACCAAGGAAACAGCTATACGTACCGTGAAGTGCATATATGCACAACTGTTTTTGGTGCTGGAACGATCTTGTAGTGTGTACTGGCTTCTGCTGGCACTGATCCTGTACTGAGTGCTTCTCATCCTTTATGATCTACTAAGCATTCTATCTGTTTCTTAGCAACTCTGTCACTCAGTGTGAAAACATAGTTGCCAAGTGTCCCGGATTATGCCTAGACAGTCCCGGGATTTTGGACCCTGTTCTGCAGCTTCAGTGTTCCATGGGCTGTTCCGAAGAACCCAGGACACTTGGACCTTGTAGAGTGACAATAGGGTGCCAGACACTAGAACTTTCTCTGTGTTCTAGCACCCACCACTGATTTACAGGTACTGTGTAGAGTTGAGTGGACACCTGGATGTCCGTGTTCGGCGGGTTCGGCCGAACTTGAAAAAAAAGTCCGGGTCCGTGACCCGGACTTTTTCCGAACTTTACCCGGACACTGAACACCATTGAAGTCAATGGGGACCTGAACTTTCAGGCACTAAAATGGCTCTAAAAAAACAATGGAAAGGGCTAGAGTGCTGCAAATGGCAGCAACATGTAGTTAAGAGCATGGTAAGTGCCCTGCAAACAAATGTGGATAGGGAAATAACTTAAAACAACAAAAAAAACCCCAGAAAAATAAAACAATTTTCTTCATCTGTGAAGGACGAGGCCCATATGTAGTAGGAGGGAGGTTGAGGTGGCGGTGTAGGTGGAAGCGGCGGTGGAGGGGGACGAGGTAGCCAACACTGCTTTTTTTTAGTCATTTTAAATGAGGGTACACCCCAAAAGAGTGAGAAAGATCAAAAATATAACAATGGCTGGATAAGGTCGGTATCCATCTCTATTCTGCACAAGGTACGGACAAGTCCTGTGGGATCCATGCCTGGTTCATTTTAATGAACGTGAGCTTGTCCACATTGTCTCTGGACAGGCGGCTGCGCTTGTCTGTGATAACGCCCCCAGCCGTGCTAAATACCCGTTCAGATAATACACTGGCTGCAGGGCACGCTAGCACCTCCAAGGCGTAAAGGGGAAGCTCAGGCCATGTGCCCAATTTGGAGACCCAGAAGTTGAAGGGGCAGACCGTCATTCACTACATGTAGGCGTGTGCACACATACTGCTCCACCATGTTGGTGAAATGCTGCCTCCTGCTAAGACGTTCCATGTGAGCTGCTGGTGCTGCTGTTTGTTGTGGCGTGCTGACAAAGCTTTTCCACATTTCGGCCATGCTAACCCTGCCTTCTGAGGTGCTGGCGGTGCTCTGGTTGCGTTGGCGACCTCTTCCTCCTCCTCCTCCTCTGCCTTGGCCTTGTGCTTCCACTGTGGCCCCACTGTCAGTGTCAGGGAATCAATACCCTGCGCAGGCGCACTGGCGCTGCCAACCGGCGAATGCCTATGCGCTTGCGTGTACGAAGAGGCACCTTGAATAGCTAGAGGCTACCTTACAATAGCTCAAGGCTACCTTGCAGTAGTTCGAGGCTACCTTGCAGTAGTTCGAGGCTACTTTGGAAAAGTCAGAGGCTACCTTGGAATAGTCAGAGGCTACCTTGGAATAATTAGAGGCTACCTCAGTATAGCTCGAGGCTACCAAATTGGCCTATTTAAACACAGCTGTCACTACAGGAAGTTGCTGTGTTATCTTCAGCTCTCCTGTTTCCTGTGCCTGTTTGTAGTCTGCTGTTCCTGTTTACCTGACCCGGCTTGTCTTTGGATTCTGATTACCTGCTGCCCGCCTTTGACCTTGGCTTGTCCTGACCATTCTCCTGCCTGATCCTGATCTGTTTATCCGCTACCGGCTATTGGTCCTGGACCTGATCCTGGCTCCACCAGGGAAACCGGGGGACCGCAACCTGGTGTTAGCAAGCAGCCAAATCCATCCCCACCATCTGGGGCCCCTGGTGAAAACCGGCTAACACTTAGACTCTGCGCCTCTGGTGAACCTGTGCCATGCCAGTTACCCGGTAAGCCACTCCTCTTACGTCAGGCTCTGCCACATTAACCCGTGACAGTATAACACAGCCATGACTGAGCCTGCTAGAGGAGCCTCTCCTATGGATGACATCTGCCAGCATCTCGCGGCCCTTATCCAAGCCGTTAAGTCCCTGCAAGAGGGCTATACCCAGTTGGAGGGTCGTGTTCAGTCCCTAACCTCCTCCACGGATCCTGCAGTTTCTGCTGCTTCCATGGCTTCCTCTGGGCATCCCTCGGGTCCAACGGTGGTGATGCTGCCTCCTGAGCCAAGGGTCCCTACGCCGGAAAGGTTTTCTGGGGATCGGAGCAAGTTCAGAGCCTTCCGCAATGCCTGCGAGCTATACTTCTCCCTGCAACCCCGAACCTTCTCCCTGGAAGCAACTAAGGTGGGGTTCATCATATCCCTGCTTCAAGGTGAAAATCAGTCCTGGGCTCACCGCCTGCTTGAAGAGCACAGTAACCAGCTGGACACCATGTCGTTTTTTTTTAATGCAATGGCACAGTTGTATGAAGATCCGCAGCGTACTGCTACCGCAGAAACCGCGCTCACCGCACTTCAACAAGGCCGTAGAGCCGTGGAAGATTACGTCACTGACTTTAGGCTTTGGAGTACGGACACTCACTGGAACGACGCAGCCTTGCGACATCAGTTCTGCCTGGGTCTGTCAGAAAGTTTGAAGGATGAGCTGGCCCGAGTGGGCATACCTGAAACCCTGGAGGCATTAATCACCTTGGCCATACAGATAGACCGCCGGCTCCGTGAACGCAGGGCAGAGAGGTCCACGCAGCAGACCCGTCCGGTCTGGATGATGCCACGGGTCCCTAATCCCGTCCACACCTTCTCCTCTGGTTCCCGTCCCAGCAGCACAGCTCCGGTTACTCCTGAATCGGATACTTCAGAGCCGATGCAACTTGGGCTCATGCATCCCTCCTTATCGGTAGAAGAACGCTTACAGCGACGTCAGAACAATCTGTGTCTGTATTGCGGAGAAGCCGGACACTTTGTACGCACATGCCCAGCGAAGATGCGTAAGTGTCTTTCTATATCTCCCTCAAGTTACCCAGTTTCTGGCAACAATACCACTCACCTGGCTCTCTCTGTCTCATTCCAGCTTCCAGAAGGCCTGATCCCGGTCACCGCTATAATTGATTCCGGGGCATGCAGCTGCTTCATTGACCTCACCTTTGCTGCACAACAACGCATCCCACTTCGACCCAAGTCGCAAGGACTTTCCATTTTCCTAGCGGATGGGTCCCACATCAAGTCTGGGCCAGTAACTCAAGAAACCCCCTCCATTGCCTGTGGTCACCCTCGAAGGTCACAAGGAGTTGTTGTGCCTGGATGCCATCTCTTCTCCCTTGTTCCCCGTTATTCTGGGGTTACCCTGGTTACAAGCGCACAACCCGCAAATAAATTTGACTTCTGGAGACGTCAAGTTCCAGTCCCCTTACTGCCAGAATCATTGCCTGCCAGTACGCTATATTGCTCCTAGCACTCTACTTTGTATGGACACTGATAAGGAGATACATTCCTCTGTCCCATTACCCTATCATGAATATCTGGATGTCTTCAGTAAACAAGGGGCCGAGACTCTACCCCCCCACCGCCCCTATGATTGTCCGATTGAGTTACTCCCGGGGGCCGAGATCCCTTTCGGATGTATCTTTCCTTTGTCTGAACGGGAATTGGGTACCCTAAAGGACTATGTAAAGGAGAATCTTGAGAAGGGATTCATCCGACCCTCTACTTCTCCGGCAGGAGCTGGGATCTTTTTTGTAGAGAAAAAAGACCATTCACTTCGGCCATGTGTGGACTACCGCGAATTAAATAAAATTACGGTCAAGAACCGGTATCCCCTACCCTTGATTCCTGAACTCTTCCAGAGATTAAGAACCGCCACTATATTTACCAAACTGGACCTGCGGGGAGCCTACAATTTGGTCCGTATCAGGGAGGGGGACGAATGGAAGACAGCATTCCGCACCCGATTCGGTCATTATGAGTACTTGGTAATGCCTTTCGGGCTCTGCAATGTCCCGGCCACCTTCCAGCACTTCATCAACAATGTCCTCAGAGACTATCTGGACATCTTTGTGATTGTCTACTTGGACGATATCCTGGTCTTTTCTTCCTCCCTGGCCCAGCACAGAGAACACGTTAAAAGAGTACTCCACCGACTCCGGCTACACAGGCTCTATGCAAAACCTGAGAAATGCGAGTTTGAACAGCAGAGTATCCAGTTCCACGGTCTAGTAATCTCCTCTGAAGGGGTCAGAATGGACCCTCAGAAGGTCTCTGCCATCCTGGATTGGCCCGCCCCTGTGGATAAGAAGGGGATTCAGCGTTTCATAGGATTCGCAAATTTCTACAGAAAATTTATCAAGGGGTTTTCCTCTATCATCGCCCCTATTACCCTGCTCACCAAACAGGGTACCCATTTCCACTGGTCTCCCGAGGCTCAAGTCGCATTTACAACTCTAAAGGAGCTGTTCACTTCAGCCCCTATCCTCAGCCACCCGGATCCTGCCCTACCTTACATCCTCGAAGTTGACGCCTCGGAAATCGCAGTAGGAGCAGTCATCTCCCAGCGTCAAGGCCTCAAGGACCTGATCCATCCGGTGGCTTTTTTCTCCCGTAAACTTTCTCCTGCGGAGAGGAACTATGATGTAGGGGACCGGGAACTCCTTGCCATCAAGACCGCCTTGGAGGAGTGGAGGTACCTGTTGGAAGGGGCGGCACATCCCATACTTATCTACACTGATCATAAGAACCTGGAGTATTTGAGGATGGCCAAACGCTTGAGACCTCGCCAAGCACGATGGGCACTTTTTTTTTCCAGGTTTTTATTCCATATAACGTACCGACCCGGTTCCAAAAATACGAAACCCGATGCTCTCTCCCGAATGTACGACAGTTCTAAAGGAATCCTTGTACCTGACACCATCTTGACCAAAGGTAATTTCCTGCTATTACAGTCTGACCTTCTTACCTCTCTGAGACAAGCCACAATAAATGCTTCCCATCCTCCTGGAACTGTACTAGTACCCAGAAATGGATTGCTATGGAGAGGAGATCAAATTTTTGTTCCAGAAAGTGCCCGGGTGTCCATCCTGGGACTTTTTCATGACCACCCGATGGCTGGTCATTTTGGGATTCACAAGACCCTAGATCTGGTTCAACGCACGTTCTAGTGGCCCGACTTAGAGAAATGTTGTAAGCAGTATGTCTCCTCCTGTACTATCTGCACACAAAGCAAGACAACCAGAAACAAGGCATGGGGCCTGCTCAGACCACTACCAGTCCCTGACAGACCATGGAAGATGATTGCCATGGATTTCATTGTGGAACTTCCTCCTTCAGACGGTTATTCTGCAATCTTCGTGGTAGTGGACCGTCTGTCGAAAATGGCTCATTTCATACCACTGAAGGGCACACCCTCCGCGCTCGAGACGGCGCAGGTCTTCATCAAGGAGATTGTAAGACTCCATGGGGTTCCAATGGACATTGTGTCGGATAGAGGTGTTCAATTTACTTCTCGCTTCTGGAGAGCTTTATGTGACTCATTGAAGATCAAGTTGTCAATGTCCTCTGCATACCATCCCCAGACTAACGGGCAGACTGAGAGGACCAACCAGACCCTCGAGCAATATATCCGATGTTTTACCACCTTTGTTCAAGATGACTGGGTCTCGTTACTACCGTCAGCGGAGTTCGCATACAATAATGCCAAAAACTCGGCTACAGGTCAGTCCCCATTCTATGCTAACTATGGGTTTCACCCATCCTTCTTGCCCTGCTTTGTTCCTGAACCTACAGTGCCAGCAGTCCGGGATATCATGGAGTTCCTTAAAGAGAACAACAAATTGTTACAGGATGCCATGACCAGGGCTCAGACCGCCAATAAAGAGGCCTTTGACAAAAAGAGGAGAGGTGAGTTGGTTCTTCAACCTGGCAACCTGGTATGGTTAGCCACTACCAACCTCCGATTGACATGCCCTTCCAAGAAACTGGCACCCAAGTTTATTGGCCCGTTCCCGGTGAAGAGGAGATTAAATGAGGTATCATACGAACTAACTCTACCCGATTCCCTCAAGATCCATCCGGTCTTCCATGTATCACTTTTGAAACCTGCAGTACCTGATTCCTTTCCAGGTAGAAGTTCGGAACCACCTGCTCCTGTCACCAGAAAGAATTTGAGGTGGAGGCCATCCTAGACTGCAGAAGACGGAGGAATCAGTTACAATACTTGGTTAAATGGAGGGGCTACGGCCCTGAAGAGAACTCCTGGGAACCGGTACAGAATTTCCATGCCCAAGAATTAATCCGAAATTTTTTCCGCAACCATCCCCACAAAAGGAATCTTTTGGGCACCCGCAGGCGTGCAGGCGCACTGGCGCTGCCAACCGGCGAATGCCTATGCGCTTGCGTGTACGAAGAGGCACCTTGAATAGCTAGAGGCTACCTTACAATAGCTCAAGGCTACCTTGCAGTAGTTCGAGGCTACCTTGCAGTAGTTCGAGGCTACTTTGGAAAAGTCAGAGGCTACCTTGGAATAGTCAGAGGCTACCTTGGAATAATTAGAGGCTACCTCAGTATAGCTCGAGGCTACCAAATTGGCCTATTTAAACACAGCTGTCACTACAGGAAGTTGCTGTGTTATCTTCAGCTCTCCTGTTTCCTGTGCCTGTTTGTAGTCTGCTGTTCCTGTTTACCTGACCCGGCTTGTCTTTGGATTCTGATTACCTGCTGCCCGCCTTTGACCTTGGCTTGTCCTGACCATTCTCCTGCCTGATCCTGATCTGTTTATCCGCTACCGGCTATTGGTCCTGGACCTGATCCTGGCTCCACCAGGGAATCCGGGGGACGGCGACCTGGTGTTAGCAAGCAGCCAAATCCATCCCCACCATCTGGGGCCCCTGGTGAAAACCGGCTAACACTTAGACTCCGCGCCTCTGGTGAACCTGTGCCACGCCAGTTACCCGGTAAGCCACTCCTCTTACGTCAGGCTCTGCCACATTAACCCGTGACAGTCAGGTGGGAATGCCAGCAGCATCGCGTCTACCAGCGTGCGCTTGTACTCACGCATCTTGCGATCACGATCCAGTGAGTGAATTAAGGACGGTACGTTGTCCTTGTAACGGGGATCCAGCAGCGTGGCCACCCAGTAATCAGCACAAGTTAGAATGTGGGCAACTCGGCGGTCGTTGTGGAGACACTGCAGCATGTAATCCCTCATGTGTGCCAGGCTGCCCAGAGGCAACGAAAGGCTGTCCTCTGTGGAAGGTGTATCGTCTGTGTCCTCTGTATCCCCCAGCCACGCACCAGTGATGGCCATGAGCTGGCCTGGGTGCCACCCTGCTGTGAACATGGTTCCATCTCCTCCTCCATCTCCTCCTCCTCATCCTCCTCCAGAACTGTGCCCCTGCTGGACAATTGTGTACCTGGCGTTTGTGGGTGCAGGAACCCACCCTCGGAGCCACTTGTGAATGACTGCCCTGAAAGCCTTGGAAATGATCCCTCTTCCTCTTCCTCCTCCTCCTCCTCCTCCTGTGCCACATCCTCTTCCATCATCGCCCGAATCGTTTTTTGAAGGAGGAATAGAAGTGGGATAGTTAAGCTGACAATGGCGTTATCGGCACTGGCCATGTTGGTGGAGTACTCAAAACAGCGCAACAAAGCACACAGGTCTCGCATGGAGGCCCAGTTATTGGTGGTGAAGTGGTGCTGTTCCGCAGAGCGACTCACGTGTGCGTGCTGCAGCTGAGACTCCACTATGGCCTGCTGCTGCTCGCACAGTCTTTCACAGTCTTTCCAGCATGTGCAAGGTGGAGTTCCACCTTGTGGGCACGTCACATATGAGACGGTGAGCAGGAAGGCCGAAGTTACGCTGCAGCGCTGACAGGCGAGCAGCAGCAGGGTGAGAACGCCGAAGTGCGCACAGACGGCCCGCACTTTCTGCAGCAGCTCTGACATATCGGGGTAATTTTTAAGGAACCTCTGCACCACCAAATTCAGCACATGCGCCAGGCAAGGGATGTGCGTCAAACCGGCTAGGCCCAGAGCTGCTATGAGATTTCGCCCGTTATCGCACACCACCAGGCCGGGCTTGAGGCTCGCTGGCAGCAACCACTCATTTGTCTGCTGTTCCATGCTCCTCCACAACTCCTGCGCGGTGTGTGGTTTTTCCCCCAAACAGGCAAGTTTTAAAACTGCCTGCTGTCGTTTACCCCTGGCTGTGCTGAAGTTGGTGGTGAAGGTGTTACGCTGACCGGATGAGGAGGCGGTAGAGGATGAGGAAGCGGAGTAGGATGAGTTAGGAACAGGAGGCAAACTGAAGCGCCCTGCAATCCTCGGTGGTGGAAGGACATGCGCCAAATTGCTATCCGCCTCAGGCCATGCCGCCACTGCATTTACCCAGTGTGCCGTTAGGGAGATATAACGCCCCTGACCGTGCTTACTGGTCCACGTATCGGTAGTTAGGTGGACCTTGGCACAGATGGCGTTGCGCAGTGCACACCTGTTTTTTTCCCCCACTTGGTTGTACAGGGAAGGGATGGCTTGCCTGGAAAAGTAGTGGCGGCTGGGCACGACGTACTGTTGGACAGCCACCAACATAAGGCTTTTAAAACTGTGCGTCTCCACCAGACGGAATGACAGCATTTCAAAGGCCAAGAATTTTGAAATGCTGGCATTCAGGGCCAGGGATCGCGGGTGGGTAGGGGGATACTTCCTCTTCCTCGTAAGTGTTTGGGAGATGGAAAGCTGAACGCTTCCAACGGGACATTGTGGAGATGGTGGTGTTGCTGACAGATCGTCTGTTTGCGGGGTGGCAGGTGCCGGTATCACTACAGAGGTGGATGAAGAGGCCGAGACTGCAGCAGAAGAGGAAGCAGGAGGAGCCAGAGACCTTTCTTGGTTTTGAAGGTGTCTACTCCACTGCAGCTCATGCTTTGCACTTAAATGCCTGATCATGCAGGTTGTGCTCAGGTTGAGAAGGTTTATGCCTCGCTTCAGGCTCTGATTGCAAAGGGTGCAAACCACTCGTGTCCTGTCATCAGCACATTGTCTGAAGAACTTCCACGCTAGAGAACTCCTTTGAGCTGGCTTTGGTGCGCTCGGTCCCTTGCTGCGTTGGGCAGAAGCAGGCGTAGTGTCTAGGGCACGGCCGCTCCGCTTCTGCACCCTGCTCCCTCTTCTGCTGTGCTGGTGGCTCTGTGCGACCACCGCCTCTTCCTCCAAACTACTCAGGTCACCCGCATGACCTTCATTCCATGTGGGGTCAAGGACCTCATCGTCCTCCACATCATCTTCCACCCAGTCTTCACCCCTACCCTCCTTGTCGGTCTCCACAATTCTGAGTGCCGCAGCAGTTGGCACCTGCGTTTCGTCATCATCGGAGACGTGCTGTGATGGTCCTTCCATGTACTCATCTTGAGAAATAAGTGGTTGGGCATCGCTGCACTCAATCTCTTCCACTTCTGGGGCAGGGCTAGGTGGATGGCCCTGGGAAACCCTGCTGACAGAGTCATCAAGAAGAGACTGCTGCATGAATTGGGGCTCAGACTGCTTGCCTGATTTTCAAGGGGGTGAGGTGAAAGACGGTTGGACATCGGCTGCAGGTGTCAACTCTGACCTTTCTGCAGTAGACTGGGTGGGAGACAATGTGAAGGAACTGGAGGCACTGTCAGCAATGCAATCTACTATCGCCTGTACTTGTCCAGACTCCTTTAACCCCTCTAATACCTAACCCTAACACTTCTAATCCTCAACCCTAATGTCTCTAATCCCTAATCAAGAATCCACTAACCCCTGTAACACCCAACCCTAACACTTCTAATCCTTAACCTAATGCCTCTAATCCCTCCCTAACCCTGACACCTCTAATAGCCCTAATACCCAACCCTAACACTTCTAATACCTAACCCTAATGTCTCTAATCCCTAATTCAGACACCTCTAATCCCCCTAATACCCAACCCTAACACTTCTAATACTTAACCCTAATGTCTCTAATCCCTAATCCAGACACATCTAACACTTCTAATCCTTAACCACCTAATGAAGGCCCCATGTACATTTACTGCGGCAGGGCGGCCCCTAAGTGCAAACTCACATACCTGTATGTGATTGTTTCCATTGGCTCTGGGGGGCACGCATGCGCCGCTGGAGCCGCGCTCCCGGTGTTATTGGACACAGTGGGAGCCAATCAGCGACGATCGTTTGTAGGAATGACATTACGGCGGTCTGCCTATGTAAACATGCATCTCATACTAGCACATTATGAAATACTTACCTTAGAACGAAGTCCCGACATGGTTGCCCGGACACCGCTGAGGAAGCAGACATGTTGCCTCGGCGTCTCTTCTGGGTTCAGCGGCTCCAGCGCTGTGAGTGGCTGGAGCCGCAATGACATCACTCCCGCGCATGCACGCAGGGGTTCACTTTCCGGCAAGGGGCTCTGAAGATCCGGCAAGATACGCCAGAACTTCAGAGCGCATGTACCGTTGGTGTCAACAGCTGCATGTAGGGTGAATATCTCCTAAACCATGCAGGTTTAGGAGATATTGATTTTACCTACAGGTAAGCCTTATTATAGCTTTTTGGACAGCTCTGGGGGTAAGGGTATAAGGATACATATTCAGATTTACATGTATCAGGTCTCCACGCCGTATGGCCCAAGTTCAATAGAGTATGACAGGCATCGCCCAACCCCTCTGTATGAAGGTCCTCTATTTATATGCAGGAGGTAGGTGGGGAAACAAGCCCACATAATCCAACTATGTTTTTGCTTCACATCGCCAATATATATATTTTTATATCATTTTTGCCTATACATATGCATACTATATGCCATCCTTCCCTTTTTGCAAATACTCTTATCACTATCAGTACCAGCTCCTCTCTTGCGATCCTCGTGAGCTTTACTTGGCGTCAGTGTTTATCAATCTGGTCTTTACCTGCCCACCCTCCCTGTTTGTGTTAACATCCAGTCTCTTATATACCATCTCTATTGAGGGTCTGATGCTGTGGGGCACACCTGTTGAGACAATCTCCTTTGACAGAGCCATACATTGTAAGTATCTATAATCTGTCAAAATATGCTGATATGTTGGACGATTTACATATATTGATTCCAATGGTAGACATTGTCATACGTATGCATATATTGATATGTCATTATTGTACTATTATATTTTTCTCTGATTTTCCCCTGAAGAAGGAATTATGTTACACTCCGAAACGTGATGGGAATTTTCTGTGAACTCTTTTGTGGTTTGGCCTCCCACCATATGAGACCAACTGTATGTTCCAGATTACAAGCTAAATATGCTGTTGTTTATATCTTCATGGTTACTCCGTTGTTCTTAAATTTTGTATGTGGTGCTCAAAATCGCTATTTTACTATGTTTGAATAAAACTTTTCGATTTTACCTATTTATACTTTAATTACCTGGCTGATAACTGCCTTAAAAGTCCAGTGTGGCTACTGATAATCAGTGTCCTGATTATCAGTGCAGACCCAACAGTGCTGCCAATCAGTGCCCAACAGTGCTGCCAATCAGTGCCCCCTATCAGTGCTGCCAATCAGTGCCTCCTCATCAGTGTCACCTATCAGTGCTGCCTATCAGTGCCCATCAGTGCCTTCTACCAGTGTCTATCGGTGCTGCCTATCAGTGCCACCTCTCAGTGCCCTTCACCGTTACCTATCAGAGTCCATCAGTGCCACCCCGTCAGTGCAGCCTCATCAGTTCCCATCAGTGCAGCCTATCAGTACCCATCAGTGCCACCACCTATCAGTGCCCATCAGTGCAACCTATCAGTGCCCATTGGTGCAGCCTCATCAGTTCCCATCATTGCAGCCTATCAGTACCCGTCAGCAGATTGAAGCCTATCAGTACCCATCAGCAGACATCCCAACCTGCAAAAACTCATTTCAGGGAGGTGGCAAAGTAATTTCAGGGAGGTGCCACTTTGCGACGACGCCCCCCCCCCCCCCGCACGCCCCCCCCTCCCAATTTTACATAACCAGAGGATAATGAAATGAAATGTAATCAGTATTCTAAAGTTTACTTCTTCTGGGAAATATTAAAGGAACACTCTAACCACCATGACCACTTCAATGATTTGAAGTGGTCATGGTGGTAGGAGTCAGAAACACTGCACATGCTGGGATATTTACAGTTATGTGCTGGGGGATAGTTGCACTCCTAGCACATGTGAATTAAAAAACACATTGCAACAATTTACACACACTAATGCACATACATTTTCTACTTATTTTGCAGACTATACTGGTCTCTGTTGTGCTGGTCTCTGTGCTATGCTGGGCTCTGTGGTATGCTGGGGTATCGGTCTCTGTGGTGCCAGTCTCTGTGGTATGCTGGGCTCTGTGATATCTGTGGTATTGGTCTCTGTGGCGTCGGTCTCTGTGGTGTCGATCTCTGTGGTATGCTGGTTTCTGTGGCGCCAGTCTCTGTGGTATGCTGGGCTCTGTGATGCCAATCTTTGTGGTGATGGGCTCTGTGGTATGCTGGGCTCTTTGGTGCGGGTCTCTGTGGTGCTGGGCTCTGTGGTATGCTGGGCTCTGTGGTGCCGGGCTCTGTGGTATGCAGGTCTCTGTGGTGCAGGTCTCTGTGGTGCTGGGCTCTGTGGTGCCGGTCTCTGTGCTGCTGGGCTCTGTGGTGCTGGTCTCTGTGGTGCTGGGCTCTGTGGTATGCTGGGCTCTGTGGTGTCGCTCTCTGTGGTGCTGGGCTCTGTGGTGCTGGTTTCTGTGGTGCTGGGATCTGCGGTATGCTGGGCTTTGTGGTGCCGGTGTTCCGTGAGAATTACCTACCCGTGAGAAAAACCTACCCTCGTCACTTCCGGTTGCACGGCACTGTGTCTCATGCGGCGTTTACATTAAAACAGCTGTGCTGCAATACGAGTGATCTTCACTCCTATCCCTGTGAGTTCCCTCATCTCGGCTAGTAAATATAAAAGCGGCGGCGGGTGTATGAAAAGATAAATCACTGAGCCGTCAGCCGCTTTTATATTTAGTAGCCGAGATGAGGGAACTCACAGGGACCGGAGCGGAGTTGACTTATATTGCAGCCGAGATGTTTTAATGTAACCGCTGCGTGGGTAGGTTTTTTTCACGGAACAGTCATAATTTCGTACTAGTGCGCATGCGCACTAGTCAACTCCTCAGCTGTTACATTAGGTATCCGGGGCTGTGAGCATGCGCACTGCTGCGCTGCTCAGCTGTTCCTGGCCGGAAGTGACGAGGGTAAGTTTTTCTCACGGGGTAGGTAATTCTCACGTTACACCGGTCTCTGTGGTGCTGGGCTCTGTGGTGCCGTTCTCTGTGGTATGCTGAGCTCTGTGGTGCTGGCCTCTGTGGTGCTGGGCTCTGTGGGGCCGGTCTCTTTGGTGCCGGTCTCTGTGGTGCCGGGTTCTGTGGTGCCGTTCTCTGTGGTATGCTGAGCTCTGTGGTGCTGGCCTCTGTGGTGCTGGGCTCTGTGGTGCCGGTCTCTGTGGTGCCGGTCTCTGTGGTGCCGGGTTCTGTGGTATGCTGGGCTCTGTGGTGCTGGGCTCTGTGGTATGCTGTGGATATCCTGGCAGGGCTGAGGGCGGCAGTGTCAAAGCTCAGCTGTCAAGACTGTGAGAATGGAGCCGCAATTTCCTCCATAGTACCGGCTCACAGGTGGAGTGATATCAAGTGCACTCCGCCTGTGAAAGGAGGAGTCATACAGAGGAAGCACACGGCTGCAGCAGAGCAGAGTCGCGTGCTTCCTCTGTATGGCTCCTCCTCGCACAGGCGGAGTGCACTTGATATCACTCCGACTGTGAGCCGGACTTAAATAGCAGCTCCATGCTCAGTCATAACAGCTGAGCTTGCCTCTGACACTGCCGTCCTCAGCCCTGCCAGGATATCGCCCTGCGCTCGCCGGTGCCCGTGAGTGCAGGGCGAAATGCGGGAGAGTCCCCAACTTGCATGAGACTTGAGATGTCTGCATCAGTGCCACCTATCAGTGCCCATCAGCACAGCCTCATCAGAGCACATCAGGGAAGCAAAATTGTTTTCAAAATGCTCAGCAAATGCTTAGCAAAAAATAAAAAACCCAGCGGTGATTAAATACCACCAAAAGAAAGCTCTATTTGTGTGAAAAACAATGATAACAATGTAATTTGCGTAAAGTGTAGCATGATAGCGCAATTGTCATTTGTTGTGTCAAATTGGTCTGGGCAGGAAGGGGGTGAAAGTGGCCACTAAGCAAATGGTTAATCTCTGCAGATCAATGCACCTCTCTATGAAGTGAACGAGCCTTTTAAGCAGTTCTTGTATAATGTATACGTTATTCTGTATTCTAGATTTGTAAATTCTCATTTACAAACAAGAAAGAATCCAACGTTTTCTTAGCACAATCTGCATCTGGCCAGTATCAGCCGACACGTGCTTCTTATTATGCAATCGCCTTTACAGTAGTGACGTTCACAGTGTGGGCGCTCTAGCCCGCCCCCTCTCCTGCTCTATGGTAGGTGTGAAGGGGGCGGCTCGTCACGCATGCGCGGCGAAGTCCCGTGACGGGCTAGTTGGCCGTAATGTGGCGGATCCCGGGGTTCCTGGGCAGAGGTGAGTGACACCACCAGCCGGGAGGTCATGTCACTGTTTAGGGGGCTTTATTTAACCTTATTGGTAGAGGGTGACATTCTTGTGCTGACTTTCCTTTCTTGTCACACTACCTGGCTCCCATAGCCTGTATTAGGGGTCTATAGAACGTAATATACAGCCTCTGACAGGACATACAGCTAAAGGTTGACCAGTACAAGGACAGGTGTCTACATAATTAGCCAATCACTGGGCAAAGGGATCTGTTATTGTATAAGAAAACTTTATTGACACTGACAGACAATCCTGTTTTTTTATGTTCTGTTGTTAAATGGGAACAAAGTTTTCCTAATAAATGTTCCTTTGTGACGCCGCTGTCCACGGGCACATAGTTCAGTGCCGGGACATTTTTGGCAACAGGTACATCGGCCTTTCGCAACTTTTCTAAATGATCCAAAGATAAGCGACTTGTCATTTTCTTTGGACACCCAGAAATAAAGACTAATGTACCAATCAGGACTTTCCCTGCCACAACTGTTTTTGAAAAAAAAAAAATATATATATACAGTATAACAATTTTAGCTGTGAAGATTACATTACCCCCCCCCCCCCCAAGCATTATATATTTTCTGGAGCAGATAACCTAGAGAATAAAATAGCGGTAGCTCAATTTTTTTTTTTGTGTCCCTCAATAGTAGAACAACGGTTCAGGAAACCCAACATTTTCATTGAGGCTACGTTCACATATTAGCGTAGCGGATCGCGGGCAGAATCACCGCAATTCTGCCTGTGATCCGGAAATCATTGCAAATCGCGGGACGCCTGTGCGTTGCCGTTGATTTGCAATGGCACCCCAAAAGCTGTGCGATTTCTGCCTGCCGAATCCCGGTAACATTGCGCAAACAAAATCGCGGGTCGCATGACGCCCCAAAGAAGCTCTTGTACCTTTTTTGGGCGTCATGCGACCCGCGATTTTGTTTTTGCGTGATGTTACCGCGATTCGGCAGGTGGAAATCGCGGCAACATCGCACAGTGCTTGGGGTGCCATTGCAAATCAATGGCAACGCATAGGCGTCCCGCGATTTGCAATGATTTTTGGATCGCGGTGATTCTGCCCGCGATCCGCTACGCTAATATGTGAACGTAGCCTAAAAAATACACTAAAGTAAATTTTACTTACACGCAAAAGGGGAAGTTCCAAAGTTCCAGTTTAAGCACCCCTCCCCCTCCCCCCTATGTCACATTTGGCATGTCATTTTTTTTTTTTTTTTTTGGGGGGGGGGGGGGGGGGCAGGTAGCTAGTTTTGACAGGTACCAGTTCCTACTGCTCGGCCCGCCTTGGTGTCCCAAGCAGAAGTTCTCCTCTCCCCTTCCCTCCCTGCAATCTTCTGGGACACATCACAGAAGATTTCCTGACCATTGAGGAGGCACAGCCTGATTCGCGCATGTGCAGTGCGCATCCGGCTGTAAAGTTGCAAGCTGTCACAGCCGGGTGTCCGTAGTTGTAATGCTGGTGCCGGGTAGTGGAGAGGGTGAGAACCAAGGGTTTAGGAGGCCACATAGCTGGATTCTGAGACAGGTGAGTGTGTTTATTAATAGTCAGCAGCTACACTTTTTTTGTAGCTGCTGACTTTTAACCACTTGCTCACTGGGCACTTTAACCCCTTTCCTGCCCAGGCCAATTTTCAGCTTTCAGCGCTGTCGCGCTTTGAATGACAATTGCACGGTAATTCAACACTGTACCCAAACACACAAATAGAGCTTTCTTTTGGTGTTCTTTAATCACCACTTGGTTTTTTTATTTTTTGCTAGATAAACGGATAAATACCGAAAATTAAAAAAAGTTTTCATCGTTTGTTATACAATTTTGCAAACAGGTAATTTTACTCCTTCGCTGATCAAGAGACACTGATGAGGCTGCATTGATAGGTGGCATTGATGGGCACTGGTAGGCGACACTGATGGGCACTGATGGATTACATTGATGAGGAGACACTGGTGGGCACTGGCAGCAGTAGTGGGCACTTTTTGGAAGCAGTGGCGGAAGCACTTGTGCAGAAGCCCATTATTGGGTCTTTTCTCTTCTCCACAGGCTGATGGTGTGAGAAGAAGCGGTAAAGAGAGCCGGTGTACTGCTGAAAACTCCAACCTGCCGAAATCTCCAACCACGTTATTTATGGTGAGTGTACACTGGGAATAATTGGAGATTTTGAGCACTTGGTGTTTTCACACAACACTGGCAGCCTATACACCCGAGTACATGGTATAATTAGTGCAGATTCTTACCCCGCCTGGTAGTAACTAAAAACATGGCCGCCTCCAAGGCGGCGACAACTACCGGGCGGAGTAAGAATCTGCACTAATTATACCATGTACTCGGGTGTATAGGCTGCCGGTGTTGTGTGAAAACACCAAGTGCTTGAAATCTCCAATTATTCCCAGTGTACACTCACTGAAAATAACGTGGTTGGAGACTTCGGCAGGTTGGAATTTTCGGCAGGACACCGGTAACCTTCTTCTGTTGACATCATGATCAGCTATAATTGGACAAAACTGAGCATGTGGTAAAGAGCTGCTGATTGGCTTTTTACCTCAATCTGTGTTCAGCAGTGCCCGGAGGACACTGTGAACACAGCGCACGCCGCCAGCGACCAGCAGCAGGCGTGCATGTACGGGAGGCCATTATATGATGGCCACCTAGAACTGAACGACTGTGCTGTAGCCGTCATTCTATAACGCAGTCAGCAAGCGGTTAATAAACACAAAAAAACAACTGAAACTCCGCTTTAACCACTTCAATGCCAGGCAGTTTTACCCCCTTCCTGTCCTGGCCAATTTTCAGGTTTCAGCGTTGTGACACTTTGAATTACAATTGCGCAGTCATGCAACACTGAACCTATATTATATTTGGCGGTGATCAGCGATTTTTTTAGCTGGACTGCGACATTGCAGCAGACAGATTGGACTACTGTAAGGTAACGGCATATGTAGATATTTTAGCTGTTGCTTGGTCTACCCCCTCCTGCCTCCAAAGATCCAAAGAGGGGTCCTCTTTGGATCTATCAGGTTGGTGGATCTCTATGGAAACTGTTATTTCCTCGGTTATGCCTTTGGTGGGCCCTCCCAATGTGCCTTGTTTAATAGAAAATGAGACTTTCCATGGTGTAATAATGTTTATAAAGATTAAAACAGCTGTATTACTCACTTTTTCACGAACTGTTCAAGTAATCCACGAGTGCCGAGCTCGTAAATTTGCATCACTTCCGGTATGCCTCCACTCAAGCAGCGCGCCGTCCTCCTTTCTTGACACATTGCCATTTTGTATCTGCTGCCTCATCCCTCTGCTATCAGCATGCATCATTTCTTCTGACAAATTTTCCTGACACCAAGAGAAAAAAGGTGATGGGAAGGAGCTCCAGGACACAGCCTGTGATTGACAACCTCAGCTCTGTTGCTGTGTGAAGGCGGGTGTGTCCCTTCCCTCCAATCAGCTCTCACTGAGCCCTGTAGAGTGTAGCTTCAGCCCCCAACTCCTTGCATCCTGAAACTTAGGTAAGCTGGATTAATTCTGGAATTTGAACGGCTGTAGCAAAGAGAAGACCGCAGATAAACAGGTACAACTTGTGGTCATTCTACTGCATATATGTAAGGATTTACAGCCACTTTATGGAATTCATACCTGTGTAAAGGAAGTTAGACCAACTGGGCTTTTGGTAGCACAAGATTAGTTGTATTGAAATAAACACAATGTTTCCTTTTTGGCTAAGCTCAGCGAACAGTTTCTACTCCTGGATATCAACCCCTTTGAGATTGTAGTTAGACTGGAAAAGGTGTGTTCAGGCTTTACGTATTTATTTATATACATTGAGACAACAGTCTGCAGCAACTTAGATATTTCACAACAGGTATTTTATGTTTAACCACTTAAGCTCCAGGCATTTCCTGGCACTTTTTTTTTTACATGGAACAATCAGTATTTTTTTTCTAGAAAACTTCTTAGAACATTATATTTTTTTAAAAAGCAGAAGTCCTAGAGAATTAATTGGTGGGTGTTATAATTTTTATGTCACACAGTATTTGCGCAGGGGTTTTTCAAATGAAATTTGTTTTAAAAGAAATGCAAGTTTTTATTTTATTTTTTTAATTTTAATGCAGACAAACACAATACATAACCCATTTTTTTTTTCGTAAAATATAAAAGATGATACACTGAGTAAGGCCCTTTTCACACTGTGGAGTCCGTTGGCGGACTCCGTTTTTCTTAGCGGGGGATCAATCCGCCGACACCCCCCCCGCTGAGCAGGCGGATGGCTGCTCTGTCTCTGCGCTGTGTGCAGAGACAGAGCTGTCAGGTCCCGCTGTTCTCTATGGGGGAATTGGATGGGAACGGACCGTCTGTCTGTTCTCATCCGATCCTATCCGATCCGCTGGACAGATGGAAAATAGGGTTTCCTTCCGTTCAGATTTGACGGATCGGATGTCAGAAGACTTGTCTCCGCTGACATCCAATGCCCGATAGACACATGCATGGGGCATATGTTCAGATCCGCCAAAAAAAAGGACAGGCGGATCTGAACATTCCGCCTGTGTGAAAGGAGCCTTAATTTATACCAAACATGTCACGCTTTAGAATTGCACATGCCCGTGCAACAGCAAAAAAAATACATTTTACTATCCTTAGGCGACGCTTTAAAAGCCTTTACAGGTTACTGCTTTAGATTTACACAGAAGGTCTGGTGCTGTAAATACTGCCCCTGATCTGACATTCGCGATGATACCTTACAGGTGTAGGGAGATTGCTGTGTGCATGCGTGCGAGACGCCATGCAACTTGCAGTTGTGTCTCAATGGCGGTCTGTCAGACCACTGCTGTTTGGTCTAAGCTTTTGGCCCAGAACCCTAGCTCTATCCTTTTAGATTCTTTATAGATCCCTCTGTACATAGTCAGCTGGAACTTTGGCCTTCACCTTTATGTTACTGTGTGAATGCAAAGCTCCCAACTGTCCCTGATTTTGAGTCCAGTTTTTTTATTTACCTGCCTGACAAAGGGTTCCGCATGACTCCGAAACGTTGCACAGCTGCTTGCTGTGGGGGCACTCAACAGGAGGGAGGGGCCAGGAGAGCCGAAGAGGGACCCAAGAAGAGGAGGATCTGGGCCACTCTGTGCAAAAACCAACTGCACAGAGGAGGTAAGTATAACATGTTTATTATTTTTATTAAAAAAAATAAAGACTTTACAATCAGTTAAGGGGGGGGGGGGTTAACACCATATACATTGAGCTGTACTGGAAATCCTTGCCAAATGCAGTCCTAAATTTATAGACAGAGCAATTTGTCTTGAGTCTTATGAGTTCAGTCTTTTGCTCAGTGTGTTGCAGTGCACTACACAGCATCGCTACACACTGCAATGCCTAAAGATGAATGAAATGTCATGTTGTGACATTTTAATAATGTTGGAAAAAAAAGAAATTAGGTAAACAGTGTTATGCATTATTACAATGATCGGCACACAGGGCACAACAGCAGCTGTTGTATACCACAACTGCTGGTATGAACGAGCCCTTTAATGATCACTCGATAAATAAGTAGTTCAAACTAGCACTGTATTAGTCTACTTTTCAGATTTATGTCCAGTTTTAAGTAGCTCAGCCATGTTAGTGATTGCGTGATTGCTATTAGTGGTCTGTTGCAACAGAGATGGATCATTGATTCCCTAAGGCCCCTTTCACACAGGCGGACTGTTCAGATCCACCTG
This sequence comes from Pelophylax lessonae, assembly GCF_965119305.1. NCBI lineage: Eukaryota > Metazoa > Chordata > Amphibia > Anura > Ranidae > Pelophylax > Pelophylax lessonae. Next base: position 443,073,672 of record NC_138771.1, read on the forward strand.
TCTGTTTTTTTGGCGGATCTGAACGGTCCCCCCATGCATTCCTATGGGGCATCGGATGTCAGCGGAGACATGTCCGCTGACATCCGATCCGATCCGTCAAATCTGGACGGATGGAAACCCTATTTTCCATCCGTCCAGCGGATCGGATCGGATGGGATCGGGTGAGAACGGACTGACGGTCCGTTGACATCCGATTTCCCCCATAGAGATGCATGGGGAACTGACAGCTGTGTCTCCGCACACAGCGCGGAGACACAGCTGTCCTCCTGCTGCTCAGCGGGGGATCGGCGGCTCGATCCCCCGCTGAGAAAAACGGACTCCGTCCAGCGGACGGGAGTGTGTGAAAGAGCCCTGATGCCCCATACACACGTGCAGATTATCTGAAGACTTTTGTCTGTAGACTTACCAAAACCATATAATATGAGGTCAAACCTAAACACTTTCAATTTGTATGCAATCCGGCAGGCCCTTGTACTACATAGAAAAGGTAAATCTTAAGACAAAAGTCTTCAGATAATCTACACGTGTGTACGGGGCATAAGATGTAAACTACACAAGTAGTATTAATCAATAGCACAATGCTCCAAATGTAGGCTGTCACTGAATGCTACTTGTATAGCTAACACCAGAGCCATTTGTTTTATCCATGTCGTAAATTAACACTAAAATAAGCAATCAATCGCTGTGTTTTTTGGCAGCTTAATTGTGCAATGAAAGCTGAAGCTTTTAGCAAATTTTTAAATTTCTCTATCGCTCATTGACAGACGTAGTCTTCTTGATTCTCAAGAGCTGGGTTATGTTGTCTCCGCAGGAGTAGGACTAGGCAGAATGACAAAACGTTCTGGCTCCACCCTAGGGGCAGTCCCTGAGGGTATATCCTCCCTCTCTCTGCTACAGGGAATCAGTTTTTTTCTGTCTAGTCAGGAGTAAGGACCTAAGCTCCTTGCTGGGATCTTTTGGTCCTGGAAAGACTTTTTTTCTTTAAGAAAAAGACATTTTTTAGGTAGTTTTCTCCAGTGTTTTTTCCTGTGAGATCTTCAAGCAAAAATGCCGGACTGGGCGACACTTGTGGTCACCCCAGCCGGCCTACGAGCGCGTGCAGACCAGGCATTGCGCTTGGTCGGCCGCGACATATTCAAGTAAGTATGCGGGGCCGGGCGACGGGCTGGATGTGAGATCCAGTGGTCACCCCGGTTTCTGCCTAAAAGGCGCGTGCAGACCAGTGCGCTGAGTCGGCCGCGACGGAGTCCCAGTAAAGGGACTGACTTTGCGAGTTAAAGCTCGCTTGGACGCCAGGACCAGAGAGTCGAGGCGTCCACAAACCCCCACCCCGGTGGAGAGGGTATTATGAAGAGAGGGTGCCTGTCGGTTCGGTATGGTGAGTAAAACGTTCCCTTTTTTTCCTCATTTATGAGGCAGTATATATTATGGGCCCCTCCATATATGGTCAGTATATATCTGACACTTACAAGTCCCCCTTGTAATACAGCATGTGTTTGTGGGAAGTGGACTTGGTTCAAGAGCTAACACTCTACCCAGCAGACTGTAACATTACAGCAGACATAGGAGGTATAATCCTACCTTATGTGCAGTGTATCTCTGTAGATCCATATGTCACCTCTCAGCAGAGTGCAGGTGGATGTGCTGGGAAGACGATATCGGCGGTCCGCCGCCATTTTGCCGTAGACCGAATACATATATGTCCTCAGGTCATGCCGGCCGCCATGTTTTTGGAGTCTTATGTCTCTTCTATGGGGGCGGCCATGTTTTGTGAGCCCAGCTTCCTCGTGGAGGGCTGGGAACGCCGGAAGGCGTACACAGGGGGCGGAGCCACGCCTTCTGCCCGGGAAAAAGCAAACAGCTCCTTCCAGTCTGTGTAAGACAGACGCTGGCTGCAGTTTGTTGGAAACTGCACTGCATCGGTTGGTGAGCCTTGGGGGTCCCTCTCTCTCTCTCTGGGATCGAGAAGCAGGTACTCTGAGGGGCGCTATTGCGCTAGGGGGAGACACACAAAAAAAAAAAAAAAAAAAAGTTTTTTGTTTATTGCTGGCAAAGTGTCCTGTATTAACATGGACCCTGCCACTCATGTATCTCCTCCGGATCCCCTCGAGGGGTCTGCGGGATCCTCCAGCACCCCATTGACAATTGAATCTTTGTCAGCTATTATGGAAACTTTTGTGTCCCGGGTGGAAGTGGCTTGTCAGGGACAGGGCGCAAGAAAGCGACCCCCGCCTAACCCCTTATTATCTGAAACCTCGGATTCAGACTCTGAGCCTTTTTCTGCAGTTGCAGGTACTTCATCTGGTATTGGTGTCTCGGGTCCTGTCTCTTCAGACAGTGAGGAGGATGTTTCGGCATCTGCCATAGCCCGAGAGGAAGCGTTGGTAAACGCACTCATTGTATCTGTTCAAGAGACTTTAAGGTTACAGGGTATTCCATCAGAAATAGCTGAAACTGAGATCCCTTTTGGGACTAAAAAGCGCATCAAAGTGGCAAAGGTTTTTCCATTGCCCAAATGTTTTGGCAATCCAATCGATGAAGAATGGCGTCTGCCAAAACGCACTTTTAATATTTCCAAACGCATTGACAGGCGTTATCCGTTTGAGGAAACCCTTATTAAGAAATGGACAGAACCACCTGTGGTGGATTCACCTATTGCTAGATTGAATAAAGCCACGGTTATTCCTTTAGAAGACGCTCCGTCTTTTAAAGATCCAGTGGATCGCAAGATAGAAGCTATGTCTCGCACCATGTTTTCCTTGATTGGATCAGCTTTCAGGCCAATAATTGCTATTGGTCTGGTTTCGCAGGCTGTAACTGAATGGACCAAGTGGTTACGCCGGGACTTAGAAGAAGTCCCTCAGGCGGTATCAGATTTGTTGGAACAAATGATACAGGGGTTACAGTTTGTATGTGATGCGGCGTTAGACGCCACTCCATTAATGGCGCGAGCATCAGTCTCAGCAGTGGTTCTCAGGCGTACACTGTGGCTAAAAGGTTGGATAGCCGACCAAGGTTCCAAAAAAGCATTGGCTAATATCCCCTTTTCAGGAGAGCGTCTATTTGGAGCCAACTTAGATGAGATCATTAAGGATCTCACCGGTGGAAAAAGCACCTTTTTACCGCAAAATTTTAAAGGTAAAGGAACTCGTCAAAGACGAGGGCCTTCTTTTTCTGCTCACAAGAGGTTTTTTCGTCCAGCGGGTGAAAAAACTAAGTCCTCCAAAGCTCCTACAGGAGGCGTCAGGGGTCGGTGGTCGGGCAAGCAAAAGCCCGCCCCCTCCAGACCCGAAGATAAACCATCCAAAGCCTGAAGGTGCGCCCCCACCCATAACTGGGGTGGGGGGACGTCTTCGCCGGTTCCCGGATCCATGGCTTTCCAGAATCCCGGACAAATGGGTTTGCGAAGTCATAAAGTCAGGGTACAAGATCGAGTTTCGATCTCTCCCACCGGCGCGATTCTTCCCTTCCAATATCCGACTATCTCCGGATCGTCTAGAAGATCTGCGGAGAGCAGTCACAGATCTACTACAACAAGGAGTGGTAGTCCAAGGTTCCATGGACAGAACGGTTTCAAGGGTTTTATTCAAACCTGTTTACAATACCCAGGAAAGAGGGCAAAGTGCGTCCAATTCTGGACTTAAGAGCGCTCAATTCTTTCGTCAACATAAGAAGATTCAGAATGGAGTCCATTCGCACGGTAGCAGCCTTCCTGCATCCAGGGGATGTCCTAGCGTCCATAGACATCAAGGACGCCTATCTTCACATTCCCATTTTCGCAGGACATCAGCGTTTTCTACGCTTTTCCGTAGAGGAGAACCACTATCAGTTTGTGGCGTTACCTTTCGGTCTCGCCACGGCTCCGCGGGTCTTCACAAAGGTGTTGGCCCCTATGTTGGCACTTCTGCGCCAAAGAGGTATATCGATTCTAGGTTACCTAGACGATCTTCTGCTTCATGCAGAATCTCCTCAGACCTTGCTACAAAACATAGAAATTACTATGATTTCTTTACAGGAATTCGGGTGGCTGGTGAACCAGCAAAAGTCATTTCTGGTTCCCACCCAGAGGCTCGAATATCTGGGTCTAATTCTAGACACAGTCAGGACGAGAGTTTTCCTTCCGGTAGGGAAACTTCGAAAGATTCAATCAGCAGTCCAGTTGTTACTGTCCAACAGCTGGTCTTCCCTTCGGACGTGCATGAGGGTTCTGGGGTTGATGGTGGCTTCATTCGAAGCAGTCCCATTTGCCCAGTCCCATACCCGAATTCTTCAGCAAGAGATTCTTCTCAGATGGAATCGGAATCCGGAATCCCTGGACAATCAGATCCGATTGAGCAAACAGACCAGAGAGTCTCTGGTTTGGTGGCTTCGGTCTCCAATGCTCAGCCAGGGAAAGTCATTTCTGCCAATATATTGGACGATAGTGACCACGGATGCCAGTCTATCCGGATGGGGAGGAATTCTTGGTCAGTTATCTGTCCAGGGACTTTGGTCCCCGGAAGAATCCAGATTACCGATAAATGTATTGGAACTGAGAGCGATCAGACTTTGTCTGATTCACTGGACCGAGCAGCTTCAGGGCAGCCCGGTTCGGATCCAGTCGGACAATGCCACGGCCGTGGCTTATGTCAATCATCAGGGGGGCACCAAGAGTGTCCGAGCGGCCAAAGAAGTGGCTTGCATTCTTCGCTGGGCGGAACGATTTGTTCCAGCAATCTCTGCGGTGTTCATTCCGGGGGTGGAGAATTGGCAGGCAGATTATCTCAGCCGTCAGACCCTGGATCAGGGGGAATGGTCCCTCCATCCAGACGTTTTCCACCAGTTGTGCCTACGGTGGGGCACCCCGGATGTGGATCTGTTGGCATCACGATTCAACAGGAAAGTTCAGAGATTCGTGGCTCGCTCCCGCGATCCTCTAGCAGAAACCGCAGACGCACTGATCGCCCCGTGGGGGCAATACCAGCTAATATATGCCTTCCCTCCTCTCGCGTTACTGCCAAGACTTCTTCGCAGGGTAGAGGAGGAAGGAATCCTAGTAATCCTGGTAGCTCCGGACTGGCCTCGTCGAGCTTGGTACGCCGACATGGTCAGACTGGTGGCGGACGTCCCATGGAGACTTCCTCTCAGGGAGGATCTACTGTCTCAGGGACCGATCTTCCATCCTGCTTTACGATCGCTGGCTTTAACGGCCTGGCTATTGAAACCCAGGTGCTGAAGGACAAAGGTTTGTCAGCTTCAGTTATTCCTACTCTAGTGGAAGCAAGGAAAGCGACTTCCAGAAAGATTTATCATCGCACATGGAAGTCCTACATTGCATGGTGTGAACCTCTGGGGTTCCGTCCACGGTCTTATTCGATTAGTCGAATATTGGCTTTTCTGCAACAAGGGGTTGAGCAGAAACTGGCCTTGAGTACTATCAAGGGTCAGGTCTCAGCATTAGCCATCTTCTTTCAGAAGCCTTTTGGCTACTCATTCCTTGGTGCGGAATTTCATCCAGGGGGTGCGACATCTGGCTCCGCCAGTGCACGCGCCGTTACCCCCCTGGGATCTTAATTTAGTGTTGTCGGTTCTTCAGAAACCTCCCTTTGAAGATATTAGGGAGATTCCTCTACCCACGTTGTCCCAGAAGGTGGCCTTCTTGGTGGCTATTACTTCTGCACGCAGGGTGTCAGAACTGGCCGCATTATCTTGTCGTTCACCATATCTGGTGGTTCATAGAGATAAGGTGGTTCTTCGTCCGAATCCATCCTTCCTACCAAAAGTAGTTTCAGAATTTCATCTGAATGAAGAAATTGTATTACCTTCCCTGTGTCCTAAGCCCAGTCATCCTCGGGAATTTGCTTTGCACTCCCTGGATGTGGTCCGGGCGATCAGGGTATACTTGAAAACGACAGACTCGTTTCGCAAGACGGATTCACTTTTTGTGATCCCAGATGGACCCAAAAAGGGGTTGCCTGCATCTGCCGCGACCATTTCCAGATGGATCAAACAGACGGTAGTACAGGCTTATTCTATTAAGGGTCGGGAGCCCCCGTTCCCTGTTAAGGCGCACTCCACTCGGGCACTTAGTGCGTCATGGGCCTTTCGCCATCAGGCGTCAGTGGTCCAGGTGTGCAAGGCGGCTACCTGGTCGTCGGTGCATACCTTCTCTAAACATTATAAAGTTGATGTAATGGCATCGTCTGATGCCTCATTTGGCCGCAAGGTTTTGCAGGCCGCAATTTGAGGAGACCAGTGGTCTACCTCGAGGGTTTTTTCCGTTGGAAAATTTTTTCTTTTAGTCTCATTCTTTGTTTATAATGAGCCTTAAAAACTTCTAGTTTGGCACCGGTTGGGCCTTCTAGATTGGATTTGATTTTGTCAATCCCACCCCTCATTTGTGGCACTGCTTCTGGATGTCCCAGCTCTTGAGAATCAAGAAGACTACGTCTGTCAATGAGCGATAGAGAAAAATGGATTTTTGTAAGAACTTACCGTAAAATCCTTTTCTCTTAAGCTCATTGACAGACGTAGTACCCGCCCCTCTATCATTGAGTTGGGTTGGGTTAATTTCTCTGTACTGCTTTAAACAGAACTGATTCCCTGTAGCAGAGAGAGGGAGGATATACCCTCAGGGACTGCCCCTAGGGTGGAGCCAGAACGTTTTGTCATTCTGCCTAGTCCTACTCCTGCGGAGACAACATAACCCAGCTCTTGAGAATCAAGAAGACTACGTCTGTCAATGAGCTTAAGAGAAAAGGATTTTACGGTAAGTTCTTACAAAAATCCATTTTTTTTTGGCCCTACAGCTTTAGTGATATTGCTTACATGTACTGAAGGTTGTCCCGTGTCGTGCAGGCAGCTAGATCCTGGAGAAATCTTCACTGCATGGCTGCCCCCTCATCTTTTTGCAGCTGTACATCTGACGCACAAGGGATAATAGCTTTGGAGTTCGGACTGAGTTGTGAAAAAAGACCCCAAAGAGGTCCATTGAGAAACATTTTTTGATTGTTTTTATTGCATGTTACAGAACCTGTGAATGGGGGAGGAAATCCTGTGACAAATCAGATTCTTCCCCATTCATGAGGGGTGGATCCTCTTTGGGAGCTTTTTTCATTGAAGCTCAGCCTGGGCCCCAAAGCTTTTACCCCCTGCACATCAGAAATTAAGCCAGAAGAAGAGAAAAGGGCAGCTATGCAGTAAAGATTTCTCCAAATCTAGCTGCCTGCAAGGTGTGGGACAACCTGCATTCCAGGTAAATGGTATCCCTAAAACTGTAGGGCTAAATAAATAAATAAGATAGCTAAATCTTTGCTTTAAAATTGTCCATTTTCCTGCACTAATTTGATATGAGCGAACTCTACACATGTTGTTTTCATGCATACTAAATGCTTAGTAAATCGGTAACTAATGCTCTTTGTGACAGAATTAACATTTCCAAGGGGAGAATAACTGACATCTTTTGTATATCAAGCCTAATAAAATCAAACTTGCTTTGTGTTTCCCTTAAAAGAGAAGTGTGGTATTTAAAATAGAAAAAACAGCTATACTCCCTTAGGTGGATGCAGTATCAGTCTGATGATGAACATTTCTCTGCCACCTTTAAGACCGCCGATCGCTCAGTTATTGGTCTTCCAGTCCCAGCTCTCTGCTCTGCCCCTCCAGCACTTACTGGAGCACTGGGCTGTGCAGGGGGTGGGAGCTACTGGCTCTCAGTGGTGCTCTGAGAGGCTGAGTTAGCTGCCGGTTCAGGCATCTGGTTGGATCCCGAAATTAAAGTTGAGTGTGGACCGGCTAAGTAAAATCAGCCAACAGAAGATTTCAACCTACTGTCAGCTGCATATGGGTCACAAGCATATAAAATGAAGTGCGCCCTTGTGACCCACAGGAAAAGTAGGGCCAAAAGAGTTCTGGCTGTTCCTTAACTAATTGTATGATGAATTATGAAGAGTATGCAGATCTCTTGTGGCAGTCTATTTTCCTGCTTTGCTCACTAGATCTTAGCTAGCTAAAAAAGCAAACACTTCTACACCTTTTATTTCTGGATGGCTTTGGCTCCATCTCCTATCTCAAAATTCTTAGATTGATGATCATCTCTACCAAGTTTGTAATTACAACACAATATAAGATCCGTACCAGGGCAATTTTCTTGTCATATAATTCTAGCAGAGCCGCCTTTATATGGTTTATACAATTAATAGTTTATACTTTACAGGGCTGCCATTAAATCATGGGCATTAAATATTTACAGCCAATTATCCTATGTGAAAAAGAGGGATCTTTTCTGCTGTTTGTAAATGTAGAAGTGAGGTAATTGTGAAGATATAAGTAAAGGTCAGTTATTGCAGTGTAGTTAGTTTTTTCATTGTATTTCATCTGTAGGTTTGTAAGTGTTGCCTCTAATGAGTCAACTTTGGATGGGGGAGTTGGAGCTGTTGAAATGAACAAACTTTTTTTATAATAGTAGTTTAAGTCCTTGTGCACACTGTGAGCCCCTGTGCATGAGATTGTGGAGTTCTCGTGCGAGCGTAAGGGTCAGGTGCACCTTGCAGCTTTGTAGTCAGCAGCCTGTAAAAGCCTATGAGAGGCTGAAAGCTGCTGGACGGTGTACCGAGTACTAACTTTATGACCACATGGACCAACAGACGAATGCCCAGAAGACAAAAAGTCCCAGGGTACATACTACCTTATACATTGGTACCACTCCCTTATACATTGGTACCACTCAATACACCATCCAGCCGCAGCAGTTTTCAGTTTCTCATAGACTTTTACAGGCTGTTGGCAGCAGGGCTGGATGGAGTACCTGTACCTTCTACCCACATTAAAATGTCAGAATCTCATGCACAGGGGCATCCAGTGTGCGTCAGAACTGACCTGACCTTCTGCACTTAGGGAGAGGCGCTTTTGAAGCAGTTGCTGTGCAGAATTAGGGCTCATTTACATTTGCTTCAAAACAGGTTTTACCCCCCCGATGACCAATGCATTTTTTGCTATTAAACACGGCACTACTTTAATTGGAAATTACTCGGTCTTGCAACACTGTACACAAATGAAATTCATATAATTTTTTTTTTTACAGATAGCGCTTTTTTTTTGGCGGTATTTGATCACCACTGGGTTTATTTTTTATTTTGTAAAGAAAAAACATTACACCTTTCACACACTGTTCATTTCATCAGTTCAGTCACGTCAAAATAGGAGTATTCATCCGTTTTTCATCAGTGCTCATCCGTTTTTCATCAATGCTCATCCGTTTTTCATCAGTGCTCATCCGTTTTTCATTAGTTTTCATCAGTTTTTTCATCCACTACCAATGCAAAAACGGATGAAAAACTGACCATTTGTCAGTTTTTAATAAATTTTTTCGCCCGATCCATTTTTTAATTGGAGAAAAATAGAGCTTTGTTCAGTTTAAAAAAAAAAAAGGATGATTGTGGATGTACATGAATGATCATCCATTTACATCCGTTTTTCCATAGAGATGCATTGATGTCCAATTTTTCATCCGTCAACGGATGGATGAAAAATAGACAGCATGTGTGAAAGGGGCCTTAAAACATATATATATATATATATATTCTACTTTGTTATAAAAGATAAAAGCCTATCCAATAAAAAAAATCAAATTTCCTCATACATTTAGGCCAAAATGTATTCTGCTACATATCTTTGGTGGAGAAAAATCCCAATAAGTGTACATTAATGGAATATACTGTATACTGGAATTTCCACTGCTTTAGACGCTTTACTGTAATGGCTGTGATCAGCGACTTATAGTGGGGCTGTGATAGTGTGGTGGACAATCTGGAACTAACAGACGGTCGCTGGAAGGTACAATAACTGACACTGATGTCGCTAGTGGCACTAATACAGTGATCAGATGTACTAATGGCACTGGCTGGGAAGGGGTTAACCTCTAGGGGCAATCAAGGGGTTAACTGTGTGCTCTACAAGTGTAATATGTTCTGCTTTTACTTAAATATCTGGCTGTTTTTTTCTTCCTGCTTTGCATGGAGAAGAGACAGCCAATTCGCTGGTCTGTGTAACGAGTCCTGTCTGTCTAAACACAGAACTCTGTTATTGGCTACAGCCGCTCAGCAGGTCTTCTGCTGAGACCTGCTGACAAAATTGTAACCAGTGATGGTGCAGGTCAGCAGGGGGAGCGCATATGCCCACCCACCCCGGAAAATGCTGAAGATGTACATGTACATCCAGCCTAGGTGTGCCGCCTGCCCGTAGTAAATGTGCTGTGGGCGGGCGGCAAGCAGTTAACGCACTCTGAACACCAATCCAAGCTTGTCTCTAAATAAAATGGTTACCTTACAGCCCTGTTCACACTGTTGCGTTTTCTTTGCTTCTCTGCTCTTCAAAAATGATACCCTCTGTCGCTTTCATCTTGCTTCAGCGCTTCTCCAAAGCCCCTATAAAAGTATTTTCAGAGCGCTCCTTAACCACACCTGCAGAGCTACAAGAGCTTAAAATTCAGTATTAGCTTTGCTTCACTTTTAAATTATCATCTCTTCCTTTTTTGAAAAAAACAAATCACACAGGGCATTTGCAAAGCTTCATTAAAGGTTCAGAAAAGCATCACAGAAGCATCAAAAAAATCTTGTTGAAGCAGTAGGCACTTTATTGTGTGTTAAATCCGAAGCAAGTGTAGACAAACCCATACTAAGCTAAGATGTCAATTGTGTACATGTTACATGAATAAGTTATATTTTATATTTCCAGCCCTGAACCGCTGTCATGCTTCCAACTTCCAGGGATGTGTCCATGGAGAGACCGAAGCTTTAAATCCTTCATCCCTGATTCCATTGGGTCAGAATGTGGGTAGCAAAAGGTACGTTTAAAATGGAGATATTCGTAAAAAATATCTGTAACAGGCCAAAAACTAACAAATGCATAAAAGAGCAGGCATTGCATGTAGTACCAGTACCTACCTTCTTTTTTATTGGTTGTCTCTGCAGAGCGTTTCTGGATCCTTTCAGATTATGTGTGAAAATTCAGACTTTCTTAGAATCCTAATATAGGCAAGCAGCATTCTCCTACTTCTCACCTGCAACCAAGCCTTTCTGTAGGTTAAGGCCCAGGCATTGCATTGTGCAATACAGGCGGGAGCTTCCTGTAACCCGATGCAACTGTTAAAGCAGGGAGTGTATATAATTTCTTAAGCATCCACCACTGGGAGTGCTGGCACGGGATGGAGCTTATATAGGGTCCCTATAGCCACACATCCGTGTAGTCCCTAGGAGCGATTTTAGAGTGACAACCTCAGTCTGGACTCCAGCCAGGCCATGGCCCCAACGCTTTCGCTCCGCCCCACCCCTCGGAGCTTAGTCATGGAGATGAAGATCCCAGGCTTATGGGGGAATATTTAAAGCGATTGTAAAGTCCTGTTTTTTTCCCCCTATAAACATAACAAACATATTATACTTACCTGCTCATTTGCAGTAGATTTGCACAGAGCAGCCCTGATCCTCCTCTTCTCAGGTCCCTCTTCTGTGCTCCTGGCCCCTCTCTCTTGTTGAGTGCCCCCACAGCAAGCACTTGCGATGGGGGCACCCGAGCCAAGTCACAGCTCCCCGTGCCCAATCCTGATCGGCTAGCTTACTCTGACAGCAGCGGCAGCCAATGCTGCCGCTGCTGTGTCTCAGCCAATCAGGAGGTACAATCTCAGATGGCTGAGATACATCGCTGGACAGGGGGGATCCTCAGGTAAGTGTAAGGGGGGGCTGCTGCACAAAGAAGGTTTTTTATCTTCATGCATATAATGCATGTGTGGTTTGTGTTGTGTGGGGTGGTGTTTTTTTGGCAGGATGTTTCATATGCCCTTGGTCATGGCAGCAGTTGCTACTGTTGCAGTCCTGATCGAGAAGGACAAAGTGAGGAGGAGGAGGCTGATGAGAAGCCGAAGATATTGGGTCCATCCATTAATTTCAAATAGGGAAGAGAGAGGTCAGTTCAGTGTCTATAATGATCTCCATCAACATGAAGAGAAGTTCTTCAAATATTCCAGGATGTTAGTTAATAGGTTAGTATGTGAATCAAAGTCAGTAAGCCAATCAGAAGAGAGGAGGTGGGGCCAAATGGCAGCTCCGTATCTGAATGGACACGCGGAGCTGCAGCTCGTATCGGGTGCCCCCTTAGCAAACTTTTTGCTGTGGGGCCACTCGACGGGAAGGAGGGGCCAGGAACTAGGAAGAGGGACCCGAGAAGAGGAGGATGCAGGCTGCTCTGTGCATAACCAACTGCACAGAGGAGGTAAGTATAATATGTTTAATATAAAAAAAAAAAATCAAGATTTTACAATCACTTTAAGTTACTTACATGACAGACAGAGCTGTATTTTTATGTGCCTAGAACTCATTTTGAAATCCCATAGTTTACTTTTTTTGTTAGGGCTCTTTCACATGGTCCGCCTCCATCAGTGGACTCCGTGCTGCTCAGCGGGGGATCGGCTCTGTCGGTGGAGAGGGAGGTGTCAGAGCCCCGCTGCTCTCTATGGGGGAATCGGATGAGAGCGGACCGCCATCCCATTCGATCCCCTGGACAGATGGAAAATAGGGTTTCCATCCGTCTGGATTTCACGGACAGGATCGGATGCGGATGGCAGCGGGTGTCAGCAGACATGTAACCGCTGACATCCGCTGCCCCATAGGGATTCATGGAGGATCGGATCAGGTCTGCCTAAAAAAACTGACAGGCGGATCTGATCGGATCGTTCGTGTGAAAGGGGCCTTAAGCCATAATGGTTACCTTAGTGTGAAGGACAACACTGGGCCCCTTTCCAGCGCAGTAATTACTTTTTCTGTAATATTGGATAGAGTGGAAAGGACTTCAAACTCTGTCATGTTTTATACTCTCTGTGTCCTCATCAGGGAGCTTATTCTGCACTTCCTGTCACACAAAAGAAAGTGTAAATTTTACCAGAATCCCACCACTGACAGATGCCATTGGAAAATTATCCCCACCTTGATGCATTCCTTGATTAGGGTAAAAAATGTTTAGGCATTGAATTTGGCCCCTTATACTTTTACCTGAGCCATCATTCGATTCGGTGTTGTGCACATCTGCAGCTCTTCTCTCCCCTCATTTCCTGGTCTCACTAGCTTTGCTGGGGCACCAGAAGCCATTGGCTGTCAATCAAAGCCAGTGACGAGGGGGCAGGGCTCAGCTCGGGAGCAAGCACGCATGAGTGTCACCATGGGGGCACTGGACAGAGAGGAGGGGGCCAGGAGCGCTGGCATGGAAACCAAGAAGAGGGGGTTTGGAGCCGCTCTGTGCACTTCCTTTGCACAGAGCATGTAGGTATAGAGATGTTTGTTTATTTTAATGTTTTTCTTTACAATTGCTTTAGCCCCCGTTCACACTGGGGCGATCCGACTTGCTGGGGCGACCTCATAGGTCGCGGCGCACTGCTCGCACTGCGACCCCGGAGCGGCTGGCATGGACTTCATAACATTGAAGTCTATGCAGGTCGCTCCGGGACGCCCCAAAGAAGCTCCGGACCCTTTTTCTAAGTCGGAGCGACTTGTGTCGCTCCTATTAGAACGGGTCCATAGCTTCTCTATGGCGAGCGACCTACGGCGACCTGTCAGGCGACCAGGTCGCCTGACAGGTCGCCCCAGTGTGAACCGGGACTTAACCTATCAAACACTTGCCCTATTACATTATAGTATCAGTGTTCTAAGAATAATGACATGGGAAGCCTCATATGCCATGTTAAAGACCAGTCGACTGAGCTTTGAGCATTTGTAGCAGATAGAGAGCTTTGAATAAGGCTGGCCAATAAAGGATATTTTAAAGAACCTCATGTCTACTACCAAACATGAGCAGCCTTGTAAATAAACATGACTGTATTCCAGCCGAACAGAGGAAAAGCGGGTATTGTAGGTTGAAAAGAAATGGGTGGCTTTGTAAATAGTGCATCAAAGGTGTCTTCGTTGTCCACAATGATGAATAAGGTGCCAGCTGTCATTTTTCCCACTATAAAGCAGACAGCCGAAATATGCTGTTGCTATCGACAGCCCAAACACTTTTCTTTTCTCCAGACCTCATACATCATCCCTAATGAGGATTGCACAGATGGATATGTGTCTTTATGGATTTTATGTTCTATATACAGCAAAGCTGGCAATTCTTCAGTAATGCTGGGAAAGTCCATTTCACCAGTCATCCTGCCAGCAGAGCAATAGGTGAATGGCTTTTCAATGTTCTGAAGGAAAGGTCACCTCTTGCACAGCGCCTGGGAGGTAATGAGCAGTAACAAATCAAAAAGCAATAATGGTTATGGGTATAACCCCATTCTCCTGTAAAATGAGAGGCCTGTACTGTTTAACGATCCTGTCCTTGTTCCTCACAGCTTAACATGAATATAAACTCCCCTTAGGCCTAGCGTGCAATTCCTTCTTACAAAATATTTTAGAATTCAGTAAGAATAGTATATTTTTCTTCAGCAGAGAATAGCAGAATGCTTTTTATAATTTATATATACATTTATATATGCTTGTCTTTATTTGATATATTTGATAATTGTGGATCAGAGTATTTATCAGAAAATTTATTTTTGTAAGCAGCAGGTGTTGCCCAGATTTGCTGTGTGCTTTTATTTAAGGAGTACAGGTTTGTGAATGAAAGGTTGTACCTGATTTTGTTACTGTAGCAAACAACCTTCATTTTCATTTGGCACGAGTAAATTGCCAAGGTTACTGCTTGCGTTCCTGGGGAAACGTGATATATGGTATACTGATAGGTCTTAAAATAGATGGTGTTAAAATGTAAAGTGTTTGTAAAGGTTCAACATTTTTTCTAATAAAATTACAAATCTATCATACTTACCTGCTCTGTGCAGTAGTTTTGCATAAAATTGGTTTCTTATCGGGTCCCCTGCCGGCGCTCCTGGTCTCTCCCCCCCCTGCTGAGTGCACCCATAGCCAGCCACTTGCTCTGGGGGCACTCGTGCGTTCTTGCTTGCCAATGGCTCCCGCTGCTGTGTCTAAGCCAATGAGGAGGGAGAGACCTGGGAGAACCTCGGCTCTCGTTCACATCGCTGGATCGGGATTGGGCTCAGGTAGGTATTTGGGGGGGCTGAGGGGGGAGCTGGACACTGAAGGTTTTATTTATTTATAGGAGTGTATAAAGGTAAGTAACCTTTGGTCTGTACAACCAGTAACAAGTCATGCAGCCCACATATGCATAAGGACTAGGAAGGTCTAAAAGGCTGAATAGAACAGGCACAAAAATCATAAAGAAGTTTATTTGATATCACTAACAAGGATGTCCAGGGTGAGCTTAGCCTGTAATGAAACTTCTGCAAGGAGATGATATCTGACAGCTCTTTGTGGCCAGCAGAGGCTGTGAGAATAGAGTCCTATTGCCTGGCAGAGTGATAGGTGCAGTGCTATTACAGCCGTGAGAGATGGTAGGATGGCGATGTCCTAGTGGTGTCAAAGTTCTCATGGAGCAAATCAGGGGTTCTTGACAGGAAAGAGCCATTTGGGGGAAGTGGAAATAATGAACCTAGTGTTGAGCTGATGAAACCCTTGCAAATTAGCAGACTCAACTCAGATTATAACTTCAAATCTTCAAATGTATTGGACTACATTGGAATCAAATCATGGGATTCGTTTTTCTGCCATGACTTTTCTAGGGTCCTCCCCAGCACCATCACTGTGATGGTTCCCTCCTGTTGCTGGCTTTCAGTAAGAGTACTTTCTACATATGTTGGTGTTCATGGTGTTAGTCGAGTTGTAAGTGCAATTTTATTTGTATTTTGTTAAAGTGCTCTTTAAAGTGTTACTAAACCCACAACATATAAATCAGTCTGTATATGCAACAAAGCATGCTTGTTATACTAAATGTGGAGCCTAAGGGGTTAATCCTTCGCATTTTGTAAAAACGCTGTTTGAACCGGTCTTCACTGATTTTTCCCTTCTTCCACAGTCCCCAATCGATCTCCTGATAGAACAGAGCATTGGGCACTCTGCACATGCTCAGTTTGGTGTGTATTGCTAGAGAGGTTTTTTTTTTTTATTTGGAAGGGTGCATGTGATCAGCACAGGGCCAGTCAGTTCTGTCCAGACAGGGATTCAGGGGTCCTGCAGCCTCATAGGACAGTCAGAGGAGATTAAATACCCCTCCTACAAGCTTTAACCAAACACTCATAGAAGTCACAGGCAGCTATATACTGCTGATGAGAAAAGGTATTTAGCAGTTTGTATTTACTAAAATAATTGCATTTCCATGTTCTGTGTACTGTGGGAGACCAGATATATTGAATGCACGGTCCTGGGTTTTGTAACACTTTAACAAAAATGGTCCTGTCATCGGCACATCAAGTGTGCTGTTTTTTTTTTTTTTTTCAAATTACAACTTTTAGACATGAGAATTAACATTTAAGCCTCATTCGCACAGGCAAAAAGCATAATGTGAATACTTTCGGACAGGATCCCACATGTTCTAATCAGCAGACAGGAGCCTGTTCTGACAGGCTCAAAGGAGCCTTGGCTCTCTTCCAGATATAGATAAAAGTTTTAGGAGTATTCCAAAATACAAGATTGCTCGGGTAACATTGCTACTGTTGAAGCTATTCCTTACAGATCTCTGCCTTCCAGCTCAGGATGTCAGGAGGATAGGAGGTAGAAAGGTTTGTTCCGATTACTTGTTCTGATACTTCCCTTTGCTGTGGTAGTGCAGCATTTTTTGTACCACTTGTGAAATCAGAGAGGTGACAGAGTGTCTTCAAACATATTAGATTTGTCCCAAGACTGTCACTTCTTCTTAAAGGCATTATGCTTTAAAGCTAGTGCAGGTGCTATGTAAGGGGAAATTTATAAAAAAAGAAAGAGGGTGTGCTGATATAATTGGATGACAGCAACTAGGATTCCAAAAGACCTTATTGGAATAGTAAAGTGATAAATGGTAAATAAATCTATAAGTGAAAAGGTCCAAAAAGAATTTACAAAGAAGTCCAAATGTGGTGTGCAACACCCACAGTGTACTGTGATTAAGTAATACTGTATAATAGTCCACGAATATAAATGGTTAAAGCCAAGTGAGTCCACACAGGGTGACAATATTCATATTCTGGAAATGAAGTGGTGTCGAAGGGGCTCTTACTAGTGCAGGGTATTCGCAGAGCGTGCAGGTGAAATGGCACCTTACCAGAGTCAACCAGTGAATCGCATAAGGATACATCCAATTTCCATGACCTAAAAGATGATATAGCCACGGCACACACAAAGACACCTTGTGCAAATGGAAAAAGGTGGTTTCTTACCAGATGTAAAAGAATAATCAGCCACAAAACAAATTCTATCCAAGATGTAGATCGCCACGGATCAGCAGGGATGGATTATAAGGCTGAGACACTGTTCTCCACAAACACGGTTCCCGAAGTTTAGTCACGGTATGGGGCTACTGCTTATAAGCACTTATTAGCCCAATTATCAAATGCTTCTGATGGAGGTATTCGTGGCCGCCTGCAGTGCGGACCGCGGCGTTGTGACCTTTTTGCACTTTGGTGACTACATTGCATTTTTATTTTGATTTATATGCATTTGTAGGCTGATTGTATGAGACTTTGTATTTTAGGTAGAGATTTTTCTCTTCCTGTTTTTCTTCTTTCTTTGTGCGCACTAGCTACTCTATTTATAAATTTATAACAAACACCGAAAAGAGACTGCTTAGTGAGTTTCTGACAAGCGCCACACACTCCATGATATATATGGATGTAAGATGAGCACAAATAATTCTCTTCACTATACATGGCTGCTCTATGTGAATTGTGTATTGATGCTGCAACGATTGTTCTAACTTTAATCAAAAGCAGAAAACAGATTTTTTTTGGAGGAAAACTTAAGTGCCATGTAGTTTGTGGACTGAGTTTTATTTCTATAAATGTTTACCTTTCTCGTGTCTGATAACCTATTTCTGTGTTTAAGTTACAGCTCCCAGTCGTCAGGTGCCCATAGTGGTCAGAATGAACAGAAACGTAAGAAAAGGGGGAACTTTCAGTTTTGTACCGGTCAGCTGCCGCAGTATACGGTACTGGATGCTGTTGGAGCGGTAAGTGAATATTAATATTTTGGGCAGACAGGTGGCACTCCAATGCTTGTCACTTCATTCCAAACACAGCCCCATTTAAAAACCCAGTCATTCTAGGATTCCCCAAGCCTTGTGCAATGCAGCAGTACAACGTGCCTGACCTTCCAATCACTAGGCTCAACATTTTCACTAGAAGCTCCGAGCCTTGCAGTGTATAAATATCAACTTCCAGAAAACATAGGGTGTATTTATTTGCTGATGACAGGTGGTTTTCATTACAACTATGTGGGAGGAGTGACATAACAAAGCAAAAGTGACCATCTAGAGCAGGGATCCTCAAACTATGGCCCTCCAGCTGTTGCAGAACTACACATCCCATGAGTCATTGCAAAACTCTAACATTCGCAGACATGACTAGGCATGATGGGAATTGTAGTTCCTGAATAACTGGAGGGCCATAGTTTGAAGACCCCTGATCTAGAGATTTCCTAGGCATCTCCACTTTTTGCATTTAGCACCTATAAGCAGGCCTGGGCATTGTTACTACCCCTTTCAATGCAAGGATCTAAAAGACCATGTGGGAAGTTATGGATCAACATATAAAGACTTGATGATTACTAGGAGATACGACTACAGCTAAAAAAACGTCTTGCATAATTAGATTGTAAACATGTAAACAGACCTATGTCCATAAAATTCAACCAAAAAAAAGCCTGTTATCCTCAAAAAAAAAAAAATTAGCTGAACCAGAGGAGATATTCACAACCGGGTTAAAAATATCAGCTTTACCCTTAAAAAACTAACATTTCCTCAGTTTAATACTTTTAGTCTTCATAGTTCTCTGGGATGCTAGCAAAAAATCTCCCCGGATCCCCTTTTTAGGTTCTCAGTATTGCCTACTAAAGTAAATTCTATATATTGCCAAGGAGACTCCACTAGACATCAAATCTTATAGCATGCCTGTATCCAATGCCTTCTACTGGACTCCACAGAAGAATCTATGCCCTCTAGTAGACTGTGATGTGAAATTAGGGAAGGCGGAGTTGAGGTGAGGACTCTGATGTGAAAGTGGGAGGGGATCTAGGGACTCTGATTTGAAAGTGGGGGACTGGGGAGTCTTATGTGGAGGAAGGGGGGGGGGGGGGCAGATCTAATGTGAAACTAGGAAACAGGGAGTCCGAGTAAAAACTCTGATGTGAAAGGGGGGAGTCTGAGGACTCTAATTTAAAAGGGGGAGACTGAGGACTCTGATATGAAAGCAGGCAAGACATATGACTGATATGATGTGCAACCCCATTTTAGACTAATGTCCCTCAAGATTTTGCATGTTTAAGGGGGCTATAGTTGAGAAACACTGTACTAAGTCAGTAGTATTCAAGTTACTTAAAGGAGAAGTCCAGTCAAAACCTAACGCTAAACCTGCTCTTTGCCACATTCTAAGACTATTCTATCTAACCCTGTAAAGCAAAAATCACTGCACTTGCCTTTTCTACACCCGATCCAGTCTGGTCTCAGGTGGCAGTAGGTCTGGGCAGGAGAGGACCGACCACGGCTGTGAAATGAATGGGAAGCAGAGTTGTAAAAAGAACTCAAAACCCATACTTGAGTAAAAGTATAAGTGCTCGATCAAAAAGTGACTTGAGTGGAAGTGCTCGATCAAAAAGTGACTTGAGTAGAAGTGCTAAAGTATTCAACATTTTTTGTACTTAAGTATTCCAAGTAGTTTTTTTAAAAATGTTGCTACTCAAGTACTGAAAGTAAAAGTACCAGTAGTTTTTAAAAAAAATTTGCTACTCAAGTACTGAAAGTAAAAGTACAAGTACTGTGTTATTTAATTATTAAAGAAAGAAGTCAAAAGTTTATTTAAGTTAAAGTTAAAATTATTAAAGATAAAGTTATTAAAGAAAGAAGTCAAAAGTACACATGACATTATACACATTTTTTTTGAGCTTCATGCAGCACAAAAAAAAAATATCGGAGTAGAAGTATTGAAATCATCGAAAAAATGTAGTGAAGTAAAAGTGGAAGTAGGAGAAAAAAATTCTACTCTATGAAAGTGCAGATACCGCCTTTCGGTACTTAAGTACAGTAGTGAAGTAGTTCTACTTGGTTACTATACATCTCTGAAGGGAAGTGACGTCACCTATAGACTTACTATGGGGCTTTTGTTGTCAAGTGCCTCTCCTGCACCCGCCACCACGCTGATGCTGCCGCTGACAGATCAACGTGGAACTGGATTGGATCGGGTGTAGAAAAGGTAAGTACAGTGATTTAGAATGTAGCACAGAGCAGGTTTAGTGTTGGTTAGGTTTCGACTGGACTTATCCTTTAATATAAGGGAGCCTGAAGTGCTGCCTCTAACATCACCAAAAGGTTGCACATAACATTAATTTAATGAAATGCTACAAAAATATGTCAGTAACTGCTGATATGTAACAAGAGATGGTTAAAGACTTTAGGCATGCTACAAGAGATAGCCAGAGACTGCAGATATGCTACAAGTGATGGTCAGACTGCTGAAATGCTATAGGGAGTTGTTGGAGACTTTGGACATGCTTCAAGAGACAGTCATAGACTGACTGAGTCTTCAGATCTCACTACTAGAAATCAGTGCTATTACAGCCCCTTTACAATGAAGTGCTCCCAGCAGGCCTCTTAGAAATGACTAGGAATTTAACATTACTATCAGCAAGATCCATTAAAGATTAACAGAGGAAGAAAACAGAGCAGAAGAGAGACGAGATAGCACAGAAAAAGTTGTGGAAAAGAAATGCACTAAACAATTTAAAGCCTAAAACAGAGTATACATGCAGAGGTTTTTTTTTTTTTTTTTTTTTCATTTTTTCTTCAGCCAGCGGGTTAACCCCTTGGCGCCGGCCGCACACAAATATGCAGCCTCTCGGCTGGTGGGCCTTGGCGCTGAGCGGTTGCAGATTTGTGTTCATTAATACACAGTTACCGGTGGCTAATGGACAGCTCATGATCCCTAATTGCAATCAGGAGCTTTCCAGTCATGTGACAGCCCATCACAGTGGTCACATGATCATAACCCCCCACCCTACATCCTGCTGAACTGGCCGATTTTCGGTACATGTGTACTTGGATTTAGTTTACCTAAAAAAAAAAATACAAAGTAAGCACAAGGGACATTACCTCCCTTCAGTGGTGCAGTGTGTCCATTGTGCTTATGTCTTATAGTTCAGTAGAAATCTTCCGTCTTCCAATGAACCTCCACCTGCCATTCCCCACCGATATAATTTCCTGGTGCAGTGGGTCAGTGCCGGGATAAGCTCATCCAGCGCCCAGGGCAAGGATGGCAAACTGCCCCCCCCCCTCCCTTAGGGTTAGGGTCAAGGCGCCCCCCCCCCCCCCATCCCTGCAATAAAGCATTGCGCCCAGAACAACTGTCCCTCTTGCCCACCCCTTGTTCTGGCCCTGCGGTGGGTGTTAATAGAACTGAGAATCTGTCAGTCCCTCTTCAAGAATGCCCAGCTTTGCCTGGCCTTTCTGCTGAGCAGCTCCATTCATAAAGGCCGTTACTACAGCTTCTTTGAAGGAAGCAGAATTTATGAATGGAGGAAGGGTGGACAAGTTGAAAGGTCATCTGAGGTTGGAAGATTTCTATTGAACAAGAAGACAGAAGCACAAAGGACACAAAACACTGATGTCATGTTCCTGTTTGCCAATTTTGTGTTTTCTTTTCTTTGTAGGTAAACTTAGAGCTTATTCACACTAATCAGTACACTAAACCTGCGCTTGCTGTCCTGTGACATGCAGGGCCATCCGGAGTTGTGCGATATTATGCAAGCATGTTGCATAGTATCACACAGTTTTGAAATGCAAAAAAAAAATGTATTCTGGTGTAAACATGAAGTACAGGAAACTAGTGTTTTCTGTGTGTCATTGCAGCTACCTGCTTTTATCCATAAGGAAACACACAGGTGACTGCATATAGTATGACTAGGCCCTTGGGCTTTAACTAGTAGAAGCCAGGCTAAAGAATTGTTTTCCTTCACTTGCATGAGTAAGCACCAAAATATGTCTGCAGGAGCCTTAAGGCTTATACAATAAGGACCACTGGGCACTAGGAATCTAAGGTCTAACCAATTTATTTAGAGCCCCTGTATTGCTCTTTTCATTTTTCTTCCTAACGCTAGGTTCACACCCTTGCGTGTGGCTGCAGGTTCGGAAATTGCTGCGATACCTGCAAGCACCCACAGTGAAAATGTGCTGCTGTCAGTAAAAGCACAGCGCTGCCATTCATTCTAAGAGGAACCCCCACGCATGTAAAATCGCAGTGCGGGTGCAAGAACTGCAAGGAAATCAATTTCCCTGCGAGTCGCGTTTTGAAAAAGGCCTTTTCTGTTGGAAACGCAGGTACGGCAGCCCATTGAAATGAATGTGAGGCGTGAACCTAGTGTACTAATGA
Organism: Pelophylax lessonae; assembly: GCF_965119305.1. Classification (NCBI taxonomy): domain Eukaryota; kingdom Metazoa; phylum Chordata; class Amphibia; order Anura; family Ranidae; genus Pelophylax; species Pelophylax lessonae. Next base: position 443,096,128 of record NC_138771.1, read on the forward strand.
AGTAAATAAGTGTGTGTGACTTTTCTTCATGTCTCACAGGGAGCCGCAGCTTTGTTTTTCTTGCATTTGGCTCGTCAGGCATCCTTTCACTGTCGCACAAGTAAACCTCAGGAAGACAGGTGCTCACGGCGCAATTACCTGAAACAGATCATCTCAACTCTTTATCAATGCAGCAGATTTTGTAAGTAGTGTGCATCTGATAAAATCAATATTTATACGGAAGTTACCTTACATTTCTCACTACCACTCCTGACCCACTGCAGACCATGAGATTTATATGAAAAAATCCTATTCCTTTATACGTTATATTGTCAGAAGTATTGGGACACCTGCCTTTACACGCATGTGAACTTTAATGGCATCCCAGTCTTAGTCTGTAGGGTTCAATATCGAGTTGGCCCACCCTTTGCAGCTATAACAGCTTTAACCTTCTGGGAAAGCTGTCAACTAGGTTTAGGAGTGTGTATATAGGAATGTTTGACCATTCTTCCAGAAGCACATTTGTGAGGTCAGGCACTGATGTTGGACGAGAAGACCTGGTTTGCAGTCTTCGCTCTAATTCATCCCAAAGGTGTTCTGTTGGGTTGAGGTTCGGACTTTGTGCAGGCCAGTCAAGTTCCACCCCAAATTCGCTCAGCCACGTCTTTATGGATCTTGCTTTGTGCACTGGTCCAAATCATTTGATGGAGGGGGGATTACGGCGTGGTTTTTTTTTTTTTCAGGGGTTGGGCTTTGCCCCTTAGTTCCAGTGAAAGGGAACTCTTAAGGCATCAGCATACCAAGACATTTTCGAAAATGTCATGCTCCCATGCACTTTGTGGGAACAGTTTGGGGATGCCCCTTCCTGATTCAACATGACTGCACACCCAGCAAGGGTATTAAGACATGGACGAGCGAGTTTGGGGTTGAGGAACTGTACTGGCCTGCACAGAGTCCTGACCTCAACCCAATAGAATACCTTTGGGATGAATTTGAGCGGAGACTGCAAGCCAGGCCTTCTTGTCCAATATCAGATCCTGACCTCACAAATGCGCTTCTGAAAGAATGGTCAAACATTCCCATAGACGTACTCTTAAACCTTGTGGACCGCCTTATCAGAAGAGTTGAAGCTGTTATAACTGCAAAGGGTGGGCCAACTCAATTTGGAACCCTACAGACTAAGACGGGGGCGCCATTAAAGTTCATGTTGGTGTAAAGGCAGAGGTTCCAATACTTTTGACAATATAGTGTATTCTTTGACATCAGTACATCAGGATGACGTTTCCACTTGTGAAAATGCCAGTTCTTCTGGTCCGGATTTTTACTACTCAGGACAGTACCAACTTACAAACGTGAATGACATGTTTTTTGCGACTTCCTGCATGTCCGATTGCATGGTTCGCTATACTTTCTTTGGAAATGTCCCCTGACATTTAACCTCTTCAGGGTAAAAGTAAAACAAACCTTAGTGCCTGAAACCAGTTTTGCAACTTTGGCATGTGTTAGTAAAACTGTACATCACAACTATCTAGTGCATCCAGGTTATTTATAGCTTGTTTTTTCTTTCTGGACAAATTGAGTCTGTTCATTTGGTGGTAAATAGTAATGGATATCTCCTGGCTTTTTTTTTAATCTCCAAGAAAAACTGGCCAAAATAGTAAAAAATATAAAGTTGCTTTTTTTTTTTTTTTTTTACTATTTAGCCATGTACTTCCATGATCTACCGCCAAAGAACAACCCAAAACAATTTCTCCTACTCCTGACTATAGTGCTTTTATTGCTTTTATTTATTTTGTTGTTTTTTACATTTTTTTATCCCACCTAAAGCACACTGATACTAAATAAATGTATTTTTATTCCTGTCTAAAACACGTTGTACCCAACCCTTACCTTTTGACCCTAACCCTCAGTCACCTAGATCAAACCCTAATCTAGCTATTTTTTTTTTTCCACACTTTTTTTTTTTTTTTATTTCTTCTCTAGCAAGGACAGTCTCCATGCTGGGAGGACACACAGGTACACAGATATACAGTTCAGTGAGGTGACATATGTGCGTACGCTCATCAGGAAGAGATTAATAAATATGCCAGCTCATGGCACCACAATGTTGCACACGGTTACCATTTCATTTCATGAACTGAGGTACATTAAGTGGAGTCAGTGCAGACATGTAGGAACACATTTAAATCTATAAATCTCTATATTATTTCACCTTCATCACACTATAATTTATCCATGTGTAAGATCCAGACTTAACCCGTTCAGGTTTGAGGGCTATATAGCTATATGTGTACTGTTTTTTTTTTTTTTCTCTTGAAGCTGACTCCAGTTTTTCTTACACTTTACATAGCTGAGGCTATATATAGCATACCACACTGTTCTGGGTTCAAACTGAGATTTTCCTATCTCGTACCTGTAACACAATGGAGTGTATCTGAGCGGCGCTCAGCCATTCATAGACAGTAATGTATTCTAGCAATTAATACAAAACTCTCATTCCTCAAAGTCAGAGAGACGGCTGATGATGTCACAACCTCTGACTCAGCCAATCGGAAGAAGTTTTGTATTCATTGCTAGAATACATTGCTTTCTTTTAATGCCTGAGTGCCGCTCAGATACACTTTATTGTGTTCCGGGTATGAGTCAGGAAGATCTCGGTTTGAACCCAAAACACAGTGCTGTATGCTGTATTTAGCTTCATCTGCATACATTTTATACAGCACATCCAGCGGGCCTCACATGTTAGTGAGAGACATAGTTTATTTTGGCCAGCTTGGCCCAAACTAACTATGTAAAGTGTAAGAAAAGCAGGAGTTCAGCTTTAAGAGACATTTGGGTTATTGTTTCTTACACAATATATACTTTTTCTCTTCCCTATTTGTTGTAGCCGTCAGCAATCCCATTTTGCCAAAGAGTGTCCAGTCTTGTACCTGGAATGGTATTAAGCTACAGAATGATGCTGCACTGCAGAATGTGGATGATTCTCTTGAGAGTGCATCTCAAGCTTTCTCTAGTGAAAGTGACCTGTATCATCTGTCTGAGCAAGGTATGGCAGGTAGAAGACTGAGCACCCTAATCATCCTTAGAATCCTTCTTATAGTTGTATTTGTTGTTTTTTTTCATAGCAAATTCAAGCACCGATGACAGCTTTGGTTCTTCACTTGGATCAGATGTTGGTTCTGCAGAGAATACATCAAGACCTGTCAACGAGGTAATATTACAGAAGTTGTCAGAACATGGAACGTGTAAAAGCATAACTTTTCTCCATACACCGCACTGTCATTATCTCCCTCCTTTCTCTTTATAACTTTATGTTTTGTGAATTGTATAGTTTTGTTTTTTTTTCAAAATCAAATAATTTTTTTGTGTTGGAAAAATAAAGTTCCATTTTCAAAACATTTTTCCATTACATAACCAAATAGTAATTTACGGAAGAAAAGAAAGCACATACAGTCTGATTGTGTAATAGAGATGAGAGATGAAGGTAATGGCCAAAAAAAAGTGCAGTAAATGGTGAAAGGTCGGCTTTGGTGATTAAAAACTTAAACTAAGAGACAATTTTGTACTTTTTTTTTAGCTACGGGAACCAAAAGAAGACCATGGAGAATCATTGAACCTTGCTGCCTCTCGATTGCTGGATTTGACAGAAACCAGCGTGCCTACAGTGCTGAACATATTTGGTACATGTATATCCTTACTGACTGTTTTCTGGATTGTGGGGAGAGACTGGAACACCTGAAAGAAACACAGAAATGTGAAATGTATACAACCTGCACTCCTTAGATAGTGTCCAAAGTGTAAACTATCACCTTGTAAAACAACCCATTCAGTTTCAAATTAGAAATGAAATGCACAACATTTATATATATATATATATATATATATATATATATAAAATCACAATCTCGATTCATCCCCCCTCACAATCTTAAAGAGGAAGTGAACCCTCCTCTGCAACTTTTACCTATAGGTAAGCCTATGATAAGGCTTACCTATAGGTACTGTAAATATCTCCTAAACATGCACCGTTTAGGAGATATTTACCTGACATCACTGGCGCATGCGCTCTGAAGGAACGGCCGCTGGTGCCGTTCCTTCAGCGCCCCGTGCTGTGACCGTCGGCTCCCGTGCGCGGGAGTGACATCACCGCGGCTCCGGCCAATCAGATGGCCGGATGCCGCGATCCCGGAAGACGGGCGACTGAACATGTCGCCCGTCGTAGAGGTAAGCGGGCGACACGGCGGGGGCTCCTTCTTAGGTAAGTATTTCATAATGAGCTAGTATGCGATGCATACTAGCTCATTATGTGTTTCTCTTTCAGGTTGAAAAAAAAAATAAAAAAATTTTTTACAACCTCTTTAAGACCCCGTTCACACTGGGGGCGACCTGTCAGGCGACCTGGTCGCCTGACAGGTCGCCGTAGGTCGCCTGCCATAGAGAAGCTGTGGACCCGTTCTAATAGGAGCGACACAAGTCGCTCCGACTTAGAAAAAGGGTCCGGAGCTTCTTTGGGGCGACCTGGAGCGACCAGCATTGACTTCAATGATATGAAGTCCGTGCCGGCCGATCCGAGGTCGGGGTGCGAGCTGCGCACCACGACCTGTGAGGTCGCCCCGGCAAGTAGCGTCGCCCCAGTGTGAACGGGGTCTAAACGGCATGTCCTCGATTCTTACAAAGCTGTTCTCTGCTCACTCACAGCTGTAAAAAAAAAAAAAAGCCTCTGGCCACAAATGTTTATCAACATTGTTAAGGCTGCTAGATGACTATAAATCTTTCCGTTCTTTTTAGATCAAAGGAATGAACTTCTGTCTGTAAGTGAGGGCAGTTTAACCTCTTAAAGACTAAGCCTTTTTCTCACACTTGTTGCTTACAAGTTAAAATCAGTATTTTTTGATAGAAAATTACTTAAACCCCCCAAACATTTATATATATATATATATCTATATATCTTTTTTTTTTTTTTTTTGCAGAGATCCTAGAGAATAAAATGGCGATCGTTGCATTCTTTTATGTCGCACTGTATTTGCGCAGAAGTCTTTCAAACGCAGTTTTTTTGGGAAAAAATACATTTTAATGAATTTAAAAAAAAATAAGCAGTAAAGTTAGCCCAAATTTTTTTATATAATGCAAAGGATGTTACGTTGAGAGTCGTGATCTTTATTCTAAGCAAAAAAACTGTGTGTGTATATATACTGTATGTATGTATAAATAAATATATATATATATATATACACCTATACACACACACAGTATCTCACAAAAGTGAGTACACCCCTCACATTTTTGTAAATATTTTATTATATCTTTTCATGTGACAACACTGAAGAAATGACACTTTGTTACAATGTACAGTAGTGAGTGTACAGCTTGTACAACAGTGTAAATTTGCTGTCCTCTCAAAAAAAAAAAACTCAACACACAGTCATTAATGTCTAAGCCGCTGGCAACAAAAGTGAGTACACCCCTAAGTGAAAATGTCCAAATTGGGCCCAAAGTGTCAATCTTTTGTATGACCACCATTATTTTCCAGCACTGCCTTAACCCTCTTGGGCATGGAGTTCACCAGAGCTTCACAGGTTGCCACTGGAGTCCTCTTCTACTCCTCCATGATGACATCACGGAGCTGGTGGATGTTAGAGACTTTGCGCTACTCCAACTTCCGTTTGAGGATGCCCCACAGATACTCAATAGGGTTTAGGTCTGTAAACATGCTTGCCTAGTCCATCACCTTTACCCTCAGCTTCTTTAACAAGGCAATGGTCGTCTTAGAGGTGTGTTTGGGCTGGTTATCATGTTGGAATACTGTCCTGCGGCCCAGTCTCCAAAGGGAGGGGATCATGCTCTGCTTCAGTATGTCACAGTACATGTTGGCATTCATGGTTCCCTCAATGAACTGTAGCTCCCCATTGTGGGCAGAACTCATGCAGCCCCAGACCATGACACTCACACTTCCTTGCTTGATTGTAGGCAAGACACACTTGTCTTTGTACTCCTCCCCTGGTTGCTGCCACACACGCTTGATACCATCTTAACCAAATAAGTTTATCTTGGTCTCATCAGACCACAGTACATAGTTCCAGTAATCCATGTCCTTAGTCTGCTTGTTTTTAGCAATCTGTTTGCGGGCTTTTTGCGCATCATCTTTAGCTTCCTTCTGGGATGACAGCTATGCAGACCAGTTTGATGCAGTGTGCAGCGTATGGTCTGAGCACTGACAGGCTGACCCCCCACCCCTTCAACCTCTGCATCAATACTGGCAGCACTCAAATGTCTATTTCCCAAAGACAACCTCTGGATTTGACGCTGAACACATGCACTCAACTCCTTTGGTCGACCATGGCGAGGCCTGTTCTTAGTAGAACCTGTCCTGTTTAAACCGCTATATGGTCTTGGCCAGTGTACTGCAGCTCAGTTTCAGGGTCTTGGCAATCGTCTTATAGCCTAGGCCATTTTTATGAGAGTTCTTTGCCATGAGGTGCCATATTGAACTTCCAGTGACCAGTATGCGAGAGTGAGAGTGATAACACCAAATCTAACTCACCTGCCCCCCATTCACACCTGAGACCTTGTAACGCTAACGAGTCGCATGACACTGGGGAAGGAAAATGGCTAATTGGGCCCAATTTTGACATTTTTAGTTAGGGGCGTACTCACTTTTGTTGCCAGTGGTTTAGACATTAATGGCTGTATGTTGAGTTATTTTGAGAGGAAAACAAATTTACACTGTTGTAGAAGCTGTACACTCATTACTTTACATTGTAGCAAAGTGTAATTTCTTCAGTGTTGTCACATGAAAAGATTTAATAGAATATTTACAAAAATGTGAGGGGGGGGTACCCCTTTGTGAGATACTGTGTGTGTGTGTGTGTATATATATATACCGTATTTATCGGCGGATAACACGAGCCGGCATATAACACGCACCCCAATATTTGGAGAGAAATTTCAGGAAAAAAGCTTAAATTTAAAATAAACAGCTTTGAACTCAGAACATTTTTTTTTTTAAATCAAAGGATATCTCACCAGTGCCCATGAATGCAGCCTCATCAGCAGTCCCCCACACAGGAAGAACGAGCGAGCGCAGTCATCGGAAGTCCCGCCTCCTCTGCCGAGACGTGTGACGTCAGCCATAGGCGGGACTTCCGATGACTGCGCTCGCTCGTTCTCCCTTCTCCTCGGCCCAGCCCGCCCCCTTCTGCTCTTATGACAATTCGTCCTTCCTTCTCCTCGGCCCGGCCTGCCCCTTCTGCTCTCGGCAATGCTTCCTGGCCGTTTTTTTTTTTTTTAAGATCGGCGTATAACACGCACTGCTGCTTTTTCCTCCATTTTTAGGAGGAAGAGGGCGTGTTATACGCCGATAAATACATATGTGTATATATATATATATATATATATATCATAATAAATGCCTCTATTCTTTTTTTTATAAGTGCTCACATTCACTCTGTTCTCAGCTGCATAAGAGCTGGGGGGGGGGGACAGCAGCACACTGATCTTCCCAGTAAATGCAGCAGGGGGCATGTCAGGACAAGTCAGAACATTGGAGGAGAGCTCACTGAGTTCCCAGCACAGCTAGAAAACTGACCACGCTGTGCTCTCCTGCTTAGTGTGGTCAGTGTTCCATAGTAAAGGAAGGGGACCAGCAGGTGGCAATACAAAGAGAACAGGAGACTCTCATACAAGTACATGGTACAGCAGGCACAAATCAGGAAAATGAAGTGTTGGAGTAACAAATACTTTTTAAAGTCCTATATAAACAACATTTTTTTTTTTTTTAAAGTGTGGGGATGGGTTAGAGCCCCTGTTAGATTTGTACTGCTGTTGATGTCCCTAGGGCAGTGTTTCTGAACTCCGGTCCTCAGGGCACACTAACGCCAGATTTGAAGTATTACCTTGGGGAGATGCAGACTAGAATACTGCAGTCACTGAGCAGCAAATGATATCACCTGTGATGTATTTCAGTTTTCTTGCAAACCTGGCCTGTCAGTGTTCCCTGAGGACCGGAGTTGAGAAACACTGCCCTAGGGGATTCTTAAGCTAAATACACACTATACAATTTTCATTCGATTTTTTTTCCTTTAGATTAACCAAAACCATATTAAATGAGTTCAAACTTAAACACTTTCAGTTTGTATGCAATCAGGCAGGCCCTTGCACTACATAGTTAAAGGTAAATCTAAAGGAAATCTGACAACAAAAGTTGTATAATGTGTATTCAGCTTTAGTCTGGTTGAAAAAAGACACAAGTCCATCTAGTTCAACCAATAAAGCCTGAGATTAAAAATAATGAAAAATCCAACATTTTCAGTTGTCACCAGAAAAGGAATAGAGTACAGGAATAGAGGGAAAGTCTTGTGTACAGGACAGCAAGTTAAAATCTACCCAGTAGGATACAGATAAGAAAAGTCCTGACAAGTTATTAAACCATTCCCTTGTGTAACAAAAAAAAAACACTTTGATATGCTATACTTTGATGTGGCTGCTTTTTTGGACCCTTTCTCATTAAATAGGCATTAAAAGAAAACCTATACAAATGACCTGTTTCAATTTGCAAGCTGTGAATTTCTAGTGGTACATTTGAAATTTGTCTATATAGTGTGCTGCAAAATCATAATTAAAGCAAAGTTTCACCCAAAAGTAGAAGTTCTGCTTCAAGGACTCCTCACTTCCTTACATGCCACATTTGGCATGTCATTTTTTTGGGGGAGTGGGTACCTAGTTTTGACAGGTACCCTGTCCTACTTCCGCTCGTGCCTCCTAAGCGACTTGAGCAAAAGCTCTTCCACCCTGCAATCTTCTGGGACACGTCACAGGTCCCAGAAGATTGCCCAGCCATTGAGGAGGTGCAGCGTGAAGCCGCAAGCTGTCACAGCTGGGTGCCCACACTTGTGATGCTGGGGGGAGGCGAGGGAGAGAACCAAGGATTTGTGCGGCCGCATTGCCAGATCGTGGGACAGGTGAGTGTGTTTTTATTAAAGGTCAGCAGCTACACTTTTTGTTTTAATAAATACAAAAATACTAGAACTCTGCTTTAATATTCTTTAGGAGGAGTGCAAAAAGGAAGAGGGGGGGGGGATTTTTGTGGACTTTTAGGAAGGAGCTAGATTGAAGTGGGCAGTGCCAGTGTTATGATGCTCACTATTAACCCAAAGAGCAGGTGATGGGACAGTTCCCTGGAATTAGCAGTATTTCTGACTGTGAAATACTTTTCATCATCCTTTTTCCTTGCATTGCATCCATATTGTACCTTTTTAACTCCTATATGTGTGCTTCAACTATGTCTGATTGTAGTTGCCCTTTAATCACATCTCTAAATGTTGATATTGTTTATCTGTTACCAATCTCTCCAGGGATCATTAGCGCTAGAGACAGTGCTGATTACAAGTCCGCATTCCACTTCTTTCAAGAATCCGCAGAGAATGGCTACAGCAAGGCCCAATACAATGTGGCTGTGTGCTATGAGAAAGGAAAAGGAGTGGCCAAAGATATGACCAAAGTATGTGGCATTGCCTGACTGTCTGATTGTAACTGACCGATTGTAGAGATCGCATTGGTGCAAAATATAGATGATTTCTACTGAGCTCTACATGCACATCTGTATTTATTGCACCAATATATTCCTTGATCATAATGCATTGTGTACACATGCTTTAGACCACAGTTTCTTAGCGTCTGGCACCTGGACCTATAAAGTTAAGCTTTGGCAAGGCCAGGAGTATTTAAAGAGTAAGTCCACCCTAAAACTAAAATCCCTGCATCTATAGACCTCCACGATCTAACACTAACATATCTAGCCCTGTAAAGAAGAAATCAGTATACATACCTTTTTGAAGCCAATCTGGTCTCCAGTGGTGGAAGCTCTGCAGAGGACACAGCCGTCAACGGCTGTGAAATGAATGGGAAGTGACGTCGCCCATAGACTTCCTATGGGGCTTCTGTTGTCTGATGTTTCCTCTGCACCCACCTCCACAACGAAGCTGCTGCTGACAGCTCAGCGTGGGATCAGGTTGGATCAGCTTCCAAAATGGTATGTATACAGATTTCTTCCTTACATGACTAGATAGCTTAGTGTTAGATTGTGGATATCTGTAGATGCAGGGATTTTAGTGTTAAGGTGGAATTTTACTTTATATAATCTTAAAGCCCAACTCTGGGAAAAATTAAAAGTATCCCTTGCAGTAGGGCTGTGTCCATACTGCAAAGGTTAAATGCCTGTTTAGTGTAGGGGATGGGAAAACCAGTTTCACTTACCTAATCCACTACCCCAGCAGATGGTGTTCCCCCACACTCCGGCGATTGACTGTCCCTTGGCGTCATCACAACCAATGCAAAGGCTCTGGTCCCTGCATTAATCCTGATGACATCAGGACCTTAGACAGGCTTGAGCTTGGTGGAGAAGATGCTATAGATACCGGTCTAGCGGTGCAGAGGATCGAGTAAATAAATCTACTTAATTCCCAACACTAAATGTGCAATTAAAGGATAAGTCCAGTCAAAAACTAACTAACCCTAAACCTGCTCTTTGCCACATTCTAAGACTATTCTATCTAACCCTGTAAAGCAAAAATCACTGTACTTACCTATTTTACACCAGATCCGGTCTCCAGCGACGGAAGCTCTGTACAGGAGAGGCCTGACAACGGCTGTGAATGGAAAGTGGCATCACCCATAGACTTACTATAGGGCTTCCGTTATCGAGTGCCTCTCCTGCACCCCCCTCCATGCTGTAGCCACCGCTGGCAGCTCAGCGTGGGACCTGATCAAGTGTAGAAAAGGAAAGTACAGTGATTTTTGCTTTACAGGGTTAGATAGAATAGTCTTAGAATGTGGCACAGAGCAGGTTTAGCGTTAGTTAGTTTTTGACTGGACTTATCCTTTAACAATTGCAGTGGAGGCAGAGTCCCACTGCAAGGGATCCTTTTCAGGTTTCCTGGGACTGGGCTTTAACAAACAGCAAATGATCTGCTTTCTCTCAGCAATTCAGCTCATCCTTCTCTCCCCTTACAACAGTGATTCCAGCCTTGCGGGCTGCATTCACACTGTGTGGTTAACGTGCATTGCTTTAAGGCAACCCAGTCATGTGAATGGGCTTGCCAACGCATCAAAAAAGGGACATACACTATTGCTTAATCTATTTCTTAATCTTCCATCACTGTTTATAGAGGGCTTGGTATTCATAACTATTTGGGTCATGCCGCTACTTTCAGGTGAATGGGCACTGGCCAAAAAAAAGACAGGAATCCCTCCCCACCCAACCATAACTTCTCCTAGCTTAGCTAAGCCTCAGTTTTTATAGCTAGTGTCTGGACTCCTCACACAAGAGAAGGGACAGCATGTAATGTCTCCCGGTCAATGTTGCATCCTGCGACCAGTGATCTCTGAAGTACAGTGTATCTGGTGACCTTGCTGGTAGGGTGCTATACAGGGCAGGGATCCCACTGGAGGAAAGTAGAGTCCCTGAAAGCCCTTCAGGGCACACACGCTGTGATGGGTGAGATTTTACCCTGAAGCTATGTACTGGTGAGGGTAATGAATAGTGCAGCAATGTGGCAGTCTCCCTTGGCAATGTTTTCCTGTGTTCCCTGGGGCATTTTGGGGAGAATGGGGAATCATATAGAGGTGAAGGAGAGCAAAAGGGAGCAGCTCGGCATGGTGGGGTCGTCATGCGCATCTGCAGCATTTTAACTGATCCTGGACACAGTACACATGCATTTGGTGCTCCTACACAGTGTGGAGATACCTGGTCGCACCACACTAAACTTAATTTTGTTTAGTAGCTTTCTGTCTCCAGCCCTGCACAGAAGCAGTTGCCACTTCCTCAACACCAGGTACAGCAAGTATTGGAACACCTGTCTACTAGTAGCAGTGACTGCCGCATAGGTGTTTTAATTTAGGTTGACACTCCTGTCAGGTTGGTGGCTGCCACCCTCTGGGATTCCCAGGTCTTTTTAATCTTTAGCAAACCATGGCATTGGTCAGACATGGAGGTGGAGGAAATGGCGATGGGGTGGACTCCCATCTCCCTCTATCTGGTAGGGAGAACTTCCTACAAAGCTCACCCTGCAATGGCTTCTTAAAGGCCCGTACACACGTACCGATCGTCGGCATACAAACGTCGGTGGACGAAGGATCTGCCGATTGTACGCGTGTTAGTATGGTGCCTCCGACAGATGTCTGCGCACAATCCGCGGACAAAAGTCTTTCGTGCAAACATGAAAATATTTGTATGCCGACACCAGAACGGACGATTGTTCGCCTGTCAGTACACAATTCGGCCGACAGACCGCAGATTTGCAAGACTGGGCATGCTCAGAAAATAGAAAACACAGGGAAAGTTAACCATTACATGACATCACTTCTGCAGTCGGCGGACAAAATTCTTGTGCTGTCCTTGTGCTGTCTTTGCACTTTTCAGCAGACACCGACATCCCGGGGAGAAAAGAGGAACATTTGTAAGCCGACCATCGGTACGTGTGTACGGGGCTTTAAGAGATCAGAATAGTTCTGAAACTGAGCCCGTATCTGGTAATCTTCTGCTTCAGGGACACAGTTCTCTCCTTTTGTTTCAAAGGAGGAATTTTCTACAGTCATATTTAGCCTGGATGAACAGCTCTCAGGGGTCTCACTGGCTAGGAATGCCTTGGACGCAAATTTGGGCACTCTCCTTCCCCTTTTGAGGGAGGAGAAGGCATCGGAGGAAGTTCTTCAGAATAAGGAAGAACTGAAAGCTGTTGAGGATCAGAAATGCTCTGCGAAATTGTCCTAACAGGCGGAATCCTAGCGTCCAGGGCTATCTCAGACTCAAAAGACCAAGGTGGGCTTCCTAGTACGCACTAACCTTAAAGTGAATTTAAAGTCTCTTTTAAAAAAAAATAAAAAATAACAAACATGTTATACTTACCTCCTCTGTGCAGTTGATTTTGCACAGGGCAGCCCAAATCCTCCTCTTCTCGGGCCCCTCCCTTTCAGCAAGCAGCTTGCTATGGGAGTACCTGAGCTGAGCTGCAGCTCCGTGTGTCTATTCAGATGCAGAGCTGATGTTCGGCCCCACACCTCTCTTTCCTGATTGGCTGACTGACTTTGATTGACAGCCGTGGGAGCCAGTGGTGCCGCTGCTGTGTCTCAGCCAATCAGGAGGAAGAGATGGGGATCAGGTAAGTAAAAGGGGTTGCTGGGGAGGCTACTTCACACAGAAGGCTTTTTATCTTCATGCATAGAATGCATTAATATAAAAAACCTGCCTTTACAACTCCTTTAAGTTGCCACTGCTAAATTCCTTTTCCCCTAAAGTCGCTTGGGTCTTGGCGGCCGCTAAAATAATCACAAGTCTTTTCCCTAAACCCTCACTTACAAGAAGTTACAGTGGGTACGGAAAGTATTCAGACCCCCTTAAATTTTTCACTCTTTGTTATATTGCAGCCATTTGCTAAAATCATTTAAGTTCATTCTTCTTCCTCATGAATGTACACATAGCACCCCATACTAACAGAAAAACACAGAATTGTTGACATTGTTGCAGATTTATTAAAAAAGAAGAACTGAAATATCACAAGGTCCTAAGTATTCAGACCCTTTGCTCAGTATTTAGTAGAAGCCCCCTTTTGATCTAATACAGCCAGGAGTCTTTTTGGGAAAGATGCAACAAGTCTTTCACACCTGGATTTGGGGATCCTCTGCCATTCCTCCTTGCAGATCCTCTCCAGTTCTGTCAGGTTGGATGGTAAACGTTGGTGGACAGACATTTTTAGGTCTCTCCAGAGATGCTCAATTGGGTTTAAGTCAGGGCTCTGGCTGGGCCATTCAAGAACAGTCACGGAGTTGTTGTGAAGCCACTCCTTCGTTATTTTAGCTGTGTGCTTAGGGTCATTGTCTTGTTGGAAGGTAAACCTTCGGCCCAGTCTGAGGTCCAGATCCAGGATATCCCTGTACTTGGCCGCATTCATCTTTCCCTCGATTGCAACCAGTCGTCCTGTCCCTGCAGCTGAAAAACACCCCCACAGCATGATGCTGCCACCACCATGCTTCACTTTTGGGACTGTATTGGACAGGTGATGAGCAGTGCCTGGTTTTCTCCACACATACCGCTTAGAATTAAGGCCAAAAAGTTCTATTTTGGTCTCATCAGACCAGAGAATCTTATTTCTCATCATCTTGGAGTCCTTCAGGTGTTTTTTAGCAAACTCCATGCGGGCTTTCATGTGTCTTACACTGAGGAGAGGCTTCCGTCGGGCCACTCTGCCACAAAGCCCCGACTGGTGGAGGGCTGCAGTGATGGTTGACTTTCTACAACTTTCTCCCATCTCCTGACTGCATCTCTGGAGCTCAGCCACAGTGATCTTTGGGTTCTTCTTTACCTCTCTCACCAAGGCTCTTCTCCCCCGATAGCTCAGTTTGGCCGGACGGCCAGCTCTAGGAAGGGTTCTGGTCGTCCCAAACGTCTTCCATTTGAGGATTATGGAGGCCACTGTGCTCTTAGGAACCTTAAGTGCAGCAGAAATCTTTTTGTAACCTTGGCCAGATCTGTGCCTTGCCACAATTCTGTCTCTGAGCTCTTCAGGCAGTTCCTTTGACCTCATGATTCTCATTTGCTCTGACATGCATTGTGATCTGGAAGGTCTTATATAGACAGGTGTGTGGCTTTCCTAATCAAGTCCAATCAGTATAATCAAACACAGCTTGACTCAAATGAAGGTGTAGAACCATCTCAAGGATGATCAGAAGAAATGGAAAGCACCTGAGTTAAATATATGAGTGTAACAGCAAAGGGTCTGAATACTTAGGACCATGTGATATTTCAGTTTTTCTTTTTTAATAAATCTGCAACAATGTCAACAATTCTGTGTATTTCTGTCAGTATGGGGTGCTATGTGTACCATCACGAGGAAGAAGAATGAACCTAAATGATTTTAGCAAATGGCTGCAATATAACATAGAGTGAAAAATTTAAGGGGGTCTGAATACTTTCCGTACCCACTGTATATATCTCGATTGGGCTCACTGTAAGAAAGTGTTTTCACCACTGAACCATTTTGCTCACCAGTAACCTATAGAAGAGGAATTCTTTTGACTCAGCTGTTTTCATACTCAAGTGAGACCCTGGCTGTACTCTTGCTCTTTGAAGACCTTATGAAGAACAGGTTAAAGGCCCTTTTTAAGGGGTCCTTTTCTCTGATAGGAGGGACTCTGCAGTGGCTGCGGTGGGAGTTTGTCAAGCTCTTAAAGTGGTTGTAAATCCTCACGTGTATCCAGTGAAGTGACTGGCCTCAGGTGATACACAGAGATGGAACAAATCATCCTACATAAGTTGTATCTGTTGTCTTCTGTTCTGTACATTCATTCAAAGTCCAGGATTTGTACAGCTTGTCTAAACTTCCAGAAAGCAGGGGGCGAAGGGCTAAAGTTACACTCTGCAGATGTCAGTGAGAAGTGCCCTGAGAGCTGATTTGAGGGAAAGAACATACCCCCCTTCACGCAGCACACAGGAAAAGAGCTGAGGCGGTCAATCACATGCTGTGTGCTGGAGATCCCTCCCCTGTCACCTTTTTACCCCTTGGTGTCAAGTAAATTTGTCAGAAGTGACTCATGTAGATAGCAGAGGAGCAAATGCTTTGTTCATATTTCATGTCTGAGGTTTACAACCACTTTAAAGTATGGGGAGGGATATGGTCCATTCTTGAGAATCAGACCCAGAAGATCTGCCATTTGACATCTCCTGGAAGACTTTCTAAGAGCTTTGAGTTTCTCAGTGGATGTTTTGGAAGATTCCATATGACAGATTTCAAGGGGGGCTCTTCCAGATTGGCCAGATTTGATCTTGCAGGGTCTGATATTTCATTCCGCTTTGAGGTCATTGGCTTTGATGGCATGGCTGTTGAAGCACAAGTCCTGAGGGATGCAAGTGTTTCTGATTCTGTAATCCCCTACCTACTCAAGGCAAGGAAGTTGACCTCAAGGAAGTTGTGCCATAGTGCATGGAGAGTTTTTCACCTGGTGTGAGGCTCGAATGAGTATGTCATAGGGAGCGTTTTGAATTTTCTCCAGTTTGGGGTGGAGAAGTCGCTGGCTTTAAGTATCATCAAGGGACAGATATCAATCTGGGCCATTTTGTTTCAGGATTGATTACGCCTTATTCCTTGGTTAAAGCCTTTGTGCAGGGTGTCACACCAGTATGGGCAGAATCCCCTGTCTCCGTGGGACCATAACTTGGTTCTGTCTGTTTTGCAGCCTTCTCCTTTTGAACCTTACCATGAGAAATTGTTGCTCCTTATGTGCAAGGTGATCTTTCTGGTGACCATTACCTTGGCATGCAGTATCTTAAGGTTGGCTGTGCTTTTCTTCAAGGAACTTTTTCGGGTTCTCCACCAGGATAAGGTGGTGTTAAAACTTTGGTCCTCTTTCCTACCTGGTTTGTTCATTCTACCTGAATATTATATAAATAAAATGTGCAACGTTAAGATTATTCTTATAAAATATAATGTGCAAATATAAAGAAAAGCCCAAGAAAATGAATCCAGATGATGAAGCAACTTGCAAATGTACCACACGCCACCTTCAATGAATAGCAAACCTCACCACAGAATATAGCTGTAAGAAATACAGCCCAAATCAGCGCAATTAGGTCACCACAGCTTTCTTGCACCTCCTCTGGCAGCACAGGCCCAGAATGTAAGATGATCTCCAGGTAAGAGACAGCAGCCAGCCAAAACCACACTGAGACAGAACAAAACTCACCCCACAAGAGAGTATAATGAAATCATAGTGCAGCACTCATTGGTAAAGGATAAAAACCCATTCCAGTCACATTAAAAGCCTCTGCTCGGCACCCGAGTACAGCAGCGTGACGCCAGTGCTATAAGGTCGGCCCCTACGCATTCAACATAAGCACTCTTCTAGAAATTAGAAGTGGCCCAATCAATTACAATCAAGACTTCAAAGATTGCAGTACCCCCATATTTGTTCAGTTTGTGCTTGAATGATAGTGCTGTTCTTGTTTGACAGTATATTGGACCATGGCGCATCCGTATGTTTTTTGTGCTGTACTCAAAGAAAACAATATGCAATGTCCTAGAATGTTTTATGCTTTGTTTTTAGAAAGTAAGGGATCTTTCTTTTTACATTGTATGTTTGTACCTGCTCTTCTTCTAGGCAGCAGATTATTACCGCATGGCAGCCAGTGGAGGGCACCAGCTTGCCAAATATCGTTATGCCCGCCATTTGCTACAGTCTAACAGTGAGGAGCCACAGTCAGCAGTACAGCTGCTTCAAGAGGCTGCCCAGGCTGGTGTGAAAGAGGTGAGTGTTACATTATTGTGACCTAATCCTAGAACCCTTAAATGAGAAGATATTTTCTTCTTCTTTAAGAGTCCATATATTTAGGGTAAATTTTTAATTGTACTTGCACTAAACAATAGCCTCAAGCCTGAAAAAGGCAGGATGACCTTTAAAATGTTTTGCATCAGTTCATGTATATATGTATAGGTGTGTGTATGTATGTGTGTGTGTGTGTGTGTGTATATATATAATATATATATACAGTGCTCAGCATAAATGAGTGCACCCCAACAAATTGTTCAGAAAATCTTTACTTTCCTTTCAGGATCAAAATGTTCTATGGGACACTATACTACAAAATACTCCCACAATTGCAAGTCATTAATTGCAACCAAATTGGTACACCCGGCGGCCATTTTGCATTGGATTTCTGTTGAGAATCACTGGCGGCTATGTTTTGGGAGTCCCTAGAGGCGTTTTTTCTGGTGGTGGAGCCCCTCCCTATACCCCAGTGCTGAAACACAGATCTTTCTCTGATGATCCAGGTTGCTGAAGACACATGCTGTGCAGACGTTCTGGGCCTTCCTGGTGCATCTTTGGTGAGGGTGGTGAGTCTGGGGGGTCTCTCTCTAGCTCTCTGCTGGGGGTCTTCAGTGCGTTCTGTCTGACCTCTTGGGGGTGCTGTAGCGCCGTGGGAGGTTCTTTAAAAAAAAAAAAAATGTTTTCAACTTTTCCCCTGGTGCAACATGGCCCCTGACCCCTCAAGAAAGCCGCAGGGCCCTCCGGATCCCAGTTATCCATAGATGCACTGCCGGGGGTACTGGAATCCTTCCTTCCAATGTGTGACTGTCCCCTGATCGCTTTGGGGCAGTACAGGACCTGGTACAACAGAGAGTAATAGTTCTGGTTCCGTGTGCGGAACGTTTTCAGGTCTTTTATTCAAACCTGTTCACTGTCCCCAGGAAGGAGGGCAAGGTGCGTCCAATCCTGGACCTGAAGGCACTGAATTGCTTTGTGTGAGTTCAACAATACAAGATGGAGTCTGTTCGCACGGTGGTGGCTTCCCTACATCAGGGGGATTTCCTGGCCTCCATAGACATCAAAAATGTCTACCTTCACATCCCAATTTGTGCAGGACACCAGTGCTTTCTGCGTTTTGCCGTGGGAGAGGATCACTATCAGTTTGTGGCGTTACCCTTTGGTCTCGCCTCTGCTCCTCGGGTCTTCACAAAGGTGTTGTCTCCGGTCCTGGCGCTGTTATGGCAGCGGGGGATATGGTTCCTGGGTTACCTGGACGATCTGATTCACTGTGCGGAGTCTCCCACGGTGCTGGTGACAAATTTGGAAATCACCGTGAGACCTCTGGAGGAGTTTGGGTGGATTCCGAACCTTCAGAAGTCATCCCTGGTCCCTTCCATGAGACTGGACTATCTGGACCTGACTTTGGACTCGTCCTCAGCCAGGGTGTTTCTTTCTCTGGAAAAACTCCAAAAACTCCAGACTGCGGTTTTTCTAGGTGGATGTGCTGGCTTATGCAGATGCCTCTTTTGGCCTCAAGGTTTTGCAGGCTGCCGTTTAAGGGTGTTTTAGTCTCCCTTGAGGGTGTTTAATGTTTTTTCAGGTGAGTCTCATCTTGTTTTTCTGATGAGTTCTATGTTGCCTAGTTGGCTATGGTTTTGCCTTGGGGAATTATTTTTCTGAAAACTCAGCACACCTGATGGGCAGTCCCCTTAAGGTCAAAAACCCCCCTCTCTGCTATAGGCCTCCAGTCATTCTGCCTAGTGTTCAGAAGTATATACGTGATCTTATGCTGGGACCTGCGGTCCCATAGCTTTCTTCTTATCTTCGATCAACAGTCAGGCTGGGCGGCTGGCTGGATGATCTAGATCCAGTGGTTACAACAGTCTGACCAGCGAGCGTGTGCACAGACCAGGTCAGACCAGTAAGTTAAACGTGTCATGGGGACACATATATGACTGGACGCCTATAGTCTGTGTCACCCCTGGCCGACAGCAAACCCCCCCTACTTCGGTGGAGACCGGGGTGCTCCCTGGTGGGGAGGTCTCTCGTCATGGCTATCGGTAGATAAGTGCCTTGCAGCAGTAGGGGAGCGTGAGGTGTGGGTACTCCAGTGCCCCTGGTAACTGCCTGGTCCTTCCGCCGTGCACTTGGGAGGCTGGAGCTGCAGCAGGTGGAAGTGCACCACGCGGTTGTGCTGGCTGCAAATTTAGGCTGCGGCTTTGTGGCCTGCTGGGCGGACTCAGCTTGCTTATAGGTATCCACCCTCTGATGCCGTGATGTCGGCATCACATTCCCAGTTCCATGGGAGAACACAGCCTTAGGCAATCTTATCCATATGGAATAGGTCTTCCACTTTCTTGGACATTCGGCTTTACCTAGAGCTGTCGACAAGGGCCTCTCTTCTCTGGTGACTGCAGTCTCCGGCTCTACGGAACAGAAAGCCCTTCCATTAACGAACACAGCAGCAACTCCTCTATGGAGTTTTCTCCTTTGATACTGCTTGTGACTGACTGGAAGCCTATAGCAGAGAGGAGGTTTTATGCCCAGAGAGGACTGACCATAGGAGGTGCCCGAGTTTTTTTCTGCCTAATGTCCTACTCCTGTAAGTGGGTCTATTAAAAACCCTGTTTGGTCATGGATAAAGAAGAAAGCAGCTGTGTCCATCAATGAACTCAGAGAAAGGGATTTTACGGTGAGTAACAAAAAAAGCAGACTATTACAATTGTAATATGTAAGACTAGTTCATCCAAAGTTTGTTTAAATGTGTCCTCCCTACAGTTTCTTTTGAGCCAAGTAGGAATAAAGAATAGCAGAGTGCTCCAAAAACAAATACAATAACAATAATATAAATAATACCATTTAATCCTTTTTTTTTTTAACATTGTTTTTTTTATTTTTTTGTCTTCCTTTCATTTGTGTCACAAGAGGCTAAGAATCCCTAAAAGTGATAGAACAGCACATACTTTACTGAGGCATCATGTCACTCTTAGGGGTTGAATACCACTTTGCAAGAATCACCTCTTATACATGGAACTTTCTCTTTTTTTTTTTTTTCTGATTCTAAAGGCTCATACACACTATAAGAAAACTGGGTGAGAATTTTCGTCTAAAGAACTTTCGTATGATTTTCGTATAGTGTGTACATAACTTTTGACAGCCGATTCTGACTTTTCGTATGAAAATTCCTGAAGTGACACACTTCAAAATTTTTCTCGAATGGGAACAGAAGGAATGATTTCCGTTTAATGTGTACCATTTTTGTACAAAAAAAATAAAAAAAGAAAGACTGCGCATCATCAGAAACAATAAACAACAAAAAACCTTTGGCAGAAGAGAATTTTCGTACAAATTTTCCTTCATCAGTTTCAATCTGCTGTGAAACGATGAGGAAAATTGGACGTTCTTTTCCTGATTTTCCTATAGTGTGTACCCCACTTAAGTTGAGTTTGAAACTTGGGCAATGTAGAAATAAGCTTGTATAAGATCATAATATTTGTACAGATGATGAGGAGAAAATACGTAGGCTACTATACTAGTAAAAGTTGACTCTGATAAGGATGCAATAAATTAACTGATTCGCTTTACCATTGATACAACTTCTGACACATGCAGGAAAGATTTGGTAGCAGGGTTCTGCTTGACGTGAATGATTTAGTGGTGCTATATGGCTTTAGACTTTACATATTACACAGAGCCCACAAGTTTAGTGCAGATGGAGTAATTTTTTACAGTGGCGAATTTACTAGGACCTGTTCATAGAGAAATAGTAATGAACCATTTAAACTGACAATAGCATATAAATTCTAGCGTTTTGCCTGCATTTTGGATGCAGGTGGTATCTGGTTTGCATGTTGTGCCTGCAAAAACAGTGGTACAGTATTTTCTTTGCTGTTCCGATTAGTCACAAATAGAGATGGGCTCGGGCGTGTTCAGGGTCCCACCTGCCCGATCCCGCCAGGAAGCTGACACTGCACACAGCTAATCACAAGCAGTGAGAGTTTTCCTGATCTGCACAGCTTCGGACCAGAAAATTTCTCACTGCCTGATCGGGCAGGTGGGATCCCAAACATGCCCAAGTCAATTGCTAGTCAGATAGGTACACACAGGCCAAAAAACGGTCAGTTCAGCAGTTAATGGCCAACTTTTAGCCTGTGTGTACAGCACCTCATCCGACGGATGCCAGTTTCACAGCCAGCTTTTGTCGGACGAGCATGCTGGAAAACCAGCATCCAATCCATGCTCGCAGCAGTCCAAAACAAGTCCAACATGAAAAAAAAGCTGAAATCTTCTTGATGTTGAATGAAGGTGAAGATGAGGACGTGCAAACACCAAATCCCTCTTGGCACCCTCGTGTAAAGAAAAGAGAGGTAATACCCTTAACCAACTCAACATAATAAAACACTTGAGAAGATGACACCAGCCAGTGTAATAGATATGAAGTCCCAACCTTTCACTCTTCAAAACTCTTACCATAGGCAAGTATTTCACAGGTCAGATGGTGAGTGATAATGTTCTCCAAATCATCAGGCAAACTATCCAGACTAGCAGGCAGTGAATTTTCTTGTAAATCTTGTTCTGACTCCTGTTGCTGTATGGGGGTTGGTCTCTCTCCTATACCCCTCACACTCAGTGACAGATAGTGCCCAAAAAAAAGTGACAGATAGTGCCCAAAAAGGAATGGAACAGGCAATAGTGCATTACCTCTTAAACTACTTTATTAAAAAAAGTTAGAACACACAGTTAAGTTGAATAAATAGGCGAATGCAAATTCAAACGTGGCCGCTCTGCACCACGGACCACGGGTGGTGATGGCACAGGCTTCTCCCCCTGACGCGTTTCCCCTGATGAGGCATCAACTGGGAATGGAGAGATTCAAATTGTGCACCATTTATAATATCTGTGTATATTTATTCATTAGGTATTTTGTTCATTGTGTTTTCCCTTTTGGTTCAACACACATTGCTCACATCTAGCGCACGCATTTTTTGCACATCACACGTTTACTTTATCAAGGTTAAAATTTTGGTTGCTGCTGGAGATTAATTTTTGTTTGCGCACCTCATTCTTCAACATGATTTATATTTACTACATATAACAGTAATGTTGTTGGTGTTTTTTGCAGGCTCAAGCATATTTAGGAGTTTTCTACAGTAAAGCATCTCATTTTAATCCAGAGAAAGCAGCAAGATACTTCTGGATGGCAGCTGAGAATGGAGTAAGTCCTAAAGCATCGATCTTACAAAGAAAATATCTTAAACATCGAATTTATGTTTACGTTAAGGCTCCGTTCACATCTAGGCGTTTTTGGGGAGTTTTTCTGCTCTAGGATCAGCTCTCAAAACGCCCAACAAGACAAATCCTATTCATTTCAATGGCCCCTGTTCACATCTGAGGGTTTTGACGCTGTTTACAAAACGCCCAACGCTCAAAAAAGTACATGAGCTTCTTTTTGGGCAGATTACAGGCGTTTTCCATTGGTATCTATTCAATCAAAAAACGCCTGCACAAAAAACGCCTGTAAATCGCGGTAAAAAACGCGCGAAAACGCTACGCTCAGGTGTGAATGTAGCCAAAGGATAAGTCCAGTCAAGTTGTCATGCTTTCAAATCATGTCCGGTGCTGCTTAAAAAAAAGGCCAATCCAGATAAATAGCACTCTTCAGCTTATTGACCCCTTCATAAAGTTTTTATATTAAACAACCCCCAAACATTCTTTTGTCCACTTGAAACGGCAAAGTGGCTCTCCGGTGCCTAATCACATACCTAGAACCTCATCTGGCAGTTCGGGTAGGGGGCGCGCGTATGCCATCTGTGCTGTGATTAGACACAGCATAAGCCGATCAGCGGTTACCGGCCAATAAATGACCACCGGAAGCCACTGATCAGCGAGGAGGAAGACAGGACAGAGCTCTGTCCATGTAAACAGTACATACTGTAGCTCTGTCCCATCAGTGGGAATGTGGTGGTTTTTGTTTCCCTGCAAAGGGAATAAAAACCGTAAGATCCCTTAGTAAAAACAGCACACAGTACACACACAAACAATGGTTAGGCACACATTTAACCCTTTGATCGCCCTAGATTTTAACCCCTTCCCAGCCAATGTCAGTACAGTGACAGTGCATATTTTTAGCCCTGATCACTGTATTAGTGTCACTGATTTTCACAACGTGTCAGGCTGCCCCCCATACTATCACAGTCCCACTATAAGTTGCTGAACACCGCCATTGGTAGTATAAAATCCAGTATATATACCATAGTTTGTAACAAAAATTTGTAGCAGAATACATATTGACCTAAATTTGTGAAGAACTTTTATTTTAAAAAATGTTTTTTTTTGTTTTTTTTGTTTTATAGCAAAAAGCAAAACAAATTGCACTCTAGCTGCCAGCTGGCCATCCAACCCTCAGTAATGCTGTCTGGGTGCCAGACACCACATTTCAGAAGCTCTACGGAGACCTCAAAAGCTTAATTGGCCACAATCCCCTTCCATCATGTATTGCATTTTATCGATCACTTGGATAGTCCCCTTGACCCTTGGGGGTCAGTATTGACCACTTTTAGGAACCCTGGTTTAAATGATTGTTATCCCGATTGATAGCAATGCTTACAGTGTGCAAAATGAAAAAGCCCCTGTTGCATTGTGGTAGTAAGTTTTCTATTTACAGTAAAAGCTGTAAGTAGCTGAGGAACCACTGTTTTAGAACAGCCTAGCTATGTTCAGATGGCTGTATATATCCTGCATTAAAGCCATTACTCCTAAACACAAATACTTTCCCTTGTAATAAAGTGGACCTATACTAAAACTATAAGGTTATTTTAACAGTCCTGCAGGGGTGGATACATAAAGACAATAAAGAAGGGCAGAAATTCTTTTGGAATGTTACTTTAGGTTCCCTTAAGTGATGGCCAGATATCTGAAGGCCTAGACATGTTATGTGATCTCTACTAAAGACAAGGGTCAACCAATTTGTACTCTTATTCTACCCTTCAACAGAGATCACATAACCAAATATCTTGACAATAGCTTTATGTACATTGTATGTATGAGTCCATTCTGACGTTAAAGGGAGTGCATTTCACAGAGTGGTTCCTTACTACCTCTTCTGGAGTACCCTGCTGACACTGTCCACACCTTCTCTCCTCAGCAAGCCATGTGCTGAGCGGGCATCTGTGTGGGTGCACTCCCCAGCCAAGCTGTGTGCATCCATAGACACACATGACACCTGTAAGCCCAGCCCCCTCTCACTCCTCACAGGAGTTTGACTGACAGCAGCGGGAGCCTATGACTCCTGCAGATGCCTGTGTCCCCTATGAGACCAGGAATTAAAGAAATAGTGCTGCAGCCGGTACATCTCTGGAGAGATGAGACAAGCCAGAAAAGTGTTTAGGGATGGCGGGGGGGGGGAGAGAGAAAAGTTAGGGGTATGTTTTTTAACTTAATGTATAGCAGGCATTAGGGTAAAAAAAATTTAGACTTTAGAACCACTTTAAAGAGTTACACGTGTGCAGAGGATAAATCAAGCTGCCTGTGAGCTGTTAATAGTGAACAAACTGAAGATTTTTCTGTGATATTTCAAGAACAGTGTGTTTATAGTGTTGTAAAATAATGGTTTCTGTAATGTATGATTCTTTAAAAGGCTTAACAGTTAATGCACACGGTTGTACAGTTTCAGAATTCATTTCTACTGGTAGACTTTCTGCTGCTTAATGACTAATATTTCAACTTATTTTTGTGTATCTGTTAGGATGTTCAAAGCCGCTATCATCTGGGAGTCTGCTATGAAAGAGGATTTGGAGTTCCAGTGAGCAGACTGGAAGCGCTCAGACATTATGAAAAGGCTGCAAAATCAGGACATGAGCCAGCTCAGCAGAAATTACTGGAGATGCAGCAGCTTCAGGCTCAAGGTGAGGACATGCATAGTTGGCAGTTATTAAGAAACATGTAGGTATCAAATTTAACAGTTATACAACCATTTTAAGTACACTTTTATGTGTATTTGTTGTACTTAAGAAAGAAAGAAAACAATATATATGTCTGTCTTAAAATGAATAATCTGAGCTCAAATCTAACAATAATTCATCCTGATCTCTTGGACAAAAGGGCATACTGCGAAGCATTTCACCTGCCTTTCAAGTACACTCCTGGTAGGGGAACCATGAAAGTCCGTAAGCTTAGGGCATCTAACCCAGTCCGGGACTTTGCAGGAAATGTTCAGGGCAGCACAAAGCAAACCAGCGACTGGGTGCTGGTGTGTCCTGAGCCCACACCTGTTCACCCCCATAATAATGCAGGTGTTCAGTGGACGGCAGGGAAAGTGTAGAGATTACCCCATTCAAATTCCAAAATTCACATGGAATCCACAAGGTCAGTTATTGCCTCTCTGATCTAGGTGGGAGAGATGGCATATGTAGACACCCAAAATGCCTATGTGCATATTCTCATTTATCCTCCTCAGCTCACCTCAGGAAACTCACTGTCCAGTAATCTCTGCTGTCCACATACCAGGAGTGGAGAACAGGAAGGTGGAATAACTCAGATCCCACCACCTGGACCAAGGGGAATGGGCCCTTGACATCTTCAACCTGCAGCCCCTGTAAAATGACAAACTTCATTGCTCAAATATTCCCATAGGTGATGCTTTAAATGCCCCTACAGATCATCAAATTTGGCTACATTCACACCGGCAATTAAAGGATAAGTTCTTTTGGGAACATGTTACATGTTTCACCCGATGCTGCTGCCCGCTGCCACCCACCCTGGCAACAGTATAGGGAGAAGTTCCCCATACTAGCTGCCACCATTTCAAAGCGGGGGACAGGTTCTCTTTATGAAGATATCAGGGGTCTATTAGATTCCTAATGTCTCTTGTGCTTTTCAGACTATCAAGCACAGGGCTCGGCATTTAAGCCAGACTTTTTACAGCTCTGAACCCAGAAATGCTCAGAGCTTAGCGTTTTCAGGTTCAATGATCAATTTGCAGATCGGGGCGTCGACATTCCCTAATCTGCTTAGGTTTGCCACCCTGACACCGTATACCATGCTATGCCAGATGAAGCGACAGCACTTCATTACTGTAAAAATAATTGGGCAGCTTTACAGCCACCTGGATAATTTTTACATGAAAGCCTAGAGACTGCAGAAAGAAATAATGCCAAGCTCACAGTTGCTGCAGCTGTGAACTTTTTTCACCTATTGACTACAAGTGGTTTCCGATCTCTTATCTTGCCTGCTAGGTTGTCCTCAAAAACATGCTCATAGGCCCAGTGAATCCAACATCCTGCTGTGGTCTGCTGATCCTCTGCTGCAGGCCGGATCCCACATCACCATCTTGCTTTCTCATATCAGGAGCCACCTATCTCTCTCTGGTTCAGGAAGTCGACCCCCTGATGATGCACCACAGGTTCGCCCTCCGTCCACTTAGTTGAAGCTGATGCCCCTTAAGTTCTGTGACATACATATTCCAGGAGGCTTCAGGAGCTGAGGATACCTCAATCTAGCCTAGGAAAGAATAGTGGCCGTGGGCGGTTAGATCATAAAAATAAGGAAAAAAAATGTTATTCTGTTTAAAGTGCAGAGCAGAGGGTTGCAGTGGTCTGCACAGGTTTTATGTGAACGTCTGCATCTCATAATGGACGCAGACAATTTCTGCCCTAACAGAATTCTGACTGTGGAGGACTTATTGATGTTTAATGATCCTGTGGACAAAAATCCAGAAGCCCTTTCCTGGATCTTAATTCTCCCTCGGGAGCCCTGTCCTGCACTTTCTCCCTGCTGTGTTGTCCATCTGCTAGAAGGTAAGCATCTGGTCCAAATATACAGTACTGTGCAAAAGCTTTGGGCAGGTGTGAAAAAAAATTGTAAATAAGGAATGCTTTCAGAAATAGAAGTATTAATAGTTTATTTTTTCAAACAACAAAATGGAAACTAAATGAACAGAATTAAAATCTAAATCAAATCAATATTTGATGTGATCACCTATTGCCTTTAAAACCGCATCAGTTCTTCTAATCTAGGTATATTTGCATACAGTTTTTTTAAGGCGCTTGCCAGATAGGTAGATGTATGCTCCCTTTAAATCCTTCTGTCTCTTCATGTAATCCCAGACAGACTCGATAATATTGAGATCAGAGCTCTGTGGGGGTCAAACCATCACTTCCAGCACTCAGCATCGAGTCTGTCTGGGATTCCATGAACAGACAGAAAGGTGTGAGCTAGCCTACATCCACAGAAGATCTGTGGTTAGTTCTCCAAGATGTTTTGAACAACCTACCTGCCATGTTCCTTCAAAAACTGTGTTCAAGTGTTCTTGGAATTGATGCTGGTTTGAAGCCAAAATGTAGTCACACTACATATCGATTTGATTTTGATTTTTCTTCCTTTCGCTCAGTTTGCATTTTGTAAATTGATAAAAATATACAATTAAAATATATTTCTCTTTCGTTCATTGACAGACACAGGTCCTGGTGTTCATACCCATTGGGTTATACTGCCCCTAAAATTCTGGCTACACCCATGAGCAGTCCAAGGGGGTATACTCCCTCTCTCTGCTATAGCCACTCAGTTTTTTTTTTTTTGCCTAGTGCTGGGATCTTTGGTCCTGGCAACATTTTTTAGATAGGAAATTTTTTTCCTCCTGGATTTTTCCTGTGAGATCTACAATCAACTGCCGGACTGGGGAACAGGCTGGATAACTAGATCCAGTGGTCAGGAGCGGTGCCCGTCTGGTTCCTGGTATGGTGAGTAGCTGTCCCCCCTCTCCCTTGGAGGGTTTTGGGGTGGACGTGGGCCACTCCTTGTGACGGTGGGACCCCCAGGTTCCCCTCGTAACTGCAGGCACCCCCCCCCTTGCCGAGCCCCTCATCCTGCTCCCTCCCACCTTCCACAGACGCTGAGGCTGTTTGGGTGGTCTGGACAATTTCCAGGGGTGGGGGCAGGGCGCTGACTGACGATGGGGGCCGGAAGGTGTCCCTGTATGCCTCGTTGTGCTGCAATTTTGTTGTAGCCTGTGTGTTAATACAGGGTGGCCATGTTTGTGTAGTCTGGTGGCCATTTTTCTGTGGTTTGCCATTAAAAATAACGACAGCCATGACAGTGGAGCCCTGTGTGCAATTTCGGTGGTGGAAGCCCCTCCTCAGCCTCTGGTGCTGACTCCTGATCGCCGCACGCGTAGTTCAGATTATCCTGGTGGCTGCAGGTGTTTGTCTCTGTGGGTATTAAGTCTGGTGGGGTCTTCTCCCTCTCTGCTGAGGATTGCTTGATGCTTTGTGCCTGGCGACCGGGTGGTGCTGTCAGCGCGGTGGGGGTTGTCCCTTAGCAGTGTTTTACCCTTTTTTTTGTGGGGTCCCCCTGGGGACTCATGGAGTCCTTGGAGCATATTTCCCCACCTGGTCTCCTCTCTGAGGCTGCGGAGTGTTCCGGGTCCCAAGCATCCATCCACGCACTGACGGTGGTCCTGGAGTCCCAGGTGGAGGTGGCTTGCGGGCGACGGGCTAGCAATAATTGCCCCCCGCCTTCCCCTGCCTCATCTGTCTCATCAGATCCTGAATCTGATTTGGCCACCGCGGACATGGGTCACCCTGCTGGGTCTGCAACCACACGCCTGAAATCCATCCTGTGATAGTGAGGATGATTCCTGCACGTCTGTGACCGTGCACGAAAAGGCACTGGTTAATGCACTTGTTGTATCTGTGCTTGAGACCCTGAAGATGGAGGACGCAGCTGAAGCTGTGACAGAGGCACAGGTACCCTTTGGCACTCACAAGCCATCCAAAGCAGCAAAGGTGTTTCCTTTCCCTGCCTATTTTGACAGAATTGTGGCTAAAGAGTGGGGAAAACCAAAGTGACCCAGTGGGGTCTTTGAGCGATTTACTAGGCGTTACCCCTATGAGGAGACCCTTCTTAAGAAGTGGACTGTGCTACCGGTGGTGGACCCTCCTGTTTCCAGAATAAACAAGGCAACCATGATTCTGGTTAAAGAGTCCCCGGCCTTTAAGGATCTGGCTGACCGGAAGGCGGAGGCTGTGGCCGCTATATGTACACTCTGGCTGGTTCGGTAATGAGGCCAATATTCTCTTCCTTAGTGTCGCAAACTCTGACCAAGTGTGGTAAGCTCATAGGCTGTGACCTGGAGGGGGAACAGCTCCCCCCCCCCCCCCGCCAGCTGGTCCAGGGGCTGCAGTTTATCTGTGATACCTCTTTGGATGCGGCTCCCCTGATGGCTCGCCTCTCTGTTTTGGCGGTGGTCCATTGGCTTGCCTTTTGACTCAAGTGCTGGTCTGTGAATCAGACTTCAAAAAAAGGGTTTGACTTGATCTTCCTTTCCAAGGAGATCGCCTGTTCAGAGCTACCCTGGATGACATCATTAAAGGTCTCACAGGGGGAAAGAGTAATTTTCTTCCGCAGGCTTCTTAGGGCAAGGGCCCTCCTCAGCTCATAAGAAGTTTTTTTGTCCCTCAGGGTCGACTAATAAGGGCTCGAAGCCTTTCAGGGCCTCTTCAGAAGCATCCAAACGAGCCTAGTCTGGCAAGCCAAGATCGGTTTCTCCAGACCCATGGACAAGGCTCCTTCAACATGAAGGTGCACCCTCACCCGTATCGGGGCAGGGGGGACATCTTCGCTGGTTTCCGGACCCGTGGACTTTCCTAGTGCAAGACAAGTGGGTCGAAGAAAGTCATTCGGTCCAGCTACAAGATTGAGTGTTCCTTCAAGGGGTGATTGTCCCGGTTCCAAGTTCTGAACTTTTTCATGGTTTTTACTCAAACCTGTTCACAGTCCCCAGGAAGGAAGGCAAAGTGTGTCCAATTATGGACCTCAAGGCGCTAAACTGCTTTGTGCGTGTTATGGGATAGATCATAGAAATGAATTATAAAAGCATATCGAGATGGTACATAATGCCGGAAAAAGCACATAAACAATATTCAGAGAAAACAGACTTGTGTTTGGAGGGGATGTAAAATATGGGTATACAGCACAGTACAGCAATATATCAAGGAAATAACAGCAGAAAACATCATGATGACCCATGGATGTGTTTATTTCATAAAACAAAAAATCATATAGACAGAAAAAAATTGGTTTAACTGATTTGAATATATACATAATATGCAGTATTTGGGCAGTGGAGTGGAAGAACAGGTTGAGAATTTTACAAATAAATGGAGGAAATGGGTAGAGCTTAAAAAACGAATAAATATCTGGAAGAATCGATAGAATAAGGGGCAGTAGGAGTAAATGTATAAGACAAAGAAGTGAAACACAACAATAGGAATAAGTAGTAGAAGTTGGGAGGGAAGGAGGAGGGTAGGGGAGAGGGGTAAAGGGTACATTGAAAAATTTTGTATGTTAAAAGGAATATTGAATAATGTTGATTGTTTGTATTTTTGGATTGAAATTAATAAAATTCATATATATAAAAAAAAAAAACTGTGTCTGGATCATTGGACAGATCGTCTTCAGGTTTGTCCAGTGCGCATTTAATCGGACAATGCCACGGCCATCACTTATGTCAATCATCAACGGGGCACAAGTAATGTCCTGGCGGCTCTGGAGGTAGCCGGCATTCTAAGGTGAGCAGAACGGTTTGTTTCCAGCCCTCTCCACCGTACACATTCCCGGGGTGGAAAATTGGCAGGCGGATTATCTTGAACCACGGGGAGTGGTCCCTTCACCCGGAGATGTTTCATCAGCTACGTCTCCGGTGGGGTACCCCCGAGGTGGATTTGTTGGCGTCTTGGCTCAACAGAAAGGTGCAGAGGTTTGTGGCTTGGTCAAGGGATCCCCTCTGTGAAGTCGTTATTCTGACACTGCTTGTTGCAAAACTGAGTGGCTATAGCAGAGAGAGAGGGAGTATACCCCCTATGACTGCCCATGGGTGTAGACAGAATTTTTATCTGCCTAGTGTCCTACTCCTGTAGGGGGCAGTATAACCCAATGGTTATGAATACCAGGAGCTGTGTCCGTCAATGAACATCAGAGAAATTGATTTTACGGTAAGTCAAAAATCCCATTATTTTTTAAAGCATTCCTACTTTAAAGTATTTCTTCACACCTGACTAAAATCTTTGAACAGTACTGTATGTCTAGGGAAATGGGATCTGTCCTAATCAATCCTTTAATCCTCCAACTGGAGTTCACATCTGTGGCCTTCCGCTACTATGTTGACAAGCTAGTGGATATTATATGCCTAATATGCAGAATGGGTCACCTCTCTGTACACATGCGCCAGACCCTTTGGCCCTCATATAAGTCTGGACCATCAATGTAAGAAGCGCTTATGTGTATGTCCTGCGATTAGGAACACCTCTTTGTCTTTTCACTGGACTTATCAAGTCCAAGTCAAGACTGTTCAAACTCCGCTGAGGTTCAGGTGGATTCTGGAGTATCCAGACCTCCTCCTGGATACTGCCCTGTTCAGGGTTTTTCTACTACATGAAAAACTCCTCACTTTGCGCAGACAATGACTCTAATCATCCCAGAGCGTTGATGTTGCAGGACATACTACAGCTAGTGGTTGTATGTACTAACAATATTCATTTTACTGATTTAACCTGAGGATAATGTCCCTGTGATTTTATACACATTTTTCTTAATGTTTCAAATAGCAAAAATGTGCCCATTTAAGTATGGGCAGGGTTGAGGAAATTCCATAGAATACTGTGGAACAGTTTTCATGGGCAATATGTGCAGGAGAGTATAATTATGGCCAATGTACAGAATATGTAAGATAGAGAATAGACAGATTGATTCCACACTGCTTTTGTCTCCTCCTGATCCCAGGGATATTCAGACTCCAGTAAATGCCTACACTCCCTCTCATTTCTGCTTCGAGGATACATATTCACAATGCAAAATATTTCTTCTACCAAACAAATTGTATCAAAGACCAGTGCCACAGCTGTTCCCATGTAACTACTCATCTGAACGGTCACAAATAGAGTCTCGGACTGACTCAGCATTTATATCGAGTTTTAGCTGCACACAAACTGGCTGCTTAGTCACCTCTGATTGTAGCAAACTATCTGCCTTGAGAATGTTGCCTTACTGGATTAAATTACTTCTATTTCAGGCAGCAACACGAACATCACATTTGCATTTTTTTTTTATATTCAGCCACAAATTTTATTTTATTTTAAAGAATTTAGTTTTTCACTGATATATGTACTCTTCTCAAATTACAATTCTAATTATAATCATTGTGAGAAATTTACATATAAACGTAAGTTTGTTTCCTCCATGTTCTGAAAAAAAATACAGATTGTTCATCATCCCAATCAAAATATTTGTAGGCATTTTTTAAACCCACCCAAAGATGGATACAAGTTCTGCCGGTTCAGCAGGGACCAGAGGTTTGAGAGGAGTTACCTAGTGATGAAATCCTCGGGAACAGGAATGTTTAAAAATTGGAGGATTCCTCTGTCTGCCTTGAATGTGTGGATGAGGGAATCCGGTCTGATCTATGGCCAGCTTTAGTTTTCAGTTCAACTTCAATAAAATAAAGCGTAAGTAAACTGAAACTTCTCACAACTGGGTCATAGGTATGATCAGAATGTTGAATTCATGAAATGACTGGTTTGAAAGTCTTTGTTTAGACCAGAAATCTATAAAGCTCCTTGGATAACATGTCATTGGTACAAAAACACACAGTTGATTTTATGGCCTAAAGCTTCTCTTCAGATGTGAGTCTTTCACTGTAGGCTCTTCCTGTTGCTGCAGTATTTCACAATACTTCCTCTGCTTCAATGTCATTGTTGTCTGCTGTATATTGAAGTTATTAATGTATTTCCTCTGCAGATCTAAGCTCTCCCCTGAACAGTCTTCGAGCTGCAGCCTCCAGCCCCTGTCTTCCTGTTTTGGAGCGAACAAACTTCTGGACAAAAGCCACCTACTCTGCAAGCAGCACAAACAGCCTGGGCCTACCTCATTCAATGAGCACTGGAGACCTATTGGGGATGTCCCCTGCTAATAGTGGTAGCTACATCCTGCCACCCATCCATGTTAATGCAATGATGCCTCCAATGGCCTCTCTCAGAGCTATCGGGGTTGGATGAATCTCCCTGCATTTGAAAGCACTTAGATATTGCATCTAAAAGAAGGTGATAAAGTTGAGTCTGTGGTTTTAATACTGCAGACACATTTTAATGCTATTTTTTTACTGACATAACTGAAGAGGATATAATGCCTGCTTTCCTATGCAAAACACTGCCCATGTGGGTTTTAGATTACAACTGTATGATTACAATGGTACTGTTAAATGTCTACGAGGATGCTAATGGGCTGGATTGAGCTTAATGAAACTAGAGCACTGCAATAACAAGTATGTTATGTACCTCACCAATTGCAGAAGGCATTGCTGCAGATATAAATGGTTCCATATTAACATAATTATCTTGTTTGATCAGACCTAGAACATCAGTTATGATCAAGTGCAATATAAAGACCAATCCATGAACTTGGTCACATAAACAATTGTGCAGTCAAGTAGTGAATAAATGCAATATGTTTTAC
Organism: Pelophylax lessonae; assembly: GCF_965119305.1. NCBI lineage: Eukaryota > Metazoa > Chordata > Amphibia > Anura > Ranidae > Pelophylax > Pelophylax lessonae. Next base: position 443,129,902 of record NC_138771.1, read on the forward strand.
ACGGTTAGTAAAGAATCTGCTTGTCAACTGATCTGCACCATTATGACAGAATAAAGCGCCTACAATATAACCACACTAAAAATGTATGGGTTTTTGATATCTAAATTGCATTCTATTGTCCCAGAATAGCCTAGAAGAGCTTTAAAAGCATTAGGCAAAATAGGTCTCATTCATACTTGCTAACAAATAGGACTTTTGGCCCTAGAATCCAACTGTCGCAAGTTTGCTTTTTGCCATGATATTGGCATAAGCATTTGTGCTCAGACCTGTTTGCTCTTTGCCACAGAGAAGCAAAGGACAAACAATTAATAAGATGTGGGGACTAATGTGTTCTACAAAGCTACTGGAGACTTGATAATCCTGTTTAGACATCATATCAGGCCAGAACTTAACATGTTAGAAAATTCATGCATCATGTCCTGTCAGCCAAAAAAGATCATCCTCCAAACCATGCTATGTACAATTAAGAGTAGAAGATGGAAGTAGTGGCACTCCAGTACAAAAGCAAGCTTCTTTTTGTTTTTTTCTTTCCAAAAATGATTAACTTCTTTTTGATTAAATCTGTACAGATAAAAAGACAAAGACGCACAGCTCTAGGACAGCCAGTAAACGCGTTTCACACATCAGTGCTTATTTATTACAGTGTTTATTCAGTACTGAATAAGCACTGATGTGTGAAAAGCATTTACTGACTGTCCTGGTGTGTCTTTTTACCTGTACGGATTTAATCAATAAAGAAGCTTGGCTTTGTACTTAGTTGCAGTTGCAGACCGAGCTGGCACCTAGGTACCTTCAGTGATTGTGGATCTCATGCGGGTTAGCCTTGAAGCGGTGTGTACCTTGTGTGTTCTTTGTTCTTGTTTGCCACTCTCATCAACATGGCAATCACAGAGTTTATCAGCTGTGTAAGGAATCTCAATGTGGAGCTCACATGAAGAACAGGAAAATGCACTGTATAATATGATCTCAGCAAGGATGACCAACTTGATTTTAATTCTCTTTTCACATTTATTAAAAATTAAGGATCCCTGAAAAATCATTTCATCTGTTGTATCCATCTTTCCCTGGGGACACCGGTGCTATATTTTAGGCTTGTTTATTAAAAGAATTGAATAATTTTGTTTGAAGTTCACTGTTTAAAAGATCAAAGAGCCTGTGCTATCAGTTTTCTTGCATAAAAACAACTGCCAACTGTAATTTATAGGTCTTCATGTAAATGCTTAAAAGAAAACTATAATGTACAGTAAATATAGAATTTGTGTTCAATAAATTAGGGTATAACTACGTTTTTAGAGAATTGCTGTTCAATATTTTCAGAATTCTTTCAGAATAGAATGTCACTCCCAGTTATGGCTAGCTATATAACATCAGTGTAGTCCGCAACCCAGATACATTCTGTCAGACTGAGCAGATTCCTGGATTCACACAGATTCAAGAACATAGAAGCGCAGTCTCTGTGAATCATACCAATTTACTTGGCTAGGCTACCACCTAATCACAATTGGCACACAACAAAGTTTTAAAATGCTGATCAATTGCTTGACGTACATTAGGCTGATTGTGGTAATTTATAAAACGTTAAAATGACAATAGATTTATTTTAAAGAACTAGATCGAACTTTGTTTTTAGATGGGGGGTGTTGCTCTGGTTTCACTAATTTGAGTCACAGAACAAGTATGTTCTAATCAGTTGTTTCCGGAACAATGACTAAAAGTATTTCTACCAAAAACACCCCTACAACTATTTCTCGAAGGTGTTTATTAATGGCAGGCACATATTTCTCCCAGGACAGATTTCCTTTGATTGAAAGCAGTAAGCTTCTCCTTAGCCTGAAATAGCGGCCTGTAAAACAATATTTATATTCAACCGTAAATCAAATATATGTAGAAACCAAAAATGTCCGAACCGCTGTATAAGTACACATCGCTATAAAAAGGCCCAAATCCAGGAGTTGCAAAGACAAAAAAGCTTACAGTGGGGCCCCCTGCACTTCAAGGGTTAAATGGTTGTTAAGTCTAGGGGGTAGAGGAATGAGGTGTAACACATCCTCTCTGACAGGCTTCAGCGACTTCCAATGCTCCTCGATGGCTCCTGGCTGCCTTCACATACTGTATATTTGCAATATTTGCTTTGTGGGTGCCATTCAGAATATACACATTGTTAAGCATCATGGTCTCCCCATCCCTGAACCCGTCTGGCCTGCTATATTAGATGCCTTCCCCCTCTCACCAGCGCTCATAATCTTTTTATGAATAGATGTGTGAAAGAGCAGATGCAAGGGATAAAGATGTTCATCTTAATCGTACAGTACAGGATATAGGGCTTGTATTCTTAGACCATAGGTTATTTTCAGCTACTGTACTTTCAGGTGATTGGTTCAGGTAACACTGCCAGAAAACTTGCTAGGGCAACCCCAGAGCACACCATGTAACCCCTGCCACTCCATTAAACTCCAGTGTTTTCATGTTATTGGGAAACTTTTGTCAATATTTGACTGCTTACTGTCCTGGGCTGCCTAGCAGTTTTCTGAATCCGTTACCCTTGGTGTGTACCTTTTCGGGACCGTACCCAGAACCAACTGTATGGGGCTAGCCTGTAGTGCATGCTTCAGGCACTGGAACCTGCATTAGGTGCTCACCTTGACACCAAGTGCTTGTGTGTAGTTAGTCACAAGAGGCTGTACAGTACAAGGCTGTAGTCCATTTCTGTGGTTCCCAGACCCTGAAGGCCCCTTAGGAGGTATGCCACCGTGGCGGGCAAAGCTTGTTCTTCCAATGTTTCCAACATTGTAGATATGGTCTAATAGTTTCCCTGTATATTTACACAGGTTTCTGGCTTTTATTAACACAATCTGCCTGCCATTTTGTTTTTAATGTTTCTCGGAATGAACATTTTTTTTTCCTCCTGTCCAAACATAGTCCCTAAAGGATGAGGTAACTGTGTCACACCTTCTGGAGGACACCTTCCAACACACCTTTTCTGCCAAAGATTCACTTCTGCACTCTTTCTGCCATTTTCTACAGACACAGCCACAAGAATACAGTTGGTGGCAGGGTTATTGTGGCAGCAGCTCCTATATCTGGACACACACAACACCAGCTGTTCCGCACTCCACAACCCTGACCACCCCACTGAGGATCCCCTCCCTTCGCAATAGAAGATCACAGCCACAAGGGAGCTGGGACAAAAAGGCTGAATAGCATGAAAAAATAAAATCCTGATCACTTCCCCAGAGTAGTAGTACAATGTTAATATGGTAACATTATATTGCTCTGGTCACAGTGTGTAAAATAAAATTGTAAAAAGAAAAAAAAAATTATGACAAAAGATTGCAACCTCAAAAAACCCACCATGCCTCTTACTTAATACCTTGGACTGCCTACTTTCCAAAAAGGAGTCATTTTAGGCAAAGTCATAGGATGGGTTATATTTCAATGCCACTGACCACCAATGTGGGGGTTAATAATACTAATACCTGTGCTAGCGGGTATTATTGCGTCCATTGACTTCTATGCCATCCTCTGATGCCTTTTTTGGGGATTATGTATGTGTCCTCTGATACCTGTGTTGGGGGTTATGTATGTGTCCACTGATACCTGTGTTGGGGGGTTATTTATGTGTCCTCTGATACCTGCATTGGGCTTATTATGGCGTCTGGCACAAATGCTGGGGGTTATTAATCCATCCTCTGACATCACTGCTGGGGTTTATTAACACGTCCTCTGATACCTGAGGTTATTATGGCTTCCACTGGCACCAATGCTTTCAGGTATTATGGCGTCCACTGACACTGCTGGGGGTTATAATTACGGTCACTTACATCTATGCTGGGGGTAATACTAATTTGTGTTTAGGGGCGGGGCAGGAGTTGGGTGGGGCAACTGGTGGCGAGTAACTCTTAAGGCCTGGCTAGTAGCCCAGGACTTGAAATTTTGAGCCCTGCCAAAGTTTGTGGACTTTATAACTTTCCTACAGACTAACTAATATACGCTGATTTGGGTTATATTCACCCAAAGAAATGTAATAGAATACATTTTGGGCTTACTTTATGAAGAACAATTATTTAATTGCACAATTTTAGAACAGAAACTATAAGAAAAACGGATTGTTTTGTTTTTTTTTTTTAAACATTTTCAGTCTTTTTTTTTGTTTAGCAAAAAATAAAAAACACAGGAGATGATTAAATACCACCAAAAGAAAGCTCTAGTTGTGTGAACAAAATTACAAAAATTTAATTGGGGTGTTGCATGACCGCGCAGTTGTCATTGAAAGTGTGAGCGCACTGAAAGATGAAAATTGGCCTGGGAAGGAAGGGGGTAACAGTTCCCTATACTGAAGTGGTTAAAAATACAAGGCCTGTATCCTGTACTGTACACCAAGATAGGGGATTTACAGGTAAGTTAAAATCCCTATTTTTCCACTGTTTGGCACATTAGCTGCCCTTTCAAATCTGCCCATGTTATCGTAGTGTGCTACTGCTCACAGATCTGGGAACTGAAGTTTGTAAGGAAGAAAATACAGGGTCATTATCTCTTTGATAATATCACACCACAACTGAATATTTTCTTTTTTCTTTATGCAGAGGATTCCTAAAATCTGACTTGTATCTTTGTGCAGACTTCTGGGAAAATCAGCAATTGTATATGCTATTTTTCTTTTCTTGCTTTTTCCTCCCTGATTGTAGTAAAAAGCTACAAAGAGTTAAGAGCTCCCAGTAGTACTTTGGGTTAAGACACTCAGTAGTTTTTTATTCTTTTTAAATAGACACACCTAGTGTAAATTTGCATAAGCCTAGGTTCACACGAATCTGGTGCGGGATTCTCAGAAATTCCTGTGCACTTACCGCACTGCATCACAATTGCATTCCGTTCATGCAAACCACTGCACGTGTCAATGTTACATTAACAACCTGAAATAGCTTTCAAAACACATGGGTTGTGAACACCCATGCGTTACTATGTCAGTGCGGCGAAAAGAAGGGTCCTGCAACGTTTTGGTGCAGATGCAGTGCAATTTGAGCCATACAAGGTTAATGGGCTCAAAGTGCACGGCAAAGAATTGCATGTGATTTGAACAGGAATGCGGTGCGATTCCCCACACTGCATCAGTGTAAACCTAATCTAAAGGAGTAAAACATCTAGCACTTAAAAACTCTTCACTGGACACCTAGTTTTTTACTTCACAAGTCCACAAAAAAGCCAGCTTTTGTAACCATGATCGGAACACCGAAAACTTTTTTTATGTAGTTGTGAATTATTGTATCCGAAAAACTTAATGTTCTTGAAAACATTTTCTTTTAAACGTGACCACTATACAATTTTGAAAAGTACTTATTGGCAGCCATACACAAACACAACTTTATATTCTTGTGTTGTAGGCTACGCTACTGATCTTTTGTCTTTTTATTTTTATATCGTTTGTGTAAAGAGCCACAACGCTGACTGTTATCTATGCGTTTTATTGTATATGCACAATTACTGAATGTGTTGTTATGGATTGCTGAGAGTAACTGTTTGAAGTGTTCCAAAAAACCTACAGATAACAAGTGAAAGGATTGATACAACCTGTAATAAGCTTTATGACGGAATTGTCACTTTCTGTTTGGTTTGTTTTGCTATTTTATTGAGTTAGTCATTTTGTTTGTGCCTTTGTTAAATGTATGGAATATTCACAGGTGTTATAATAAATGTAATTTGCCAAAGGTATGCATCTTTGTCCAATTATTTTTTTCTATCCTAGATCTGTTCCTGTTTTAACACAGAGGAACCCTTGAAATAATGTTAAAGTATACCTAAAGGCAAGGTTTTGGATAGAGTAATGAGGAGTTCGAACACCTGTCGGTTTTTTTTTTCTTTGCTGTCGGTGCCCCTGTCGAGGAGAGTCATCCTCTCTATTTGCCATGTTTACCATTATCAGTAAAAGTAAAAAAAAAATTCTCTTTCGTTCATTGACGGACCATTGGGTTATGCTGCCACCCTACAGAAGTAGAACACTAGGCAGAAAGAACTTCTGGCTACACCCATGGGTAGTCCCAGGGGGTATACTCCCTCTTCCTGCAATAGTCACTCAGTTTTTTTCTGCCTAGTCAGGCGTAAGGACCTAGTTCCTTGCTGGGAACTTTGGTCCTGGCAATTTTTTTTAGATAAAACATTTTTTTCTCCTGGATTTTTCCTGTGAGATCTATCAACTGCCGGACTGGGCGATGGGCTGGATAATCTAGATCCAGTGGTCACCCCAGTCTGGCCAGCGAGCGCGTGCAGGCCTCAGATCAGCACTAGGTTGGCTGCGACGTAGCCCTACTGGACAGGGGCTGGCCCTGGGAGTTAGACGTCTTGCGAGGTCGCATACAACCTGGCCTCAGCCTGAGTCGCAGCATTCCTCTTACAGGGTTTTGGGGTGGACGTGGGCCACTCCTTGGGACGGTCGGTCCCCCGGGTTCCCCTCCTTCCTGCAGACATCCCCCTCTTGCCAGGTCTCTCATCCTGTCCCCCCCCCCCGCATGTGCTGGGGATGTATTTTCTGGGTGGTCTGGCCACTTTCCTGGGGTGGGGGCAGGGTGCTAACTGGCGATGGGGGCCAGGGTGGTGCGCCGCCGGCGACCGGACGATCGATTGTGCGCGGGGGGGGTTTACCTGGTGGGGGCTCCTGCCAGGGACCCCCCCCCCCCATCCTGCCTGGATCTGTCCTGAGGCCTAGCCTCCCAATTCTGGGTCCCTGTATGCCTCGTGGTGTCGTCATTTTGTTGTAGCCTGTGCATTCCTAGACACGGCGGCCATGTTTGTGTGGTCCGGTGGCCATTTTCTTGCGGTTTGCCATTGCAAATAGCAGAGGCCATGAAAGTGGAGTCCTATGGCCGGCGATTTCGGCAGTGGGAGCCCCTCCTTGCTCCTTGGTGCTGACTCCTGGATCATTTAGCTTCCTGATCGTCGCACGTGTAGTGCAGATTCTCCTGGTGGTTGCAGGTGCCTGTGTCGCCGGGTGATGAATCTGGTGGGGTCCTCTCCCTCTCCTGGGGATCGCTCCGTACCTTGTGCTTGGCGACGGGGTGGTGCTGCCAGCGTGGTAGGGGTTGTCCCTTAGCAGTGTGTTACACTTATTTTGTGGGGTCCCCCTGGTGACTCATGGAGTCTTTGGAGCACGTTTCCCCACCTGATCCCCTCTCTGAGGCTGCGGGGCCCTCCGGGTCCCAACCATCCATCCATGCACTGACGGCGGTCTCCAGGGGGTATACTCCCTCTTCCTGCTATAGTCACAGTTTTTTTCTGCCTGGTCAGGCGTAAGGACCTAGTATCGGCCTTGGTGGTCTTTCACAATGATCGCTGGCCACACACTCCCTTTTCTTCAGGGTGTCCGACATTTGATTCCTCCAGTGCAGGCTCCGTTGCCGTCTTGGGATCTTAATTTGGTGCTTTCAGCTTTACAGAAGTCTTCCTTTGAAAATGAAAATATTCGGGAGATTCCCCTGCTTAAGCTGTCCCAGAAAGTTGCCTTTTTGGTTGGTTATCACCTCTGCGCGCAGGGTGTCGGAACTGGCGGCGTTATCCTGTCGTTCACCTTATCTGGTGATTCACAAGGATTCGGTGGTGCTTCGCCCCTGTCCCTCATTCCTTTCTAAGGTGGTCACTGACTTTCATTTGAATGAAGACATTTTGTTGCCTTCCCTGTGTCCCAGGCCTAAACATATGAAGAAAATTGCCTTGCGTGCCTTGGATGTGGTCGGGGCAATTAGGGTGTACCTGGCAGCTACGGAGTCTTTCAAGAAGTCAGACTCTCTATTTCTGCTCATGGATGGACCTCGCAAAGGGTTGTCCACTTCCTCTGCAACCATTTCCAGATGGATCAGGCAGACAGTGGTTCAGGCCTATTCTATCAAGGGTCAGGTTCCTCCTTTCTCTGTCAAGGCGCACTCTACTAGGGCGCTTAGTGCCTCCTGGGCATTCCGTCATTAGGCATCGGTGACTCAGGTTTACAAGGCGGCCATTTGGTCGTCGGTGTACACTTTCAAAAAGTTTTATAAAGTGGATGTGTTGTCATCTGCGGATGCTTCCTTTTTCTGCAAGGTTTTGCTGGCTGCGGTTTAAGGCTCGGGTCACACTATTGCGATGCGGGAAGGCTGCGAATTCGCAGCCTTTTCCCGCATCGCACACGCACCCCCGGCAGTTCACACTGCCATATGCGATACGCTGGGGGTGTCAATGTAATCTTAACGACACCCCCAGTTTGATCGCATATCGCAGTGCGATCGTGCAGTTCGCACAGGATCGGATCGCACAAGTGTGAACCGCTGTGCGATCCGATCCTGATGCGGCTGCAAAAATGCCTCCTGTGCGTGTTTGCACCGGGTGCGATGCGAATTTAGCCATACAAACTGTATGGCTAAACTCGCACCGCACAGCTGATCGCATGTAATGTCGGAGCAGTGCGCTCCGACATTACATGCGAACCCGGCACTCGCATGAGTGTGAACCGGGTCTAAGAGGACCTGATCCTCTTTGAGGGTGTATTGTTTTTCTCAGGTGGGCTCCAGTTGTTTTGGTTGAGCCCCTGTTGCCTGGTTGACTACTCTTTAGCCTTGGGAATTTTTTTGCTGTTTCCCACCCCTCATGTTTAACACTGCTTTGGGACGTCCCAATAATCAAGAATGACAGGAAGAAATGGATTTTACGGTAAGTCAAAAATCCCATTTTTCAAATTTTGAGTTGTCCTCAGAACTGTAATAAAGGGGAAATCTATTTGGGACACTAGTTCTTTTTACCCTGTTGACAACCAGGTATTCCCTCACTATGGAGGGATTTGCTCTCACTTCCTGTTTTAGCTATCAGACAGGAAGTAAAGGAAAATCTCCCCAAAGGGACACGGGATAGGGAAAAAAAAATCTGACAGGGGTTATATCCCTCCCGTATATTATCTACCATGGAAAAAAAAAGTTTTGCCTTTCGTTTAGGTTATTTTCGGTTATTTCATAGATATCAAATAAATAATAATGGTCAGAAAACAAATGCAGGTAATTAATATCATAGTACTCCCTTTATATTGGTATTCTGTGGAAATGGGCCACCTTAGATGGTTACAGTAATAGGAGAAGGACCCCTTAAGTGGTGGAAGAATTATCACCTGGTGGATAGTGTGATGACTGCTTAACTTGATGACAAGTGGGAAGAATGCATTGCCCTTCAGTCCAGAGAATCTCCCTTATGCCTCGTACACACGCAACGATTATCGGCCGACCGATCGTCCGACTTTTGTCCAAGTTGAGTTTTGTTGGTTGGAATGTGCCTAGACTGCACACGAATTTTCTCGGCCAACAAAAATCTACTTCGGAAGTGATGTCATGTGCTGGTTTACTTTCCGTGTGTTTTTTTCTTCTCTGAGCATGCCCAGTCTTGCTCATCAGATTTTTGTCTGCCGAAATCTGTACTGACTGACGGAAAATCGGCCGTTGTGTTGACGGCCAACAAAAATTTTATAGCATGCACACCAGATTTTTTTCGGCCGAAAAGTCGGAGTCGGTTGTCGGAAGCATCATACTAACAAGCCAAAAATCGGCCGATCGGACGTTGGCCGAAAATTCACGGCCAATAATCGATGCGTGTGTACGAGGCATTACACTGGTGGTTAGTGTGGTGGTCCCTTACATTAGAGTCAATGTAAAGAATTTTCTGTTATATTGGGGGTTAGAAGACCCTTAAATGCAGCTAAAACAATCATTTGTGTCAATGGTTACTTTACTTAGAGATGAGAGTCTCCACTGGTCACACACTGCTGGCTCTGACTGATATTAGTGCTACAACTATCGCTATTCTCTGCTCAAGGAACCCCTAGAAAACCTCTGGGGGAACCAAAGGGCTCCATAGAGCTCACTGAGAAAGGCTGTTATAGGAAATATTCATCAGCTGTATTTTAGCAGTTAGTGTTTTATACACTGCAGCTATATTACTGAATTTTTATTGAGTCATAGGTCATGTGGCATAGGATAACATTTCCTGACATAGCCTTTCTATCCAGACTGGGTAACGAGTAATGACCTCATGTCTGTAGGGTCAAGCAGATACATGCCAACTGCCTGCATTCAGTGAATGCTGATCCCAAAGCAGTTCCAGTCACTATGGTTCCTTCCTGAAAAGCCTTGTGGGTATGGAAATGCACTATACTTGTAACTGACAGATGAGAGGAACTGTGTAAGTGAAAACACAGGAACTCATGAGTGAAGCATTTGCCTCTGGATATAATGGTAATCCTTTGCAATCTTCTGAAAGTGTTTTTAGATTGGTTTTATCTTATTAGAAAATCGGTTAGAGAAAAGTCTAATTATTTGATTATTAAAAATATTCATGGTCATTTTTTTTTTTCATTTTTATTGGAGGAAACCTCTCAACAGGAGATTATTTCATACCTCCAGTATTATTTTCTTCTCATATGTGTGCTTTCTTAGTCCAGATAGTAAAAGCCGACAAAACCATTGTTTTTTTTTTTGGTCAGACCATTCACAAGCTGATTAGGACACATAAAGATAATTGCCTATGTAGTTTGATTAAAGTTTAACTGTGAAAAAAAGAAAGTATTGCCTAAATGCAAGACAAACATATACTTACTTGAATCATGGTGTGGTTTGTGTATTCCAGATCAGTGCAGTAATTCTGTTTAAAAACCTGTCCTTTGTGCAGGAGTATCCTGTAATCAAGACCAGTCACTGTTGCTCTTTCTTTTGTGTGTGCTCCCCTCCTGTAGTTTTCTGCTGGATGACTCTCACAGCTCTGCTGTTTGCATAAGGCTAGGTGCTGCATAGTAATTTCACTGCTACTTTTACAAGATAACTGGTTTTGGCATTTAGTGCACGCAAATTGGTTTTATATCCTATGTGGCTTTTGAGTAATAAACTGCTTAAAAAAATTAAAGGAACACTTTTAATCAGAGTATAGCATCAAGTCCATTAAACTCCTGGGATATTTATCTGGTCAGTTAGCAGAGGGGGTTGTTATTCATAAACACCAAAGCAGCTGAAATTGATTAACAACAGGTGCACTAGATGGGCACAATGGGGTGACCTCCAAAACAAGAATGGTTTTACAGGTAGAGGCCACTGACATTTTTTTTCTCTACTCATCTTTTCTGACTGTTTTTCACTAGTTTTGCATTTGAGTAGGGCTAGTGTCACTACTGGTATCATGAGGCGATACCTGGAACCTATAGAGGTTGTACAGGCAGTCCAACTCCTCCAGGATGGCACATCAATATATTCCAATGTCAGAAGGTTTGCTGTGTCACCCAGCACAGTCTCAAGAGCTTGGAGGAGATTCCAGGAGTCAGGCAGTTACTCTAAAGCCCCGTACACACGTACCGATCGTCGGCATACAAACGTCGGCGGACGAAAGATCTGCCGATTGTACGCGTGTTAGTATGGTGCCTCCGACAGATGTCTGCGCACAATCCGCGGACAAAAGTCTTTCTTGCAAACATGAAAATTTTTGTATGCCGACACCAGAACGGACGATTGTTCGCCTGTCAGTACACAATTCGGCCGACACACAGCTACAAATCCCAACACGCATGATCAAACCAAATGAGTTCCCGGAAGAATTTTCTCTAGTAAACTCAACATTTTATTCAGAAAGAACTTTCGGCTCGCGGAAGTCCAAGAAATAGGTGAAATGCGGAGCACATGCTCATCTTGATAAATGTGAGAAGAAGGAAGATGCTGCTCATAATGCCATACTTTTCTAATAAAAAGGCATGTGTTCTGTTATGATGAAGATAATGTTTGTCTATTCTATCTGTTCTATCAAATTTTATAATTAAATAATTTGAACTCTTCACCATTATTTTTGTATTTTCACACCAAAGATCTAACTATTGATATGACCCTTTATTCTTGTATGAATTAATGTCTAAAACATATTTTTCAGGTTATGCACAATATTAAACATGTTAACAAATTCAGATAGGCCATTTTTTATTTTCATTTTCTTTATTTTTTGTATCTCAGCAAAAAAAACCAAAGAAAACATCTTCCGTATAATAAACTAAACATAAAAAAGTTCCATTTGGACAAAATTAAACTAGAAACTGGCAAACAGGGGTAAAATAAATAATAGGGGGTTACAAAAATTAAAGTTGCTGGTAACTGAAATCAGGTTGCCATGAGGGCAGGTTTGGATCATGCTGGCCATATTGCCACTGGCCATGTGGCATTTGGCGAGGTGGTGGGTGTTGTGGAGGTGGAGGTGGAGGGCACGGGTGCTCCTGGCATGCATGGCTGTGCTCATTAAGGATCCCGTTTTCAGCCTTTTGCAGCACATCGAGGATAATTTTTCTGGCATACTGACACTGCCTGAGGTCCACCTTATCCAAAATTTTTGCCGTCATGTTGCCGAAGGACTCATTGGCCTCCGGTTTCCGACGTAGGGCTATGGTGGCCTCCTGGATAAATCCATCGGTTATGTCATCCACGTGCTTCCTCTTTTGCCTCCGTTTGGCAGGAGGAGGTGGTGGTGGAAAGAGTTCCACAGGCTCCTCAGGCTCCGCAGGCTCCCCAGGCTCCTGGCTGCAACCTGGCTCCTCCTCAGTGACACTTCCCTGTTGATGAAATGAACAATTGATTAGAATGTTATAGTGTATATAAAAATGCATGTTTGTTATATTATTGTGAACAAATAGCAGACTTTACATACAGTGGCGTATCTAGGGTCTCCAGTGCCCTTGTTGAGGAGCTGTATTTGGCAACAACCCCCCCCCCCCCAAGATCAATGTAAAACTGTAACCCACCCCCCCAAAAAAAGATTAAAGGGCATTAAAAGTTTCTAATTTGCCCCTTGTTTGCCCAGTGTAGAGCTCTCTAGTGGGCAATCATTGTCTCAGGTGTGAAAAAGAAAGAGAGGGTTGAGAGATAGAGAGAGGGAGAGAAAGAGGGGGTGTGAGAGAGAGAGGAGGGGGTTGCAGAGAGAGAGGGGCCTGAACTTGCAGAGGGCTTGATGTAGGGCATTGAGGGTGAAGCAGTGCAGGGAAACAGGAATAAGGAAGCCACCTGCCTTGCTGACCCAGAGTGAGAGACCAGAGACATGGAAGCAAGGATGGATGTATCATTTGCAGGAGCTGTTAGTTTTGTATTAAAAAAGGTTGAGCCAGAGGAATGCTGAGGCTACAGCAGTGTTTGTTAGGACCAGAGGTGTGCTGGGGATGCAGCAGTGTTTGTAAGACCAGAGGTGTGCTGGGGATGCAGTGAGAGGCAGTCTCAGTCTCCTGGTCTTTTGGCTCAGCTGCTCTCAATGTTTTACACCTGCATGAAGCAGCTCTCAATGTTTTACACCTGCATGAATCCGCCTGCAAACTGGGGGTTCTGGGGTGTGCAGGCTGAGTGGATTGTTAAAATAAACAATAAAACAATGCCAATATTTTTGTGACCCACCCCCCTTGGCCTGCGCCCCTGGCGGTTGCCTGTCATGCCAACCCCTTGCTATGCCCGTTTACATAAAGGGTCAATTATGGTTTAGCTTATAATTTTGTTACATGATTACATTTTAGCAGACAATATATTGTGAAATGCCATACCTGAGTAAAACTCTCCTCCAGGAAATCCTCATCCTGGCTTGGATCAACCGACACTGAGCCCTCTGCCGAAGTAGAAGGCAGTGTTGAAATTGACGGCCTGGATTCCATGGTGTCTGCCAGGAATCGCATGTTATCATAGTACCACAGCCGTGGTACATATACATTCCGTGCACCTGCTCCAGACTGGGTGGACTCCTCTATTTTTTTTAACTCCCGCCTGTAGGCAGTGCGAATGCTGTTTATTTTTTTGCGTATATAATTAAAATTTGCCCCAGGACAGACGGGCTTGTAGAAGGCCACCAAATGTTCCATGGCCTGTTTTCTGAGTTTTCTATTTTTATAATCTGCGGACTTGACTTGCCACAAACACGGCAGTTGCCTGAACTCATCAATAAAACTTATTAGAAAGTTGTGGCTGGTGTAATTGTCCACCATATTGCAGGACAGTATATGCCTGCAAGACACAAAACAACACAAAACATATTAAAATAGCATGTATTTTGGCACATAATAAAGATATTCCTAATAAAAGCTGTATAGGGCCCAAAACACACACTTTCTATTAAAAGAGTCGTACCTTTGTTTGTGGGGAAAAGTCGTGATTCGCCGCTCGATCGTGCTCCAACTCTCGATATGTCCGCTAGCGAATCGTCGGCCGAACGATCTGGCGTCCTTTAAATACAGCGCAGGCGTCAACTCCTCCTCCAGTGGCGGGCTTGTGCAGGGGTGTGTACATGCCGAAGATCAGGCCTACATGCGACACTCACACCTGAAGCAGTGGAAAAATATTGTAATCAAGAATAATGTCTCAACAATCTGGGAGCTCAATTAGTGTGGGCCGAAGTGATTGGGCCACCCGAAAATCAAGGGCTACACCCATGTCAAAGCCAGAAATGGTGGAGATGGTCTCCATTTTAGAAAAAATGGATTATGATGGCAAGTTGGCAAATTACGATCGGCCCAATGCCAGGAAAGATGGCATCATGGATAAGGTGGTGGCCTGTTTGGTTAAAAAATTCGGTGTGGAGCGATCGAAAGATCAGATTCGGAAACGGTGGTCTGACCTGAAACACCGTGAGCAGGATCAGCTTTCCCAAATCCATCGGATTTTGAAAAAAAGTAAGTTTTTTTTTTTGTTTTTTTTTTTTTTAATCATGCAATATGTTTTTTATAATTTGGTGTATGTTGTATTAACATGTCTAGATTATAATGTCTATGTAAAAAGTTAGATTACTCATTTTAGTTGTCATGTCGTGATTTGATCGATCTATTGTTGATGTTTTAGTATATGACATTAAAAGTCAGGAAGCCATAGTTAAAAATATATGTATTGTGTTGCAACGAACGTTCTTTCCTGCACGAATCTTCTCAGCAAACATTCCTATTAATCACAGATTATTATTCAAACCTTTAAATAGGAGAAAAACGTAAACTCCGTGCCAAACAATGGGAAAGGAGGAGGAGAGGTTTGGCAGCTCCATCGGCAGTTGTGGAAGAAGAGGAGGACATGGGCCCAGATGGTGGCACAGATTCCACTAAAGGTAATTGGTTCCTATGCACTGTCAAACATTAATGTACCATATTTTTCGTAGATAACCATGTACATGTCTTCATATTTGTTACTAAAAGAGCTATCAAGCAGGGCACCATGTCCTAACAAATGTACCTCTTGTGACTTTTATGATATGGCCAATGTTTTGTATTATGTAGATGAAGACATTATGCCTGAGGTGATTCTGGTGGAGCCAACAAGTGACCAGACACCAGAGCAACAAGAAGGTTGGTAGTCACAGATTTTTGTGTAGTGGGATCATAGAAATATGTGTATTTGCAATGATTGTTTAACCTTATATTCTTGTATTCCCTTACAAATTTACATTGCAGATGTTGCATCATGCCAGGATGTGGCATCCCCAGCCATGTCAGAACCCCGATCTCCTGGCAACTTGGCAAGCAGCGTGGAAGCCACTTCCGAAACTGTGGAGGAACCAGGACCAAGTGTCCAAGAGCCAATTGTGTGCCCACGTAGGTTTTTTCAGAATGATTTTTATCAGTGTTATTTTTAGCCTCCAATTTACAACACTAGTTCCCTATGGGAGCCTCTTTATTTGAATGGAAGTCGCACCGTAAGTCGGATCAGGATGCTCTGACTTGCGGGGCCACTTGCGTTGTGAAGATTTTTGAGGGGGAACTACACCAAAAAATTGAAGAACCCACCGTGGGTGTCCACCCCAAGTTTACAACCAGGCCTTTTGTGTGTGGTATTGAGTTTGAGGGTATGCCCACAACAAAAAGACAGCGTGGGTTACCCCCAAAACCCCTACCAGACCCTTATCCAAGCATGCAGCTTGTCAGGCCAGGAAAGAGAACGAGCAAGCGGACCAAACACCCCCTGGACCACAGCAGGACACATGCCCTCAACATGGGGGGGTTTTGTTGCTTTGGGCCAGGGGGCCTCTGCACCGCACACACAAAAGCACCTTGCTCCCATGTAGAGGAGGACAAGGGCCTCATCCCCACAACCCTGTCTGGTGGTTTTGGGGGGTCATGCGGCCAGGGGGTTCCTAGGACTTTGGAAGCAACCTTTAACAAAGGGTGGCCCCCAGATCCCAGACCCCAATCCCTATGTGAATGGGTATGGGGTACATAGTACCCCTACACATTAACCACATAAATGGAAGTGTATGTGAATAACGACAGGAGACGTTTATGAAATGTTCTTAAATATCTTCATCCGGTCTTCTCCACTCTGCTCTTTGGATCTTCTCCTCTCCACTCTTCTGCTGTCCAATCTTCTGCTCTTATGTTGTCTGCTCTTTTGCCCTAGGCTCTTCTTCTTCCTCCTGTCCTCCTCCGATGCTGTTGCCGTGCATTCTGCCCGTCTCTGGTCTCTGCATCTTAATATATATACATTACGACCATGCCCTCACAATGACGTCATCATGCGTTCACACCCCTAATAAATCTATAGTAAGCTCAGGAGACCGGCAGAATCATCAGCAACAGCATCGGAGGAGGACAGGAGGAAGAAGAAGAGCCTAGGGCAAAAGAGCATAAGAACAGGGTAGGTATTAACTCGAGAGGAATTTAAGATTACCTGGACACCAAATGTTTCTCTATTATTATGACCTCATGTAGGTGATTCACATTGACTCATTTTTTTTTTTTTTTTTACAGACCATGTTTTACATAGTTGCACATTAGCCAAATTGACCCGTGAGGCTCTCCAATGCTGCGCAGACCTGGAACAAATAAAGGAGACTGCAACGGCATTACAAATCAAAATGCGCAATTTTGTGGACATGATTGGCAAATTTTAAGCCACAATTTTACTACGTTTTTAATGTTTGTATTGGGATGTTCCTGATGTTACAAATTTTTTATAATGTTTTATGGCATTTTAATTACACTCAGATGTTAAAGAGTGTACCCAAGTTTGGGAAAAGCACTTTACAACACCCTAACCCTAACCCTAACCCTGTGAATGTTTGATACTAAAACATTTTTACATTCAACAATGTGTGTTCAATTCTTTATTAGACTTTCGTTGGGGGGTCGAGGTCTAAAGCTGTGTAAAGAAGCACTAAATGTATGATGGCTGTCCTATTCACATATTTACATGTTAATGAAAGCATTTTGGACACTGCCATATGCGAGTTGCTGGAGGTGTCAATGAAATGTTAAAGATACCCCCAGTTTTAACGCATATCACAGTGCGATCTGACATTTCACACAGGATCGGATCACACAAGTTTGAACGACTGTGCGATCCTATCCTGATGCGGCTGAATAAATGCATCATGTGCGACTTTTGTGCGAGTGCAGTGCGAATTGAGCCATACAAACTGTATAGCTGATTTTCGCATGAACATCTGATCGCATGTAATAAAGGAGCAGTGCGCTACGATATTACATGCCATCAGATGTGCAGTGTGAATTGAGACATACACTTTGTATGGCTACATTCGCACTGAACACACATACAAGTCGCACATGACCCTTTATTTCTGATGTATCTGGATTGGATCGCACAGTGCTTAACACTTGTGGAATACAATCCTGTGCAAAAAGTAAGTGGCGGGTCACCCTTATGCAATGCTGGAAGGCTGCAAAGTCGCAGACTTCCCGCATCGCATAAGTGTGACTCAACACTCAAGGTACTAGCAGTCCTAGGATTCAATATGGCATTGATATTGCCAGTAGCAATCAGTGTAGGGAGATCAGTGTAATCTATAGTGTATTGCTTGTTCGTTGCTCTAGTTCACTTTCCATTACCTATATATATAACACTTTGAGATGAACAATGATCAAGTTTCACATAACACTGACATATCCTAACATTGGTGGGCAGTGAGAAGGATGTCATAAATGAACACAACATAATAGGTGTAGGTACTTTGTTAATACCCTAATGTATTATATGAAATATATAGTATGGGCAACTTCTGGACAATGAACACCAATGTAAGGTGACATTAGATGAACCTTGGGTGTGACCTAGTTCTCAATGTGACAGGGTTTGTGTACATTTTGTGGGGTGCAGAAGGCCCTTGTATTTACACCACTGGCTAAAAAATAACACATGGCCATCATCACTTTGGATCAGCTGGTGAGAGACTACAGTCAAGAAACACACTGATGAATGTATTAACCCTTCCAAAGTCACACATATATAACACATGATTAACCCAAATAATTGTGTTTGGCATATGTGCCCAAATGATTATAATCCACAATACAGAATCATTGCAATTTTTGTTTACTGTGTTGAAAAATAATATATCTCTGACATTTATCTTGTGTGTCCAATCTTTAACAAGATTAATGGGTGTGTGACAGTGATTGCTGCCAGGACACAGCTCCTCTCCCCACGAAATAGTCCAGATATTCCTGGCGGATCTGACGGGCCCTGTGTGATGCCAATGCTGACCGTCCAACTTCCATTGACGGCATGGACTCCACTTGGTTAGAAGGTTGGGCCTCTCCACTTGTACCTGGCATAGCAGGGTCAGTATCCAGTTGCTGCAATACATAATTTTGTGCATTCCTGCGTAGGAAGTTGTGCAAAATGCAGCAACACAAGACCACATTATCCACTTTGTACAGTGCCAGGTTTATGGACGTCAGGAATATCCGGAACCGGTTGGCCATTATCCCGAAGGCATTCTCCACAACTCTGCGAGCTCTGGACAACCGGTAGTTGTAAATCCTTTGGTCTGGGGTGAGGTTCCTCTGAGGGTAGGGCTTCATGAGATGCTCCCCAAGCGCAAAAGCCTCATCTGCGATAAACACAAAGCTCATACCCTCAACAGTTTGCTCCCTGGATGGCAGGTTTAGAGTGCCGTTCTTTAGACGACGAGCGAACTCCGTCTGATCAATAACTCCCCCATCCGAATTGCGGCCATTTTTGCCAATATCCAAAAAAATAAACTCATAGTTTGCATTAACTATGGCTAGCATGACTATACTAAAAAAACCTTTATAATTATAAAAAAATGTGCCGGAATTCGGAGGGGGGACAATGCGGACGTGCTTCCCATCAATAGCACCCCCACAATTGGGAAAATTCCACTTCTCCAGAAATTGATCAGAAATCTCCAGCCATTGCTCTGCGTTTGAAGGAAACTGTGGGGAAAAAATAAAAAAAATAAAATTAGTGCTTGAGCACATCACATTATTAATTACACACACAGTTGTCTGTTAAATGCTTATGCAACTTGCTAAAAAAATATACAACAGGAAGGCAAAGGTTTGGATATGGGGATGTAACATCTACATACATTTATTTTCAACCTCCTATTGTTCTTATATTGTAAAGGGCCATACACACTAGAAGATTCTCTGAAGACTTTTTCGTGCAGATTTACCTTTTCTATGTAGTGCAAGGGCCTACCAGATTGCATAGGATTTGAAAGTGTTTGTTGGACCTCATATTATTTGGTTTTGGTAAATCGGAAGGATAAATTGTTCTGACAATCTTCTAGTGTGTATGGCCCATTATACTCACCAGCTAGAGCTGAGATTCACAAACTACGGCCATCCAGCTGTTGCAGAACTACACATCCCATGAGGCCTTGTAATTCTCTGACATTCACAGACATGACTAGGCATGATGGAAATTGAAGTTCGTGAACAACTGGTGGGCCATAGTTTGAAGACCTCTGAACTTGAGCTTTGGTATATGCTGACTTTGAGATTTAGCATGTGGGTGGGGGATGGGTAAGTAAAACTGGGCATTTATACATCAATAAGGGCTTGTGGTCAGTGAAGGTTTTAACATCATTACATAAACATACAGAATCCTAGGTGGGAATGGATGGACTGATGTATTTTAGATAAATCATTAACTAGGTATTAAAACATTGGCCAAGGAATAATTGTTTGAGGGAAAGCAATAAAATTAGATAAATTCGACATACTGTTAACAGGCAATGCGTTTAGGGACACATAGGAGAGAATGGTGGGGTGGTTAGTGGGTAATTTTACAAATGGTTAAAGATAATCTACATCTTTACTACTATGTGCATGCGGACAGAGGGTAGTTTACAAATAATGGCCTGTGTCAATTGCTGTACATCCAAAAACATCATAATTCGGGTGAAACTAGTAATACATGTAATGTAATGTAAAAAATCAAACATACCTTGATATAGTCCTTCTGCAAGACCTTGATGATGGCAGAGCAGGTCTCAGGGATGATGATACCAAGAGCTTGGGGGGAGATGCCTGTGGTGAACTTCAGATCCTGCAGGCTTCTCCCTGTTGCAAGATACCTCAACGTCGCAATTAACCTTTGCTCAGGAGTAATTGCAAGCCGCATACAAGTATCCTGCTTCAGAATATAGGGGGACACCAGGGCAAGAAGACGGTAAAAGATGGGATCCGTCATCCTCAAATAATTCCTGAAGTCATCAGGATTATTTTCCTGGAGCTCCCTCAGCAAGGACATATGAGAAAATTGATCACGGTTAAGCAACCAATTTTTCGTCCAGGAGGTCCGCTTCTTCTTCCTATTGCTCGTACGTCGTCTCAGAGCCAAAACTCCAACACTAACGACAGCAACGGACGAATTCACGGTCGCCATAATAAATTCTCGAACGATGTCTCGGAAAATAGCGAAATGTCGTCAACCAAACAAATGCTACCGAAATCAGCGCGAGATGCCCAGAAGGGTCATGGCCAAACACTCACTTCCTCTTTTGTAGCGGCGAACGTGCGTGGAACGTAGTGACGTCATTTTCTGTCGGCAGACAAATGTCCTGGGCAAGTTTTGAGCACTTTTCAACAGACAAACAACAAACACACCAGCCGCGAACATTTGTAGGACGTTCTGTCGGCCGACGATCGGTACGTGTGTACGGGGCTTTAGAGAGCTGGACAGGGCCGTATAAGGTCCATAACCCATCCGCAGGACCGGTATCTGCTCCTTTGTGCAAGGAGGAATGAGATGAGCACTGCCAGAGCCCTACAAAATTACCTATGCATATTTTTAGCACTGATTACTGTAGTAATGTCACTGGTCCCCCCAAAAGTGTCAAAAATGTCAGGGGTCCAGTCTGTCCGCCGCAATGTCACAGTCCCGCAAAAAAATCGCAGATCGCCGCCATTACTAGTAAAAAAAAAACAAAAATGACAAATTTTTCCCGTAGTTAGTAAACGCGATAACTTTTGCGCAAACCAATCGAAATACGCTTATTGCGATTTTTTTTTTTTTTACCAAAAATATGTAACAGAAAACAAATTGACCTAAAATGTTAAACAATTCAGATTTTTTTTTGGGGGGGGGGGGGAAGAATGTTATATATCAGAATGTGAAAAATATTGTTTTGTTTTTTTCAAAATTGTCACTCTTTTTTTCAAAAATAAAAAATCACAAAGCTCTATTTGTGGGGAAAAAAGAACATAAATTTAATTTGGGTACAGCGTCGCACGACCGTGCAATTGTCCGTTAAAATAACGCAGTGCCGAATCGCAAAATATTGCCTGGTCAGGAAGGGGGTAAAATCTTCCGGTCTTAAATTGGATAAAAATACGCTCATTGAGAATTTTTTTTGTCAAAGACATGTAGCTAAATACATTTTGGCCTAAATATATGAAAAAAAATTGAATATATTGGATATTTTTTAACAGTCAAAGTAGAAAATGTAAATTTTTCGCAAAATTTTTGCTTTTTTTTATTAATATCGCAAAAATTAAAAAGCGCAGTGGTGATCAAATAACACCAGAAGAAAGCTCTGTTTGTGGGGAAAAAAGGACGTAAATTTTGTTTGGTTACAGCATTGCATGACCGGGCAATTGTCAGTTAAATTTGCACAGTGCCAAGTTAAAAAAAAATGGCCTGGTCATTGAGCAGCAAAATCTTCCGGGGCTAAAGTGGTTAATGTATTGCCACTGGTCAATAATGCATTAGTGACCAATGTCAGATAACCCCTTTGTGCTGCATTAGTATTATAAAATACCATTGGTAATTAACCACTTGCCGACCTGCCATGGTATATATACTGCAATGAGCTGCAGCTACAGCATACCCATATATCCCTTCCTGTTTCAGGCACATATCCCTACCTGTCAACTCCCCTGTGAGGGCTCTGTACAGAGGTAATGATTGCTTTGTTTCTTTTCCTTACAAAGCAGGGAAATTAAACAAATCAATCTGTGTTAAAAATCAGCACACAACACATACATTGCATATTGTTAGGGACACAATTAACCCCTTGATTGTCCCTAGAACTTAACCCCCCTCCCAGCCAGTGTCATTAGTACAATGACAGTGTATAGTATTAGCACTGATCACTGGTGATGGCAGTGGCAGTTAGTCAGATCCCACAAAGTGTCAGTTAGTGTCACTATCACAGTCTCACTGATCGCCGCCCCCCCCACCCCCCAGTATATAAAAAAAATTCCAGTATATATTCCATTGTTTAGTAGACACTATAGCTTTCCACACAAACTACTTTAATACAATAAAACCTTGGATTGCGAGCATAATTCGTCCTGGAAACATGCTTGTAATCCAAAGCACTCTTATATCAAAGCAAATTTCCCCATGAGAAATAATAATGATTTGTTCCACAAGTCCTTCAGTTTATAGTCTATATACAAAGATTATAGCAATGTGATAGGTTGTGTAACCATAAAATGTCCCTCCACAAATGGCGCCTCCACAAGGGGATAAGAAACAAAATCTAGCAGAGCTACAGAATATAAGAGAGATGAGAGGTGCATCTAAGTGCAGCAATATGGTTACATTTACTGAAGGTTCAACATTTAGCAACTCACATGGTTGATGATTAAAATAGTCACACCTAAGTATGCAGGCATCCGGGTAAAGCTGTCCACATAGACCATCTTCTGAACCACCGGCTCTCACCACTGTCAGTCTGCAATCGTGACCGGGAAGAATAGCCTGCAGTAGAGTGACCTGAAAGTGAAGCTTTGAATCATTCGTGGAGTGCAGCGGGGAAGGGATGATGAAGATGGCTGTGCGGAGGATGGTCTATGTGGACAGCTTTACCCCAGATGCCTGCATACTTAAATGTGCCGGTTTTAATCATCAACCATGTGAGTTGCTAAATATTGAACCTTCATTAAATGTAACCATATTGCTACACTTTAGAGGCTCCTCTCTTCTTTTTTTATACATGACGCTACTTGTATATCAAGACATCGCTTGTATATCAAGTCAAAATGTATTTATAAAATTTGCTTGTCTTGCAAAGCGCTCTCAAACCAAGTTACTCTCAAACCAAGGTTTTACTGTATACACTTTTTTTTTTCTTTTTGTGTATGTAGCAGAATACATTTTGGCCTAAATTTATAAAGAAATAGTTTTTTTGTTTTTTTGGATATGTTTTATAGCAGAAAGTAAAAAAATATTGTTTTTTTTTTCAATTTTTTTTTGTTTATTTAATAAAAAATAAATTGCAGTGTTGTGCAACAACCATTAAAAAAAAAAGCTCTATTTGTGAGAATAAAATTAACATAAACTTGTTTGTGTACAGCTTTGCATGGCCGCGCAATTAACAGTTAAAGAAGAGCAGTTCTAAAATGGACCGGACATGAAGGGGGTAAAATCTTCCAGATTTACCCATTAAGCAGTTAATCACCTCCCTCCCCAAAGAGTTAACCACTCCAGCCAGTTCACCTGGCGATCACAGTCACTGCCTTCAATGCTGGGGGTTATTACATAAGATAGCACTATTGCTGGGGATTATTGTTGCAGAAACTGACACGAATGCTGTGGGTTATTGTGTAAATTGGCTGCTGTTTCCTAAACTGGTACCAATGCTGGGGATCGACTAGTAGAAACTGGCACTGATTCTGGGGGTTATTATTGCTGCTGCTGACACCAATGCTGTGGATAGTTATATCATAAATTGGCACGGATGTTGGCGGTTATTATTATGGCGTCGATGCTGGGGGATATAATTGCAGAAACTGTGACTGATGCTGGTGGTCATTATTATCTCATATCACATGTACAGTGGCTCTGCTGCACTGGATCACGTACTATATACCTAATCCGGCACTCCCAGGTAGGGGGCACACGCGCATGCCACGGGCAACCTGGCTGTGCTGTGTTAATACACAGAAGATGCCGATCAGTGGGTGCCGGCCAATGGATACCCACCAATCTTTGGGAAGACACACAGGACAGACCTCTGCCTATGTAAACAAGGCAGAGCTCTGTCCTGTCAGCGGGGAAGCAAAGCTGCATTATTATTCCAAAGCACTTCAAGTACCTCTAATAAAATACATATATTGAAAATGTGTGAGTGAACTCTGTTTCCTGACAGACTCCATGGCAGCATACGTTCGGGTAGGCTCCGCCTCCTCTCCTACCTCATAGGACCCCACTCCCATAAATCTTTGCTCCCTTTCAGCATCAGTGTTCCTTTTTCGTCCTCCTCATACATATGTCTGATGTTCCTACTATCTGGTCCTGTATATCGGTGGCAGACTGAGTTTTGGAGTTTCCGATAAGCCCTGGCTCTTAGCGGGGTATGGAGGGGGCAATGGAAGAGACCCTTAGCTGGAGCTATGTGGTTTGGCCGAGAGAGCCCTGCTGCTGCGGGTGGCCCTTTATTGCCTGAAGGCACAAGCTGGTGTTGCGTCTCCTGGACTCGGTTATGCTATCGGAGGGTGGTAAGCCCTTATATGGGACCATTTCTTTTCCTCATTTTATGCTTATCTTTCGTTTTTAGTGCCTTTTTTGTCTATGCTCGTGTCTAGGGTGTTTTTCTGTCAGTTATTGCTCAGGGTTTGCTAGTTCTGTGGCTTAGTACTTACTTATGGTGCTTCTTGGCCGCCGCCACGGTCTTTGCCGCTACTTCCGGGTTGTTCGGCGCTTCTGGGCATGCGCAGTACGCTCTGAGTATCAGAGTCGTCGCGCATGCGCAGTGGTGCGGTCTGACGTTTCTAGGTATGTGCTGGTTTTAACAGTTTTAATGCCCTGTTTCTCTTTCATCTTTCTTATGGCTTGTTGTATATGTCTGTCTCAGCTCTCTTAGGTCTGATCAACAGCTCCGCACACGCAGCGAAGACAGTCAGGCAAATACGCAACACCAGCGCTCCTCATCTAAGTCTAAGCGCAGCTCCTCCCACAGCAGGGGACGTGAGCACCATTCCTCCTCGCACCATGGTAGCTCAGAACGCCCGCAAGGGAAAAAATGCTGGGGTTGCCGTACCCTGATACCAGACGGTTCCTCTTTGTGCAAACCCTGTTATACCCAAGCTACGGGTGAAAGGGAAAAAACTGACAAACATATTGAGGAGGTGGTACGCAGAGTTTTAAAGGACTCTCTTGCTGAATTGCATAAGCCAAGCACTTCTGCAGGTCCGTCACGCTCTCCTGACAGAGATTTGTCGGTTCAGGATCCGTTTGAGTCCTCCCAACCCAGCCATACATCTATCCTCCCGTCTGAGTCCGATTCCGATTCGGATGACTCCGGTACTGGATTTGAATTTTCCCTCGTGTCTTAGTTAAAGCGGTGAGAGAGGCCCTTGACTGGGAGGATCCTGCTGTCTCTTCTCCTAAGCAGAAGAAATATTTCAAGCAGTTATGCAAAGAGCGTTTAAATTTCCCATTTCTAGAGGAACTGGGAGATATAATGTCGGAAGAATGGAGCAAAGTGGAAAGGAAAAATTCCATGACCACTAAAGTATCGAAGCTCTATCCTTTTAAACAGGAAAGGGTGAAATACTTGGAGTCATCTCCTAGTGTGAATGCAGCAGTGATGCGTCTGGTGAAACACGTCACTCTCCCAATGGAGGATACAGCATCATTTAGAGATCCTTTGGATCGGAGGATTGACGCTGATCTTAAGCGTGCATACCTATCGGCCGGCATGGCCTGTAAGCCAGCAATGGCTTTGGCTACAATTTTCAAGGCCATGGAGGTTTGGGTTAATGCCCTCGAAGATACTCTTGGAGGAGTTTCGGAGGAAGTGCTCCAAAGTTCTCCTATACAGGAGCTGAAGATGGTAGCGGGCTTCTTGGGGGAGGCTTCCTTAGATACTATTCGCCTTTTGGCCCGGGTTATGCTGGCCTCTGTTACGGCCAAACGTGCCCTTTGGCTTCGGCCCTGGGTTGCCGATGCTGCCTCTAAACAGGCTTGGTGTAGGATTCCCTTTGAGGGTTCTTCCCTCTTTGGGAATAAACTAGATGCAGCCATAACTCGGGCCACGGGTGGAAAATCTGGGTTCCTTCCCCAGGACAAACGCCCAAGCAATCAGAAACGCTCTTTCCCAAGGAGGCAAAACGCTAATCGTTCTATGGAAGCGCACAGCTACAAACCAGGAAAATCCTATGGGAGAAGCTGGAAGTCAAGACAGTCCTCCTTTCAGAAAGGCCCCAAGGGCTCTTCGTCCGGTGACCGGGAGGCCACCAAATCCTTTTGAGGTTGGTCCCGTCCAGTCTGTTCCGGTAGGGGCCAGGTTGCTCCAATTTCGGGACGTCTGGGCGACCTCGATCCAGGATCCCTGGGTTCTGAATGTTGTGTCGCAAGGGCACTCTTGGACGTTCAACAACGTTCCCAAACCCAGGTTCATTGCAACTTCCCTTCCTCCTGCAGCAGAAAAGAAGAAGGTTCTTCTCAGTTATGTAGATACCCTACTGGATCAACGAGCTGTCGTACTAGTTCCCGAAGAGGAAAGGGGTCAAGGAGTATATTCGCCTCTTTTTCTTGTCCAGAAAAAGAACGGCACTTGGCGCCCTGTAATAGTTCTAACTTATCTCAACAGATCTATACATCGAGAGAGATTCAAGATGGAGTCCCTAATTACAATACAGCACTCGGTTCTCCCAGGAGATTGGTTGGTATCAATAGACCTAAAAGATGCGTACTTCCACGTTCCTGTGGCAAAAGAGTATCATCAGTTCCTCCGATTTGCTGTCAATCATGTCCACATGCAATTTACATGTCTTCCCTTTGGGCTCTCGACTTCGCCTCGCACCTTCTCCAAGACGCTATTGGCAATCGTGGCTCTCATCAGAACCAGAGGTATCAGATTACATCATTACCTGGACGATCTCCTTCTTCTGTCCATGGACAGGTCCCAGCTACTGCTACATCTGGAGCAGGTGATTCGTACTCTTCAGGAGTTCGGGTGGATTCTCAATCTGGAGAAGAGCTATCTGGTGCCCACGCAGTCCCTGGTTTTTCTCGGAGCACTGTTCAATACGGTGAATTGCACCATATCTCTTCCAGAAGAGAAAATTCCAGTGGTCCAGAGCAGGGTGGCTCTCGCCCTCGCTGCCTCCCAGCTCACTGCTCGTCAGTGTCTAAAGGTGGTAGGAACTCTAGTGGCTACCTCACCCATGGTGAAGTGGGCTCTGTGGAGGCTGAGACCCTTTCAGAAGGGGTTTCTCCACCAGTGGACGACAGAGAACCTGTCACAGATTATTTATCTAACACCATTCATGAAGGGGTGTCTTCCTTGGTGGCTACGCCGTGCAAATCTAACCAACTGCCACTCAATTGCTCCAATTTCGTGGGTGACGATAACCTCCGACGCCAGCAGTACCGGCTGGGGAGCTCACTGCCGGTCAGAAGTGGCACAGGGCAGGTGGAATTTCGCCAGTCACGGAGTGGTGTCCAACATCCTAGAGCTACGAGCCGCCTTCAAAGCCCTCCAGGCTTTTCACCATCTGACTCAAGGGGCCTCAGTGTTACTCAGGATGGACAACACCACGGCAGTGGCATACGTCAAGAGGCAAGGTGGAACCCGCAGCATGTCTCTACTCCAGGAGACAGATCCAATTATGTCTTGGGCCCAGCAACACCTGGCCAACCTCTCAGCGGTCTTTGTCCCGGGGGTATTGAATACGCAAGCAGACTTCCTGTCCAGATTCCAGTTGGACAACAACGAATGGTCCCTCCATCAGGAGGTGTTCAATTGGGTTCTGTCTCTAGGAGTCTCACCGGAGGTGGATCTTTTTGCGAGTCCACACAACAAAAAACTTCAGAAGTATTACACAAGGTTCAGGGATCCTCGAGCCTTCGGGGTGGATGCCCTCACGGACAGATGGAACTTCCAAGTTGCCTATGCCTTTCCACCGGTGCCAATAGTACTCCAATTCCTTCGGAGACTGAAGATGGAGGAAGTAGAGGTCATAGCGATAGTTCCCTTCTGGCCCAACAGGCCTTGGTTTCCTCTGCTGTCCCTTCTCAGCTTCAGGGATCCGATCCCTCTGCCTCTCAGGCCAAACCTTCTATCGCAGGGGCCTACTCTACATCCGTGCCCTGCGCGTCTACACCTCAAGGTCTGGTTCTTGAGAGGGAGAGGCTGGAGGCCCTCGGATGTCCAGAAGAGGTGATCCCCACTCTTATGAGCTTGAGGAGGGCTAGCACCAACAGAGTGTATGAGAGAATCTGGGCAAGGTTTCTGAGTCATCAAGCCCAGGGTTTGGGTCCAGCAGGGGCACCTACCATTCAGCAAGTATTGAGTTTCCTACAGTCTGGTTTAGATCTGTCCCTCTCGGTCTCTTCTCTCCGGGTGCAAGTTTCTGCCATCTCAGCTTTCACCGGAATTCAGTGGGCAAGACATCAACTGATCCAACAGTTTTTTAAGGGCGCAGTCAGGCTCAGGCTGCAGAGAAAACCTAGATTCCCGAAATGGGATCTTCTGTTGGTTCTGGACTTCTTTTCTTCGAAAGAGGTTGCTTCCATGTCCATCAGGGAGCTTACGTTGAAGACGGTATTTCTGGTGGCTATCACCTCTGCCAAGAGGGTCTCAGAGATACACAATTTGGGCTGCAAAGAGCCTTTTCTGACCTTTTTTCAGGACAGGGTGGTCCTAATCCCTATGTTGGGGTCAAACCCTAAAGTTACATCTGTCTTCCATGAAAATTCTGAGATAGTTCTGCCCACCTTCAGAACAAATGATGAATCCTTAGTCCATCCTTTAGATGTGGGAGACACTCTGAGTCAATACTTAGAGGCCACATCCTCCTTCCGGCAATCAAATTTCCTGTTTGTTCTTCTCCATGGGAATAAGAAAGGTACTCGTGCATCTTCAAGAGCGGTGGCTGCATGGATTGTCCAGGCTATACAATGGGCATATAGAGCAAAAGGCTTGGCTCCTCCAGAGGCGATTACGGCTCATTCTACCAGAAGCATTGCTACTTCCTGGGCAGTTTCTAAACACGTCGCGCCTGATGTGATCTGTAAAGCAGCCGCTTGGTCATCTGTGAATACCTTCCTTACACATTACTGTGTTGAACCTGCTGCCTTATCTTCAGTTAACTTTGGCGTTCAAGTTTTGTCAGTTGACAGTGCCAATTAAAGTTTTCTTTGTTCAGCATCTTCCCACCCGGGAGTGTATAGCGAGTTATTTCCCGAACGTATGCTGCCATGGAGTCTGTCAGGAAAACGGAAAATTGATATCAAATACTTACCGTAATTTTCCTTTCCTGATGGACTCCATGGCAGCAGGAGTCCCCTCCCAATTCCTGAGTAGGCTAGTTACAGAACACTGATGCTGAAAGGGAGCAAAGATTTATGGGAGTGGGGTCCTATGAGGTAGGAGAGGAGGCGGAGCCTACCCGAACGTATGCTGCCATGGAGTCCATCAGGAAAGGAAAATTACGGTAAGTATTTGATATCAATTTTCCGTTTTCTATCGAATTAAACCTAATTTATTTTTTATTGTCTTAAGTACCTTCTTGTTTTGAAATTACACTGACTCTTTCTTTATACTCGGGGGGTAGAGGACTCCAGTGGCAACCTGTGAAGCTCTGGTGAACGCCATGCCCATGAGGGTTAGAGCAGTGCTGGAAAATAATGGTGGCCACACACAATATTGACACTTTGGGCCCAATTTGGACATTTTCACTTAGGGGTGTACTCACTTTTGTTGCCAGCAGTTTAGACATTAATGGCTGTGTGTTGAGTTATTTTGAGGGGACAGCAAATTTACACTGTTATACAAGCTGTACACTAGCTACTTTACATTGTAGAAAAGTGTAATTTCTTCAGTGTTGTCACATAAAAAGTTATGATAAAATATTTACAAAAATGTGAGGGGTGTACTCAGTTTTGTGAGATACTGTAGATATCCAGCATGATATTTTTCCCCAATGAGATCTGATGTGTTTTCAAAGCGTTCATTCAATTTTTTTCGCAGTGTATATTTAAATAAAGTTTTTACGCCCAGAGTTTAGTTTTACCACTTTCTGGATTGACTGCTAATTCCTGCAGGCAGGAGGATGTAATAAAACAACTTTGCGCTCTAGCTGCTCATGCACGCTCTGTGACCAATGTTGTTTTTGAACGCAACGGCTCACAGATCTGGGTACAGGGCCAATTAAATTGGCTTTGTACCATATGTTTGCTGTGACCACTCACAGTGATCACACTTAAACAATGGCTGCATGTTGCAGCTGCTTCTCTGTTTCCTCTTACAGCGATAGGCTGTGAGAGAAAACAGTGTTTCCCAAGAGAAAAGTATAGTAAAGTGTTTCAATATACTGATACTTTATGCCAGTGCATCCAGCCAGTGTCCCTGATTACAAACCTCACCAGTACAGTGTCACCACACCATTGCAGCCAGCCAGAGTGTTCCTGATCACTGCCTCACCACTCACAGTGGCACCAGGTCAGTACAGCCAAAAAAGTGGTCCTGATCACCTCAACAGTGTTCCCATTTGTTGCCACACCAGTCCTAGTGTCACCAGACCAGTGTAAGCCAGCAACAGTGTTCCTGATCACTGCCACATCAGCCCTGTGTCACCAGACCAGTGTAAGTCACCAACAGTGTTCCTGACCACTGCCACGCCAGTCTTCGTTTCATAAGACCAGTGTAAGTCTGCCAACGTTTTCCTGATTGCTGCCACACCAGTTCCAATGTCACCAGACCAGTGTAAGCTAGCAACAATGTACCTGATTGCTACCAGACCAGTGTAGGCCAACAGCAGCAGTATTGCTGGCTATCATCAAGCCTGTACAGTGTCATCAAGCATGTACAGTTTCACCAAACCAGTGTAAGCTAGCAACAGTGTTCTCTATTACTGCCACACCAGAACTGTGTAGGCTACCAATAGTGTTCCTGATCACCACCAGAGCAGTGTAAGCCAGTAACAGTGTTCTGATTGCTAACACACTAGTCCCAGTGCCACTAGACCAGTGTAAGCCAGCAACATTGTTCCTTATTGCTGCCACACAAGTCCCAGTGTCACCAGATCTGTTTAAGTCATCAACAATGTTCCTGACTACTGCCACACCAGTCTTTGTTTCACAAGACCAGTGTAAGCCTGCAAAAGTTTTCCTGATTGCTGCCACACCAGTTCCATTGTCACCAGACCAGTGTAAGCTAGCAACAGTGTACTTGATTGCTACCAGACCAGTGTGGGCCAACAGCAGCAGTATTCCTGGCCACCATCAAACCTGTATAGTGTCACCAGACAAGTGTAAGCCAGCAAAAATGGTGGGAGGTGGACATGTATTTCAAGAGCACCACTGTACATAAACGACCGGACGACTGCTTCCTAGGGCTGAAAGGCTTTTTTAAAATGCCCCCCTCTAGTATGCCCCATTAGATATAACAGAGCAGGGTACAGGGCCAATTTCATTGTACGACGTAATTGCTGTGACCAATCAAGGTAACAAAGACTGCACTCTAATCAGCTGTGAGATGAAACAGTGTTTCCTACAGTAAGCGCACCACCATATATTATAGTGCACTCAAGCCAGCCTGATCGCTAGCCATTCTAGTCTTGTCACCAAACCAGTGTAAGCCAGCAACAGTGTTCTTGATCACTAGCACACCAGTCCTGCTGAAAGCAGACCAGTGCATGCAAGCAATAGTGTTCCTGATCACCGCCACACAAATGTTAGTGATGCCAGACCAGTGTAGGCCAATAACAGTGTTCTTTGTCACTAACTACACCAGTCTTATTTTCACCAGACCAGTATAAGGCAGTAACAGTGCTTCTGATTGTTTTCACACCAGTCTCAGTGTCACCAGACCAGTGCAGTCAACAACAATGTTCCTTATTGCTGCCACACAAGTTCCAGTGTAAGCCAGTAACAGTGTTCCTGATTGCCCCCACACAAATTCATGTGTCACCAGAGCAGTGTAAGCCTGTACAGTGGTCCTTATCACCACCACATCAGTACCAGTGTTAGCAGACCAGTGTAAGCAGTGTTCTCTATCGCTGCCACACCAGAACTGTGTAAGCTACCAATAGTGTTCCTGATCACCGCCACACCAGTCCCAGTTTCACCAGAGCAGTTTAAGCCAGCAACAGTGTTCTGATTGCTGACACACTAGTCCCAGTGCCACTAGACCAGTGTAAGCCAGCAACAATGTTCTTAATTGCTGCCACACAAGTCCTAGTGTCACCAGATCAGTGTAAGCCAGTAACAGTGTTCCTTATTGTTGCCACACTAGTCCCAGTGTCACAAGACCAGTGTAAGGCAATAAGTGTTCCTTATTGCCACCACACAAGTACCAGTGTTATCAGACCAGTGCAGCCAGCAACTGTGTTCCAGATCACTGCCACACAAGTCCCATTGAAAGCCAGCAACAGTGTTCTTGATCGCTGCCACCAACAGTGTTCTTGATCTCCGCCACACCAGTCCCAGTTTCACTAGACCAGTGTAAGCCAGTAACAGTGTTATGATTGCCTCCACACCAGTCTTATTGTCATTAGACCAGTGTAATCCATCAACAGTGTTATTGATTGCTGCCAGACCAGTGACAAAGTGACCTGACCAGTAGAGCCAGCAACAATGTTACTGACCGACACCACATCAGTGCAGTGCCACCAAAGCCAGGGCAGCTAGCAATGGTGTTCATTATAACTGCCACACCAGTGCAGTGTTGCCGGTGCCTGCCACCTGTATTGACCCTGGCCTTTTTATTGACCACATATCTTCTTGCTGCCTGACCGATCCTTTGCCTGGTTATTGACCATGTCTGTGCCTGCCACCTGAACTCACCCATCTGCATGTCCCACTGACTACGTTCCTGAGTGACACCAGTCTCAGCCATCTCCTGCGGATAACTACACTCCTGAAACCACAGGAACTCACTTGTTTACCCTTTGTTCAGCATGCTGTACTTCCTTGCCAGTGAAAATGTCATTCCTGGGGGTAGCCATGTAACAGTATGCTAGGCTTGCTTGGAGACTGCTATTGGTAATGGTACACTAAACTATATTCCCTGACCACTCATACAGAAGCAAGCATTACAGTACACTTTTGTTGATGCAGTGTTGATTGATTTTTGTGCTATCCAATGTAAAATGTCTTATACTTAATCAGTCCAAACATTGAAAAAGTCTCACACATGGTATATACTTGGGAGGAGTAGCAGAATTTGTTTTGAGGGAAAATTCTAATTTTCTCCTTGTTGTGTGTGTGAGAAATATATTATTAAATTGACAACTTTGTGTAAAAAAAAAAAAAATTTCCTTTCCACATTTTCCAAAAACCTGTGGCAAAAAATGTAATCTTACAAAAACTCACCATGCCTCTTAAAAATACCTTGGGGAGTTTATTCTCGAAAATGTGCTCATTATGTGGGTGTATCTACTGTCCTGGTGCCACAGCCACCAAAAATGTGATAGGTAGCCAGGAAATTACAACATAGATGTATGGTTTATACAATTTGAAAGCCTAAAGGTGCTCCTTAAATTTTGGGCCCCTCCATTTGGCGAGGCTTGTTGGGACCCCCATACTCGGGAAGAATGGCAAAATGTGTATGCCCTTATTCTGTATTAGGAATATCCTATTAATTGACAATTTTGTGGAGAAAAAAATCATTTTTTTCTTCATTTTTCAAAAATGTGGCAAGAAAGGAAGTATTCAAAAGATCCTTTATGCCTCTTTGTGTGCTTTCCAAAATGTGGTAATTTTTGGGTGTTTCTACTGTCCTTTTCTGACACTTCAGAGCCTCAATAAATGTAATAGGTAGCCAGGAAGTCAGAATTATAATTTTTGCCTTTTAAAAGCCTAAAGGTGCTCATTGGATTTTGGGCCCCTCTTTGCATTTAGACAGCAAAAAAGTCTTACACATGTAGTAATCCCTTACTTAGTAGAGGTTTAAGAATGTGTTTTGGGGTGTAATTGTAAGTACGTCCATGTTATGATTAAATAAATGGTTAAATTTACAACTTTGTGAAATGAAATCAAATTTTATTAATTTTCTGATGCCTCATTTGCCTTTAGCTCATGCAGATTAGGGACAGGGATTACCTGATCTGCTGCTTACTCAGCTGCCATAATTCAAAAATGAACAGGAGAAGTGGGACTCCCTTGCTTTGTGATGGTTGCAGAAGGGAAGGAGAGCCTGGAACTGGTAGTGGTTTTCTATTGGGTCCCCAAAAGCTACAAAAATGTGTGAATAAATTTACTAGCTTGTATCAAAAACTGAGATAAAATGCCTTTGTTGATATTGATCTGGCTAAATAATCTGAACCTGGTTCCACAATGAATCCCTTTGCCTCAAAATGATTAATTATGAGGCACATTTCTGAAGTCCAAGTTCTGAACCGCACTCCATGCTGCTATTTGTTTTGAAGCTGCAACCGGACATGAAAACCTACGCTATTCCGACAACTATTAACTACAAAACAAAACTAACAGGAAGCCAGAGGTCATTACCTCTTCCCTTTGTTTTCTTACAAGCTAATATGTTTAAAGTATGTCGAGTGTTTTCTAACAATGGCTAATACTGTATTTGAGGAAAACAAAAGTCAGACTGTGCCAAAGCTAAATATTATTCTAATGGAATGTCTTCCTATCTATTCAGTGTCAAACAGATGCTATTTTTAACCAAAATATTTTCTCTATCTGTTCTCTGAACATAGAGATAGCTTGGGCATGCTGGGGAGTATTAGGTATCCAGCAGTGGAGGATAGCAGAATGCCCACCGGTTGGGCAATGATACTGCTAGCGCACATCTGCCATTTGTAATGCTATCCATGCACTAGAAGATTTAGGAATGAACATTTGTGCTAGAATAGAACGTTTGTGAAAGAAAATATGTGCTAGCCGGTCGATTTTTTTGGGGTGAGGGAAATTTGTGCTAGGAGGGGGATTCAGGTGGGATTTTTAGCTAGGGGGCAGGATTGGGGGTGGCAGAAATTGTATCCCCCAAATCTCCCCTGCCAACACAAGTCCCCCCAATCCCCCCCATTAGCCCAAATTTCCCCTCCCTCTCATGGCACAAACATCCCCTCTCCTGGAAGGGGGGATTGGGGGGATATGATTTGTGCTGGATAGAAAGTATGAGAAAGAGAATATGTGCTAGACGGGTTATTTTTTGGGGTGAGGAAGATTTGTGCTTGGAGGGGATTCAGGTGGGATTTGAGCTGGGGGCAGAATTGGGGGTGGGGGCAAAGATTTGTGCTAGGAGGTGGGATTTGGGTGGGATTTGAGCTGGGGGGGGGGGGCAGGATTGGGGATGGGAGTAGGTGGAAGTTGGTGGAATATGTGCATTATTATTTGTAAAGCTATCCATGCACTAGTAGATTTAGGAATGAACATTCGTACAAAAATATTCGATGACTTGGTAAATGTCATTCTAAAGTAATTCAAAAACGTATTTGCTTTTAACATTCAATTTCGGATGGAATGGAATTTCCCGAATGAAAACCACATACACTGTTAGAAATGTGTTCTTTTGAAAAAAAAATTTGCATCCAGCTCCTTTGAATTTCCCTGTCATTGTGGTTGAAAACAGATATCAATTTGACTCCACTAATGATTCAAAAACCAAATGCATGTAGCGCTACCCCCGTAGAAGCTGCTAAGTAAAATAAGACAGATGGCAGAAAACCTTTCAGGGATTATAACCCTTCCTTACTTTATAGCAGGGGTCTCCAAACGTTCTAAGCAAATGGCCAGATTACTGTCCTTCTGGCTTCAGCGGGGGCCAGATTGTGACCAGTGGGATTAAAAAATGCCCCTGCATCAGTGGGCATAAAAAAACGCCCCATCATTGATTTTAATAGGAGGAATAGTGCCCTGTTGTAGATATCAATGGGAACAATAGTGCCACATTGATGGTGTCAATTGGTGGAATAGTGCCCCAAGGGGCAGATAAAGGCAAGAAAAGGGTCACATTTGGCCCCCGGGCTGCAGTTTGGAGATCACGGCTCTATAGAAGATGAAAAAAAAAGTTTTGCTTTTAGATTTTACTTTAACCACTTCCATACAGAGCAGTTAGACACCCTTCCTGCCCAGACCAATTTTCAGCTTTCAGCACTCTCACACTTTGAATGACAATTGCTCAGTCATGCTACACTGTAACCAAACAAAATTTTTATCATTTTTTTCACACAAATAGAGCTTTCTTTTGGTGGTATTTGATCACAACTAGGGTTTTTTTTTTTTCGTGATATATGCAAAAAAAGAGCAAAAATTTTGAAAAAAAAAACACTTTTTTTTAGTTTCAATTATAAAATTTTGCAAAAAATTAATTTTTCTTCATACATTTGGGCCAAAATGTATACTGCTACATGTCTCTGGTAAAATTAACCCAAATTAGTGTATATTATTTAGTCTGTGTGAAAGTTATTGAGTCTAGAAGCTATGGTACCAATTACTGAAAATTGATCACACCAGATGTACTGACGGCCTATCTCCTTTCTTGAGGCCCTGAAATGTCAGGACAGTACAAATACCGCCCAAATGACCCCTTTTTGTAAAGTAGACAGTCCAAGGTATTTAGTAAGAGGCATGGTGGGTTTTTTGAAGTTGTAATTTTTTTCCCACAATTCTTGGGAAAATGAAGAAAAAAAATGTTTTTTCTTTTTTTTCCCACAAAGTTGTCAATTTATAAGCTATTTCTAACACATAGCATGTACACAGCAAAAATTACACCCAAAAATACATTCTGCTACTCCTTCCGAGTATGGCGATACCACATGTGTGAGACTTTTACACAGCCTGGCCACAAAAAGAGACTCCACGTCCAAGAAGCACCTTCAGGCGTTCTAGGAGCATAAATACACATAAAACTTTCTTACTACCTATCACACTTTTCAAGGCCCTAGAGCACCAATACAATGGAAAAGTCCCCAAAATGACCCCATTTTGGAAAGCAAACACTCCAACGTATATTCTATGAGGCATTATGGGTCGTTTGAACATATCATTTTTTTCCACAGGTTTTTAAACAAAGTTGTCAATTTATAGGATATTCCTAACACATAGCATGTACACAGCAAAAATGACACCCCAAAATACATTCTGCCACTCCTCCTGAGTATGGCAATACCACATGTGTGAGACTTTTACACAGCCTGGCCACAAAAAGAGACTCCACGTCCAAGAAGCACCTTCAGGCGTTCTAGGAGCATAAATACACATAAAACTTTCTTACTACCTATCACACTTTTCAAGGCCCTAGAGCACCAATACAATGGAAAAGTCCACAAAATGACCCCATTTTGGAAAGCAAACACTCCAACGTATATTCTATGAGGCATTATGGGTCGTTTGAACATATCATTTTTTTCCACAGGTTTTTAAACAAAGTTGTCAATTTATAGGATATTCCTAACACATAGCATGTACACAGCAAAAATGACACACCAAAATACATTCTGCCACTCCTCCTGAGTATGGCAATACCACATGTGTGAGACTTTTTCACAGCCTAGCCATATAGAGGGGCCCAACATCCAAGGCGCACAATCATGCATCCTAGCCACTTGGCTAGGCCTATTTTTGACATTTGGTGTTTACAAGCTAAAATCAGTTGTTTTGCTAGAAAACTGCTTAGAACCCCCAAACATTATATATTTTTTTTAGCAGAGACCCTAGAGAATAAAATGGAGATTATTGCAATATTTTTTATCACACGGTATTTGCGCAGCGGTCTTCCAAACGCAATTTTTTTGGAAAAAATTCACTTTTTTTAATTAAAAAATAAGAAACCAGTAAAGTTAGCCCAATTTTTTTCCATAATGTGAAAGATAATGTTACGCCGAGTAAATAGATACCCAACATGTCATGTTTCAAAATTGCGCACGCTCACGGAATGGCGACAAACTTTGGTACTTAAAAATCCCCATAGGCGACAATTTAAAAATTTCTACAGGTTGCCATCTTTGAGTTACAGAGGAGGTCTAGGGCTCAAATTATTCCCCTTGCTCTAACGATCGCGGCGATACCTCACATGTGTGGTTTGAACACCGTTTACATATGTGGGCGGGGTTTCTGTATGCGTTCGCTTCTGCGCGCGAGCTCACGGGGACAGGGCGCTTTAATTTTTTTTTTTTTCTACTATTTATTTTATTTATTATTTTTTATTTTTACACCGTATATTTACTGCGGCAGTCGGCCCCGGCCAGGCAGAGTGACGTAGGTCTACGTCGCTCGCCTGTCACTCCTTCCAGAGCCAATAGCGGGCGGGCGCGCGCCCGCCGAGGCGCGCGCCCGCCTCGGCTCGTTCACGGAGGAGTGCGGGAGTGTGACTGGCGGACCCGATGTCCGCCGGTCACACTACGATCGCCGCTACAGCGGGAGAAAGACAGAGCGGCTTGTGTAAACAAGCCACCTGTCAGTTCTCCCTGTGTAAAAGTGAAGATCAAACAGTTCTACTATGTAGAACTGTTGATCTTTGTTTTTACACTAGTAGACCTGTCCCTGCACAGTTAGAATCACGCCCCTAGGACACACTTAACCCCTCCCTGTCCAATACTGTTAACCCCTTCCCTGCCAGTGTCATTTTTGCAGTAACAGTGCATATATATAGCACTGATTACTGCAGTAATGTCACTGGTACCCCCAAAAGTGTCAAAAATGTCAGTCAAGGGTCCGATCTGTCCGCCGCAATGTCGCAGTACCGCAAAAAAAATCGCAGATCGCCGCCATTACTCGTTAAAAAAAAAAACACCAAAAATGACAAAAATCTTTCCCTTTGTTAGTAAACGCGATAACTTTTGCGCAAACCAATCAAAATACGCTTTTTGCGATTTTTTTTACCAAACATAGGTAGCGTAAAACAAATTGGCCGAAAATTTTAAAAAATTTTGATTTTTACATTTTTTTTTGGGGGAATTTCATATAAAAAAAAGTGAAAAATATTGTTGTTTTTGCAAAAATTACGCTCTTTTTTTGTTTATAGCGCGTGATCAAAAAATCGCACAGGTGATCAAATACCACCAAAAGAAAGCTCTGTTTGTGGGAAAAAAAGGACGTGAAATTCGTTTAGGTACAGCGTCGCACGACCGCGCGATTGTCCGTTAAAGTCACGCAGTAAAAAATCGCAAAATAACCCCTGGTCTTTTAGCAGGAAAATCCTCCGGTGGTAAAGTGGTTAAAAAAAAAAAATTGATCATTTTTATTTCTATTAAAAAGAATGTAAACATTCCTCGTAATAGGAATAGGCACGACAGGACCTCTTTTTTGTGAGATCTGGGGTCAAAAAGTCCTCAGATCTCACAAGTACACTAAAAGATATAAAAAAAAAAAAAAAAATTATTATATAAAATGAAAAAAAAAAAAAGGACCTTTAAACCGGTTCCTAGGCAACAACATTTTCCGTAGCTCCGTTCCTCCAAGACCATAGAGTCAAGTGAGGGCAAGCTTGCCCTCACTCGACATCCTGTCTGTGAGGATCTGGGACCGGATCGTTTTTCCCGCTGCCGGCGGGTCCGGTAAGCGGGGAAAAGGACCGGAACGTGGCGGGAGGGGGGGGGGTGGGGGCGCCTCTTCCGCCATCCCGGAAGGGTGATCCCACGGCGAATCCGCCGCTGGGACCACCCTTATCGGAAAGCCAACCGTCCACCATTTAAAAAAATACCAGGGTTATGGCAGCTGTCTGCTGCCATAACACCGGTATTTAGGTTTAAACGGAGGATGTATATAAACCTTTTTTGGACTTGGACATGGTGGCTGTATGAAGGGTGATAGGTACTCGGGTACTTTGTTGGGCAGGTGACAGGTACTCTGGTACTGATGAGCAAGTGGCAGGTACTCGAGTACTCCGATAGGCAGGTGACAGGTACTCGGATACTCTGATGGACAGGTGACAGGCAGGTGATAAGTACTGATGAGTAGTACTGATACTGATAGGTGATACTGTACTGATGGGTACTGATGATCAGTACTGATAGGTGATAGGTACTGATGAGTACTGATGAGTAGTGATGGGTACTGATGAGCAGGCGGCAAGTACTCGGGTACTTCAGGCGTCAGGTACTCTGATGAGCAGGTGGAAGGTACTCGGGTACTCTGATGGGTAGGTGACAGGTACTCAGGTACTCTGATGACGGGTACTCCGTTGACAGGTACTCAAAGTATCCGAGTACCTGTCATCAGAGTACCCGAGTACCTGTCATCAGAGTACCCGAGTACCCGTCATCAGAGTACCCAAGTACCTGTCATCAGAGTACCCGAGTACCCGTCATCAGAGTACCCGAGTACCTGTCATCAGAGTACCCGAGTACCCGTCATCAGAGTACCCGAGTACCTGTCATCAGAGTACCCGAGTACCCGTCATCAGAGTACCCGAGTACCCGTCATCAGAATACCCGAGTACCCGTCATCAGAGTACCTGCGTACCCGTCATCAGAATACCCGAGTACCTGTCATCAGAGTACCCGAGTACCTGTCATCAGAGTACCCGAGTACCTGTCATC
The DNA here is from genome assembly GCF_965119305.1 of Pelophylax lessonae. Taxonomy (NCBI): domain Eukaryota; kingdom Metazoa; phylum Chordata; class Amphibia; order Anura; family Ranidae; genus Pelophylax; species Pelophylax lessonae. The sequence goes on from NC_138771.1 coordinate 443,170,544, forward strand.
AGAGTACCTGAGTACCTGTCATCAGAGTACCCGAATACCTGTCACCAGCCCATCAGAGTATCCGAGTACCTGTCATCAGAGTACCCGAATACCTGTCACCAGCCCATCAGAGTACCCGAGTACCTGTCATCTGAGTACCTGATGGGCTGGTGACAGGTACTCGGGTACTTTGATGGGCTAGTGACAGGTGCTCTTTATTGGGGGGGGGGGCAATCAGTGTGTTTGGGGTGCATTATGATTGGTAACTAGCTGTTACCACACTCTCTTCCTCACACAGGATCAGTGTGTGAGGAGGAGAACACGGTGACAGCTAGTTACCGTGTTCTCTGTTGACATTTGTGACCGGCTGTGATTGGACACAGCCGGTCACGTGGTAAAGAGCCAATTTCATTGGCTCTTTACCTAGATCGGGGATCGACTCTGTCCGAGGGACGAGCCTCGTCCCCGATCGCTGCTCTGCGCGCCCCCGGGGGCGCGCATTGCAGAGAGAACGAGCGGCTCGTGCTGGAGCCGCTCATGTGATCGGCTGTGATTGACACAGCCGATCACGTGGTAAACAGCCAATTTCTATAAAAGTACAGTAAAACTGCAGGAAAGGGCACTGGGGGGCAAACTAATGTGAAGTTATTTTATTTTGTAACTTATCAGTGTGTTTGGTGTGTTTTAATGTTTGAATTTGCCGCCGGTTCCACCCCCCTGCGAGTGTCACGTCGCAGGAGACGGAAGTCGGGGCACAGAGCATCGGGAGGAAGATCCGCCGCCGCACACCGCCGGGATACATCGCTGGATCCCGGGGACAAGGTGAGTACCCTCTCTTACAGGATCCAGCAATCTCCCTAACGGTTCCCTGAGTGTTGCTCGGGGGTTACCGCTTTTGGCACTGAAATTTAACCCCGAGCCACACTCGGGAATACCGCTAGGAAGGTTAAGGAAGTAGGAAGGAATTGTATGTAAGCAAGGAAGTGACACTGTAAGAAAAGGTGAGGGCATGCTTCAGCGATCCTGTTACTAGCAAGTTACCACCAGCAACACAATCGCTGGTGTGATGTGGCCCTCGGACCCAGTGATATAAGGCCCCTTTCACACTAATGCGACGCAATTTTACCGCGATTTTGCCGCGATTTCGCGGCGCGATTTTTGCCGCGATTTTGAGAGCAATGGCAAGTCTATATGCCTCAAAACGCATTAAAATCATGGCAAAGTAGTGCAGGAACTACTTTGAAGTCGGTGCGACTTCAAAACGCACTGATATGAATGGGGCTCATTGAAAATAATGGGAAACGACTTGTCATGCGATTTTGCGGTCCAAAATCGCGGGACAAGTCGCACTAGTGTGAATGGGGCCTTAAGTGATAATAAAAGCTTGTTTAAAAAACAAAACAAAAAAAACAAACATGTCATGCTCACTTGCTCTGTGAAGTGGTTTTGCACAAAACAGCCCTGATGCTCCTCTTCCTGGGTCCCCTGCCGGTGTCCTTGGTCCCTCCCTCCTGCCCAGTACCCCCAGAGCAAACAGCTTGCTGTGGGGGCACCCAAGTGCCCGAGTCCTGAGCCGTGGCTTTGCCTGTCTATTCACACACAGAGCTGCGGCTCGGCCCCGCCCCCTCTCTGTCATCATTGGCTCACTGGCTGTGATTGACCAATGGCTCCTGCTACTGCCTCAGCCAATGAGAAGTGAGAGTCCCAGAAGAGCTGAGGCTCTTATGCACATCACTGGATCGAGAGGGGGCTCAGGTAAGTATTAGGGAGGCTGGGGGGCACTACACAGACAAAGTTTTTTCCTTCACGCAAAGAATGCATGAAGGTAAAAACCTTAAACCTTTAGAACCAGTTTAACTACACCTATAGAGCCACTACGACCCCTACAATAGGAATTCTAGTTTTGGTGAGATACCCCTCAAGGTTTAACTGTTTCTACAGGGATGAAGACGCTGCTACTTTTCTCATTAGAACACTAAGATTGCACCAGCTGATTATAAGGAAACAGTCAATCACATTCATCCTCCCATTATTTTACTTAATGGGATTGTAAAGGCAGAATGTTTTTTTTATTTTAATGCATTCTATCAAAAACCTGTGTGCAGCAGCCCCCCTCTGCCCCCCTAATACTTACCTGAGCCCATCTTTATCCAGCAATGTTGCAGGAATTTCTCAGCTGACCGGGACTCCTCTCCTCATTAGCTGAGACAGCAGCATGGTGGGATTGGCTCCTGCTGCTGTCAATCAAAGTCAGTCAGCCAATCAGGAGAGAGTGGGGAATGGGGCCTGATTGTGGCTCCCTGTCTGAATGGACACAGGGAGCTGTGACTCAGCTTGGGTGCCCCCATAGCAAGCTGCTTGCTGTGGGGGCACTCAACAGGAGGGAGGGGCCAGAGAAGAGGAGGATCCAGGCCACTCTGTGCAAAACCAACTGCACAGAGGAGGTAAGTATAACATGTTTGTTGTTTAAAAAAAAAAAAAAAAAAAAAAAACACGAGACTTTACAATCACTTTAAATTTTATTGAGAAGAATTGGAAAATGGGCACTTACATCATGCAACAGGCTTATACAATAGCAGAAGCAAATTCAAAAGAAGTTTCTCTCTGCAAGTATTATACATTAATCAATGATGCAGGAAAAAAAAGGAATAACAACCAGGCCTGCCAGCATTAAATTAATAGGTAATCAAATATCAAAGCCATGCCTGAAATTGCGATGTGTTTCAGGTCCAAAAAAGGGAGGCCCTTCAGCTGGGTACCATAGAACTAAAAAAACCCATTCAGTCACCCTCCCATTCAATGGACATAGTCAAACAGCTATTTCCTCAGAGCAGAAACAGATAGGAATCTTCTACACAGTTTGATAAAATCCCTATAATGTACAATAATCACCCAGAGGGGATTGTTTTTTCAAAAGTGGAGTTATTCTTTACACTCCTTGTGCAAAGAGAAATGCCTCTGACCGCTGGATGCATTTGATTTTGTCTCCTAGGGATTCAGATATGGTGCAAAAACTGCAAAGGATGCTGGCGATCATAGGGGTGCGCACAGGGTGTACCAGGTGTACTTGGGCACACCCTAATCATCCCGTGTGGCGCAGATTCCCCCTGATATTTCACCAAAGCCCCCTTACAGGGCTCCTAAAAAAAAAAACTGTAAAAAAATAAAATTGTAAAAAATAAAATAAAAACTGCTGACAGCGTACACTGCTCTACTGACACCAATCTCTGCCTTACTGACACCATCCACTGCTCTACTGACACCATCCACTGCTCTACTGACACCAATCTCTGCCTTACTGACACCATCCACTGCTCTACTGACACCATCCACTGCTCTACTGACACCAATCTCTGCCTTACTGACACCATCCACTGCTCTACTGACACCAATCTCCACTGCTCTACTGACACCAATCTCTGCCTTACTGACACCATCCACTGCTCTACTGACACCATCCACTGCTCTACTGACACCAATCTCTGCCTTACTGACACCATCCACTGCTCTACTGACACCAATCTCCACTGCTCTACTGACACCAATCTCTGCCTTACTGACACCAATCTCTGCACTACTGACACCATCCACTGCTCTACTGACCCCAATCTCTGCCTTACTGACACCATCCACTGCTCTACTGACCCCAATCTCTGCCTTACTGACACCAATCTCTGCACTACTGACACCATCCACTGCTCTACTGACACCAATCTCTGCCTTACTGACACCATCCACTTCTCTACTGACCCCAATCTCTGCCTTACTGACACCATCCACTGCTCTACTGACCCCAATCTCTGCCTTACTGACACCATCCACTTCTCTACTGACACTAATCTCTGCCTTACTGACACCATCCACTGCTCTACTGACACCAATCTCTGCCTTACTGACACCGTCCACTGCTCTACTGACACCAATCTCTGCCTTACTGACACCGTCCACTGCTCTACAGACACCAATCTCTGCCTTACTGATACCATCCACTGCTCTACTGACACCAATCTCTGCTTTACTGACACCATCCACTGCTCTACTGACACCAATCTCTGCCTTACTGACACCATCCACTGCTCTACTGACACCAATCTCTGCCTTACTGACACCAATCTCTGCCTTACTGACACCGTCCACTGCTCTACTGACACCAATCTCTGCCTTACTGACACCGTCCACTGCTCTACAGACACCAATCTCTGCCTTACTGACACCATCCACTGCTCTACTGACACCAATCTCTGCCTTACTGACACCATCCACTGCTCTACTGACACCAATCTCTGCCTTACTGACACCATCCACTGCTCTACTGACACCAATCTCTGCCTTACTGACACCATCCACTATTCTACTGACACCAATCTCTGCCTTACTGACACCAATCTCTGCCTTACTGACACCAATCTCTGCCTTACTGACACCAATCTCCACTGCTCTACTGACACCAATCTCTGCCTTACTGACACCATCCACTGCTCTACAGACACCAATCTTTGCTTTACTGATACCATCCACTGCTTTACTGACACCATCATTATTTAAACACATGCACAAACATGCATATGTGTTTGAACTTTGGGGTGCACACCCTAATGCAATAGGCTGCGCAGTGCGCACACCTATGCTGGAGATCAAGACTGTTCCTCGTACTAATTGGCTTTCTATTGCCACTACTGGAGAAGCAGCACTGTGTCACTTGGCGGTTTCCTTCCTAAAAAAAAATAAATAGTAGAAATGCATTTTTAAATTTTTACAAACCCTGTATTCAGAACAAGATTACACAAGTATACGGCTATTGAATGTTCATTAGTGAATTTTATTGTTTTGCATTCTTTCTAAGACATGCAAGCATAAACAGGAATCATATTTACCTTGGATACAGTTTGTTTTTTGCAGAGAAAACTGGAACCTGTTGTTAGGTTCACCATTCCTCTCACACAAGCTATTCCTTCCCTCCCACACATAGCTTCTACCTGTCATATACTGTTCTGGTATGTTATATATTTACTAGCAGGAAGGAGACTTCCTGCTTGTAAGACACAGACGCCTCCTGACCAAAGGCTACACAAGTCTCCAGCTTGGTAAGGGAGACATTCCAAATCTTTTCATAATAGATTTTTTCCTAGAAGATTCTTCCTAATTACACACACATTCAGATAGTCCAGGTGTATGTACTCATTGTATGGAGGGAGGGGAAAGCAGGAAGACTAGGGACTGCACTGCAATTTCTAATCACAGAAACTATCACTGTGTAGAATAAAGCAGGAGAAACTAATGGGCCATACACACTATACAATTGTCTTTCGATTTTTTCCTTTAGATTTACCAAAACCATATAATATGAGGTCAAATCTAAACACTTTCAATTTGTATGCAATCCGTCAGGCCCTTGCACTACATAGTTGAAGGTAAATATAAAGGAAATCTAACAACAAAAGTTGTATAGTGTGTATCCAGCTTAAGGGTCCTTTCACACGAGCGGTGCGCCCGGCGGACTCAGTTTTGCTCAGCGGGGATCGATCCGCCGATCCCTGCTGAGCAGGCGGGTGACAGGTCCGTCTCCTCTTAAGCCCCGTACACACGTACCGATCGTCGGCCGAACGATCGGCCGTCTTTTGTCCGAGGGCTGTCGTGTCTGTTGAAAAGTGCAAAAGACTGCACACGAACAACAGCCGACTGCAGAAGTGATGTCATGTGATGGTTAACTTTCCTTGTCTTTTTTCTTTTCTGAGCATGCTCAGTCTTGCAAATCTGCTGTCTGTCGGCCGAAATCTGTACTGACTTGCGAACAATCGGCCGTTCTGGTGTTGGCCAACAAAAATTTTAATGCTTGCACGACAGATTCTGTTCGGCCGAAAATGCGCTGTCGGCTGTCGGGAAGCATCATACTAACAAGCCTACAATCGGCCGATCGGTCGTCGGCCGAATCTTTACGGCCGACAATCGGTACGTGTGTACGGGGCTTTACTTTGCAGAGACAGCTGTCAGATCTGTCCTCTATGAAAGATCGGATAAAAACGGACCACCTGTCCATTTTCATCCGATCCTGTCCGATCTGATCCTCCAGACGCATGGAAAATAGGGTTTCCATCCATCTGAATTTCACAGACAGGATCAGGTCGGATAGCAGCTACACCGCTGACATCCGCTGCTCTATAGGGCTGCATGGAGCATCCGATCAGGTCCGCCTGAAAAACTGACAGGCACACCTGATCGGAAAGCCCATGTGAAAGGGGCCTTGAGCCCCGTACACACGATCAGATTATTGAACGATCTGTCGTTCGTTTTTTGTGGCATGCTAGTCTGATGTGGAAAGTGAAGAGGTTATTTTCATACGAATTTTCCCGTACGACAGAATTCTACTTCAGAAGTGATGTCATGTGTTGGATTGTTTTGTATGTGTTCTTTCGTCTCTGAGCATGCCTAGTCTTGCTCTTAAGATTTTTTTCCGTCGAAATCTGTACTAACGAGACGAAAATCGGACGTTGTTTTGACTATCGACAAAAATGTTATAGCCTGCACATCAGGATTTTGTCAGCCGAAAAGTCGGAGTTGGCTGTCGAAAGCAGCATACTAACAATCCGAAAATCGGCAGATCGGTCGTCGGATGAATTTTCCCTACAGATTTTCTTATCGTGTGTACAGGCCTTTAGAGTTATGTAGGCCGCCATAGTTGACCTCTCCTTTTAACCACATTAAGACCAGGCCTTTTTTCTAACATCTGCTGTTTACAAGTAAAAATCAGTATTTTTTGCTAGAAAATTACTTAGAACCCCCAAACATTATATATATATATGTATATATATATATATATATATATATATATATATATATATATATATATATATATATATATATATATATATATATACATATACATATATTATTTTTTTTTTAGCAGAGACCCTAAAGGATAAAATGGCAGTTGTTGTAATATTTTATGTTACACTGTATTTGTGCAGCGGCCTTTTAAAAACAATTTTTTTGGAAAAAATACACTTTATTGAATTAAAAAAAAAAACAGTAAAGTTAGCCCACTTTTTTTGTATAATGGGTAAGATGATCTTATGCTGAGTATATAGATACCTAACATGTCATTCTTTGAATTTGCACACTGGGAATGGCGACAAACTACAGTACCTAAAAATCTCCATAGGCGACGCTTGAAACATTTTTACAGGTTACCTGTTTAGAGTTACAGAGGAGGACTTGTACTAGAATTATTGCTCTCGCTCTAACGATCATGGCAATACCTCACATGTGTGGTTTGAACACAGTTTACATATGCAGGTACGATTTACATGTGCGCTCGCTTCTGCACGCAAGCTCGGAGGGATGGGGCGCTTTAATTTTTTTTTCTTATTTAATTAATTTTTATTTTTACACTGTCCCTTTAAAAAAAAAATGTAATCACTATTATTCCTATTACAAGAAATGGAAACATCCCTTGTAATAGAAATAAGCATGACAGCCGAATGACGGCTACAGCGGCTCAGTCAGCTAGTTCTGGGAGGGCATACAGGGACGTCCTCCCAGAACCGCGTTTCCTGTGCACCCCCTGTGGACCCAGCGCATCACGGATCGTGGTAAAGGGCCCATGAAAAGCGGCCCTTTACCACGTGATCGCTCCGTCCAATGACGGAGCGAACAGTTGCCAACAAACCGGCGCATGTTCGGTTCAGTTCTCTCCTCTCCTCGCAGGCTGTACACACCAATCAGTACAGCGCGCGAAAGAGAAGAGAGACTGAAGCACCGCTCACCCCTGCCTGATCCATGCCTCAATCGTGCCTGATCCGTGCCTCAATCATGCCTGATCCATGCCTCAATCGTGCCTGATCCTTGCAATTGTGCCTGATCTGTGCCTCAATCGTGCCTGATATGTGCCTTAATCATGCCTGTTGCGTGCCTCAATCATGCCTGTTGCGTGCCTCATTCGTGCCTGATCCATGCCTCAATCATGCCTGATCCGTGCCGCAATCGTGCCTGATCTGTGCCTCAATCGTGCCTGATCTGTGCCTCAATCATGCCTGATCTGTGCCTCAATCGTGCCTGATCCGTGCCTCAGTCATGCCTGATCTGTGCCTCAATCAAGCCTGATCCATGCCTAAATCGTGCCTCAATTATGCCTGTTGCGTGCCTCAATCATGCCTGATCCATGCTTTAATCGTGCCTCAACCATGCCCATCCAAGCCTCAATCATGCCTGATCCATGCCTCAATCATGCCTAAATCACGCCTCAATCATGCCCATCCATGCCTCAGTCATGCCTCATATGTGCCTAAATCATGCCAATCTGTGCCTCATCCGTGTTTCAATCATGCCTCATTCATGCCAATCTTTGCCTCATCCATGCCCATCTGTGCCACATACATGCCTCACCTGTGCCCACCCATGCCTCATCAGTGCTCATCTATGCCACATTCATGCCACATCCATGCCATATCAGTGCTCATCCATGCCACATCAGTGCCCATCTGTGCCACATCTATTCCACATCAGTGCTCATATATGCCACATCAGTGCTCATCCATGCCAAATCAGTGCTAATCCGTGCCGCATCAGTGCTCATCCATGCCACATCCAAGCTTATCCATGTCACATCCGTGCCACATCAGTGCTCTTCTGTGCCACATCCATGGCACATCAGTGCTCAACCGTGCCACATCCATGCCACATCAGTGCTCATCTATGCCACATCAGTCCTCATCTGTGCCACATGTATGTCACATCAGTGCTCATCTATGCCACATCAGTGCTCATGCGTGCCACATCCATGCCACGTCAGTGCGTATCCGTGCCACGTCTGTGATCATCCGTCACCATGCCACATCTATACCATGTTAGTGCTCATCCACGCCACATCAATGCAACATCAGTGCTCATCTGTGCCACATCCATGCCACATCAATGCTCATCTGTGCCACATCCATGTCACATCATTGCTCATCCGTGCCACATCAGTGCCACTACAGCACTTATCAGTGCCCTACAATGCCTCACAAAAATGTAATGGGTGGTCAGAAATGTAATTTGTAATTTTATGTCCCCAGAGCACCTTACGGTGCTCCCTGAATGTTGGGCCTCTCTATGTGGCCAGGCTGTGTAAAAGTCTCACACGTGGTATCGTCATACTCAGGAGGAGTAGCAGAATGTATTTTGGGGTGTAATTTTTGCTATGTACAGTCAGGTCCATAAATATTAGGACGTTGACACAATTCTTATATTTTTGGCTCTATATACCACCACAATGGATTTGAAATGAAACAAGCAAGATGTGCTTTAACTGCAGACTTTCAGCTTTAATTTGAGGGTATTTACATCCAAATCAGGTGAATGGTGAAGGAATTACAACAGTTTGTATATGTGCCTCCCTGACTGTACATGCGATGTGTTAGAAATATCTTATAAATGGACAACTTTGTGTAAAAAAATATATATTTTATATATATGTTTTCATTTTCTTTCCACATTTTCTAAAAACTTGTGGAAAAAAATGACATGTCCAAAAGACTCATAATGCCTCCTAGATTATGTGTTGGTGTGTTTACTTTCCAAAATGGGGTCATTGTCCTGGTGCTAAAGGGCCTTCAAAAGTGTAATAGATTGTCAGAAAATGATATAAAGAAGAAAAATACCGCGCTAGTGCAAATATCAATAAATCAAAGTGAGCTGCAACTATTTCATGAGATATACACAATACAAAACAGAAAAAAGTATAAGTTGCTCTAATAATAAATGTCCATAAAGATCAGAAAACAGTCCATAGGTTAAATATTAAGGAATCCTTGAATTGATGAACACCACTCTCCGTCACCATAGCTAAGCTCTGATAACACCGCCGCCACCACCACCAAAGGCTAAAATGGTTTCTTACCAGCTCATATTGACCCCATTTTAAGAGGTCAATAACACTTGTGGCATAATACCCAGCTTTTAGGAGATCCAGGGTCCTCTTAAGTCTCCAAACTATATGTGTAATTAATGCTCTTAGAATGCCTGGAGGTGCTATTTGGATGTTGTTCCTCTGTATGTGGCCAGGCTGTGCAAAAGCCTCACACATGTGGTATTGCCATACTCAGGAAGAGTAGCAGAATGTATTTTGGGGTGTAGTTTACAAGTATGACAATTTTGAGAAAAAAAATAAATAAAAAATCTTCATCTTGCAAAGAATTGTGGGAAAAAATTACAACTTCAAAAAATTCACCATGCCTCTTAATAAATACCTTGGAATGTCTACTTTCCAAAAAGGGGTCATTTGGGGGTGTATTTCTACTTTCCTGGCTTGTTAGTGTTTCAAGAAATGAGATAGGCCGGCAGTACATCAGTTGTGATCAATTTTCAATGATCGGCACCATAGCTTGTAGACTCTATAACCTTCACAAAGACCAAAAAATATATATTTATCTGGGTTATTTTTAACAAAGATATGTAGCAGTATAACCTTTTGCCAAAATGTATGAAGAAAAATTACTAAATTTGCTAAATTTTAAAACTGAAACAGAAAGTGTTGTAAAACAAATGCATTTTTGTCTGTTTTTATTTATAGCACAAAAAATAAAAAAAAAAACAGTGATGATTAAGAGCCGGTTCACACTGAGGCGATCCGACTTTGGGGGGCGACCTGTGAAGTCATATGCACCGCTGTGCACCGCTACTTCGGCGCGATTTGCAGGGACTTCACATAATGGAAGTCTATGCAAGTCGCTCCCAGGTCGCCCCAAAGTAGTACAGGACCCTTTTTCTAAGTCGGAGCAACTTGTGTCGCTCCTATTAGAACGGGTCCTGTACTACTCAATGGACCGCGACCGACCGCGACTTGTCAGGCTGACAAGTCGCCTGACAAGTCGCGCTAGTCTGAATGGGCTCTAAATACCACCAAAAGAAAGCTCTATTTGTGTGAAAAAAAGGCCAAAAATTGAATATGGGTACAGAGTAATTGTCATTCAAAATGTGAGAGCACTGAAAGTTGGTCTGGTTACTAAGGGGGTAAAAGTGTCCAATAGGTAATTGGTTAAGAAAAAAAAAGTTGATGGCCGAGAACCGGTAGTGACGTCAGAAGTCGCTACGGTCCTCCAAGGGCATAGAGCCAAGTGAGGGCCATCTTGTCCTCAGTTGACTTCCCGCCCAGCCACTGATTGGACCGGATTGCTTCCGGGTTTACTGATGGCTCCAGTAAGCCCAGAAGACACCGTGACGAAGAAGGAGGGGGGAACCTTTCCCGCCGCCTAAAAAATGATCCCGTGGCAAATGCGCCGATGGAACCTTGGCACATTTTTATCGGAAATGCAGCTGCCTGCTGTAAATAAAGATACCAGGGTTATGTTAGCTAGCTGCTGCCAAACCCCAGTATTTAAGGAGGACCTATGACCTATATTTACAGTTGGGCAGTCGGCAAGTGGCCGCTAGTTGGTTTTCTGTCATGGTTGTGCATTGGCTTCCCTACTTTTTAAAGCAGTGGTTCTCAACTTCTGTCCTCAGGACCCACTAACAGGCCAGGTTTGCAAGATAACTGAAATACATCACAGGTCATATTATTTGCTGCTCAGTGATTGCAGCATTCTAGTCTGCATCTCCCCAAGGTAATACTTAAAATCTGGCCTGTGTGGGTCCTGAGGACAGGAGTTGAGAAACACTGTTTTAAAGGGTAATTCCACTTTTGTGAAAAAAAAAAAAAATATAGCAAATAAGAAAAAGAAAATTAGCATTTACTACTATGCTTGCTATAGAAACGGTATTATAATTTAGGGCTCATTCCCACACAACATTTTTAATGCTGCTTTTAGGGGCGTCTGTTGTTCTTTTTTTACCTCTAAATGCCCCTCAATATTAGCCTATATGTCCATGCACACATTTTGAGTTTAGAGGAGTTTAAAAGCAGAAGCGTTTAGAGTAAAAAAAAAAACCTACAGCCAGTGCGTCTAGGAGCAGCTGTGTCTTGGCAAAAAAACTCTAAGGCTCCATGCACACAGGGCGTCATAAAAACGTGCTCCAAAGCTGTTTACATAACGCCGGGAAACAGCAGCTGTAAAAACGTGCTTTCAGTAGCTTTTTCTACTAACGTTATTGCACGTTTGGCCACAGTAGCTGTTAGCAGCGTTTTTTCTGCCTCCATTCAAAATCAATGGCTCCCTACGGGAGCCTATTGATTTGAATGGAAGTCACACCGCAGGTCGGATCAGGGTGATCCGACTTGCGGTGCGACCTGCACTGTGAGAATCTTGAGGGGGAACTCCACGCCAAAATGGGGAAAAAAACGGCGTGGGGTTCCCCCCCAGGGTTCCAAACCAGGCCCTTCGGGTCTGGTATGGAATTTGAGGGTAGCCCCACGCCGAAAAAACGGCGTGGGGTCCCCCCCAAAATCCATAGCAGACCCTTATCCGAGCATGCAATCCGGCATGCCAGGAAAGGGGAGGGGACGAGCGAGCGGCCCCACCCCCCCTGGATCATACCAGGCCACACGCCCTCAACATGGGGGGGGTGTGGGTGCTTTGGGGCAGGGGGGGATCTGCACCCCGCACCTCAAAGCACCTTGCCCCCACGTTGATGAGGACAAGGGCCTCATCCCCACAACCCTGGCCGGTGGTTGTGGGGGTCTGCGGGCAGGGGGCTCATCGGAATCTGGAAGCCCCCTTTAACAAGGGGGCCCCCCCAGATCCCGGACCCCCTCCCTATGTGAATGGGTATGGGGTACACTGTACCCCTACTCATTCACCCCATAAAATGCAGTGTATGGAAATAACGACAGGAGACGTTTTGGAAAATGTATTAAAAAATCTTCATCCGGCTCTTGTCCTCCCTGGGGGTCTTCTCCTCTCCGAGGGTCTTCTGCTCTTTTGCTGTCCGCCCTTCTTGTCTTCTCCTCTCCGGGGGTCTTCTGCTGTCTTCTCCTCTCCGAGGGTCTTCTGCTGTCCGCCCTTCTGCTGTCCAATCTTCTTGTCTTCTTCTCTCCTGTCTTCTGCTCTTTTGCTGTCGGCTGTCGGCTGTCCTTCTTCCTCCGGTCCTCCTCCGACGACGTCTTCAGCGATTATGCCGGCCTCTGGTCTCTGCAGCTTATTATATAGCCATTAGGGGCGTGGCCGCCAGATGACGTCATCTGTGACACAAGGGGGCGTGGTCTCCCGATGACGTCATCTGGCGGCCACGCCCCTAATGGCTATATAATAAGCTGCAGAGACCAGAGGCCGGCATAATCGCTGAAGACGTCGTCGGAGGAGGACCGGAGGAAGAAGGACAGCCGACAGCTGACAGCAAAAGAGCAGAAGACCGGAGAGAAGAAGACAAGAAGATTGGACAGCAGAAGGGCGGACAGCAGAAGACCCTCGGAGAGGAGAAGACAGCAGAAGACCCCCGGAGAGGAGAAGACAAGAAGGGCGGACAGCAAAAGAGCAGAAGATCCTCGGAGAGAAGACAGCAGAAGACCCCCGGAGAGGAGAAGACAAGAAGGGCGGACAGCAAAAGAGCAGAAGACCCTCGGAGAGGAGAAGACCCCCGGAGAGGACAAGAGCCGGATGAAGATTTTTTAATAAATTTTCCAAAACGTCTCCTGTCGTTATTTCCATACACTGCATTTTATGGGGTGAATGAGTAGGGGTACAGTGTACCCCATACCCATTCACATAGGGAGGGGGTCCGGGATCTGGGGGGCCCCCTTGTTAAAGGGGGCTTCCAGATTCCGATGAGCCCCCTGCCCGCAGACCCCCACAACCACCGGCCAGGGTTGTGGAGATGAGGCCCTTGTCCTCATCAACATGGGGGCAAGGTGCTTTGAGGTGCGGGGTGCAGAGCCCCCCCTGCCCCAAAGCACCCACACCCCCCCCCCCCATGTTGAGGGCGTGTGGCCTGGTATGATCCAGGGGGGGTGGGGCCGCTCGCTCGTCCCCTCCCCTTTCCTGGCATGCCGGATTGCATGCTCGGATAAGGGTCTGTTATGGATTTTGGGGGGGACCCCACGCCGTTTTTTCGGCGTGGGGCTACCCTCAAATTCCATACCAGACCCGAAGGGCCTGGTTTGGAACCCTGGGGGGGAACCCCACGCCATTTTTTTCCCCATTTTGGCGTGGAGTTCCCCCTCAAGATTCTCACAGTGCAGGTCGCACCGCAAGTCGGATCACCCTGATCCGACCTGCGGTGTGACTTCCATTCAAATCAATAGGCTCCCGTAGGGAGCCATTGATTTTGAATGGAAGAAAAAAAACGTATAACGTGGCTTAACGCACGTTAAGCCACGTTATGGAGCCTTTAGCAGCGTCAGACGTTTTTTGCAGCTTGACGCTGGAGCTCCTGAACCCACAGTTCCTGGGTTTTTTTTGGAGCTGTAAAACGCCTATGCCACTTGGAGCTCCTAAAAGCTCTATGTGTGCATGAGGCCATAGAATAACATGGATGGGCGTTCTGCAGCTGCAAAAAAAAACGTCTGACGCTGCTAACAGCAGCTGTAAAAACGTCCAGTGTGCATGAGGCCTAAACGTGCATTAACACAAGGCATGTCAAGTGCTTGAGTGTTAATTTCAGTGGCCAGAATTCTGGCTAAGGCCCCTTTCACACATACGGTCCGTTCAGTTCATCAGTTCAGTCACGTCAAAATGTATCAGTTTTCCATCCATTTTTCATCCATTGTCATCCGTTTTTTGTCAGTTGTTATCCGTTTTTCATCCGTTTTTCGTCAGTTGTTATTCGTTTTTCATCAGTTGTTATCTGTTTTTCATCCGTTTTTCGTCACTTGTTATCCGTTTTTCATCCATTTTTCGTCAGTTATCTGTTTTTCATCAGTTGTCATCCATTTTTTCATCCGTTTTTCATCCGTTGTCATCCGTTGTCATCCGTTTTTCGTCCGATCCGTTTTTTTGACGGATGAAAAATAGGGCATTCATACGTTCACAAAATTGGACATTGACAGAAGCAGATGAAAATATATGTTAACTGATGATCATCCGTTGTCATCCGTTTTTACATAGAGATACATTGATGTCCGTTTTTCATCCGTCAACGGATGGATGAAAAACGGACAAACGGACAGCATGTGCCTAACAAAAGGCACATGCAGGGGCCTAACAAAATAAATTTATACCCAACACCCAACTGTTTGACGTTCCTAAAAGCATTTAAACTCGTTTTTTTCTAAAAAAAACATGGCTAACTACAGGAAAGACTTTGATGAGAGGTTAGCTAATGCCTTGTGCTCATGGGTTCTTAAAAAAACAAAAAAAAAAAACTTTTTTTCTTAGTTTCTGCTATAACATTTTGCAACTAAGAATTTTTTCTCTATCACTGATGTGTAATGATGAGGCTGCACTAATGGGCACTGATAGGTGCACTGATGGGTACTTAAGCGGCACTGATGGTGCTGCACTGACAGGCACTGATAGGCTGCGATGAAGGGCACTGATGGACACTAATGAGGTGGCACTGATGAGGAGGTATTAATGTGCAGCACTAATGGGCACTGATAGGCAGCACTGATGAGCACTGATATGTGACACGGATAGGCGGCACTAATGGGCACTGATTGGTGGCACTGATGGGCAGTGATAAACAGCACTGATGAGCAGGCACTGATGGGCACTGATTGGCATCACTGATGGGCACTGATTGACATTGATTGGTATTACCGATGTGGACTGAGTGTCACCACTGCTGGGCACTGATGGAGCTGCACTGATAATCAGAGCACTGATGATCAGTGCCCTGATTATCTGTGCAGATCTCCCCTGTGAGGAAATACTGCTAATCGGTTCTCCTCTCGTTATGAGCTGTTAGCGTGAGGAGAGGAAAGCTGTTACCCGTCATTTCCTTGTTTACATGTGATCAGCTGTGATTGGACACCGCTGATCACATGGGTAAAGAGCTTCATCATTGGCTTTTTACTGGAATTGGTGATGCGCTGTGTCCCAGGGACAGAGCGCACCAACGATCGCCATGCTGCAGGCCCCACAGACGCGCGAGTGTGGAGAGAGTGGTTGGACATCATATGACGTCCACCTAGAACAAGAATGCTCCCGCCAGCCTGTCAATTGACATTATTGCGGGCAGAAAGCAGTTAAAGTGCATCAGCTGCTTGTAATGAATTAGTAACCCCCATTCAGAATCAGTCCTGCACAAGACATGATCTAATAAAGAGCATTTTTTCCAGGAGCAGTAACATGTATGAATCTGCAACAAAGTTTGTTAAAATCCCTGCAATGTACATAGATCACCCTGAGGAGAATGTTTTTTTCTTAACAAAAGTGGAGTTACTCTTTAAAGCGTAAGTAAAGTAAAAAAAAAAACAAATCTTCTCCTTGCATCGCATAATAGCACATTATGAAAGACTTACCTTGAAATGAAGCTCTCCAGCAGGGTGCTGTCAGTACTGGCTTCTGTCTTCACCTGGTCTTCCTTCTGGGTTCGCAGGCTCCAGTCCTTTGAATGGACCGGGACTCACTGTTTACGGCACAGGGCTCTGAAGGAATGGCATGGGTATTCTGTTCCTTCAGAGCAAATGTGGGGTCATCACCAGAGACAGAGACACTGAATATCTCCTTAACGGTGTACAATTAGGGGATATTCCTTGTACCTACAGGTAAGCTTTATTATAAGCTCATCTGAAGGTAGAAGAGTCCAATAGGACTTTACTACCACTTGGCTGCTGAGCCAAGATAATTCTTCAAAGACAATTTCTTTGACTTTGATCCACTGCAGGCTTTTTTCAAGTCATTAAGTAAAGCTGGCCATGCATAAGTTAAATATAGTTAAAAAGGTTTCATTTTAGGAATGTTTGCTCAAATGTCTAATTGTTAGTGGGGTTGAATGCGCGTTTGTTTTCGACCGCAGTAAGAGTGTATGTGCTTTTTATTTGGGACGTTACATTAATTCCAAAATTGAATGTAACAAAGCAAACTAAAATGTTGAAGAACTTTCATACCGCATTCAACAAATGTATTGATAATTTTGATTTTCGCACAAAGGTTCAAACGAATGTTTGTTCCAAAATCTACTAGTGTGTGGCAACCTTTAGACATGGTGAGGCAAAGCAGCCCGACAACTAGTATTGTCAGAAAGAGTTTAGCGGATGTAGCACCCTCCTAAGTAGGTGCTAGGAAAACCATAAGTGGGGCCCTGCCTGCTTATCAGGGGAGTCTGATTGTTCAGCTAGGCTGTCATGTGTTCCCAGGTGTGCCTGTTGAGCTTGGAAAGTCTCCCCACTGTGTCCAACGAGGGCTCTTATTGGACAGTGGAGGAAACATGATCAATAGCACACCAGGGCTTATATCTATCCCAGAGGGCAGAATCTGCCACAATGCATCCTGGGATGGGGTATAAGTCTGAGGGGTGTCTTTGGCGGGAAGCAGAGTCCCAGGAGGAGTGTGACGGCTGTCTCTCCTCCTGTCAGCGCTAGAGAAGGTCTCCTTGGTGGTCAGCCTGAAGGACAGAAGGTTGAGCTGAGCTGCAGAGAGGGATCCAGTGTGCTGAGGATCGGGTGGAGCTAATGGGGCAGAAGTTTCCAGGAAAGCAGTGTCATGAGTACGGTAAACTGGCCAGGGCTCTGCTTAGGATAGGGGACCACTCCAGAAGGTCGGAGGGATCCAGGAGCCAGCTAACCAGTAGAGAGGGCTTGGAAAGGGCGTGCCAGTGGTTAGTCCTTGAAGATAAGTGTGTGTGAAAGAGGGTGCCGGTGCAGGGCCTGAAGTGTTAAGCAATGCAGCACTCTTACAAGTAGCTACCTCAGTGAAGAGGGGTAAAGGAAGCTTTAATTAGGACTTTGTGCCACATGAAAGTGTCAGAAGTCAGTTCAGCGTTAACAGACAGCAAGTCAGCGTTAACCAGCGTCAACCGGCGTTGTCTAGCATCTAGCCAGCTTCAAGTCAGCGCCAACGGGCGTTTTTCAGTTGTCCCACTCAAATTGTGTATAGTTGAGCCAGAGGAGTATCCCACTCATCCCTTCTCCCATCCAAGTTCAAAATAAATACAAAAAAAACCCAAAGATACTGGACTGTTCCTTGTCTCAGTGCTCACACTTGGAGAACATGCTTAAATGTGCTGTTGGTACTAGCGGTAACCCAGGCGGACCCACATTCAGCAAAATGGCTGGGAATCCTGCTACATGTATATTAGTAAATTTTAAAGTATAACTAAAGGCAAAACCTTTTTTTTTTAGTTTGGAAATAACTCAGGGGGATGAATACAAATGCAGGCCAAACTTTTCAGATATTTATTTGTAAAACTTTTTGAAAACCATTCATCATTTTCCTTTCACTTCACAATTATGTGCCACTTCGTGTTGGTCTATCACATAAAATCCCAATAAAATACATTTACCTTTTTTCGTTGTAACATGACAAACTGAGAAAAAATTAAAGGGGTATGAATAGTTTTTCAAGGCACTGTATCTCTATTTCAGTCCCCACTTTCTATCTCCCTTCCTTACCCCCCCCCCCCCCAGTTTCCTGTCCTCCTGTCCTTCCCCCTGCCTCTATATTTCTCCCCCTCCCCCTTCTCCATTCCCCCTGCTTCCCCTCCCTTCTTTCTTTTTTCTTTTCTCTAACTCTCTTTCTCTCTCCCTTCCCTTGCTTACTGGACTCTATAAATTGGGTTGTGTGTTACTTACTTCTAATTCCTGCACAATATGCACTAGGTTGTTATATTACATAGTCTTGACCAAGTATTATTTATGTCAGCAGCTGCTGATTTTGATATAGTTATTAATAATTTTTTTAATGATCCTTTGTTCTGAGGTTTATATGTGTCTTACTGTGAGACTGTCATTTGTGGCACAGTAACAAGGACATTGTAGGTGCAAGGGTTGTGGTTCTGTGTTTTTTTTTAAAACCTCCGTTTTAGGCCCAAGCCACTTTTGGGTGCAGTCTGTCTATGCCCACTGTTTGCCACAGTGTGCTACACACACCAAAAATCTTGTTGTATTCTTTCCTCGAGTGCCTCATGTCTTTTATAATCCTTGTCATGCTAACATTTTGACGCACTCTTTTGACTTTTTAAATGTAAAGCTAGGCACATTAACGCTATGGGTATTATTAACATTTACATATTGTTTATACAGCTTACATTTTGATTGTCATGGGGTGTGGCTTTGTGAGCATGCCTAAATATGGGCAGAAACAGTAGTGCCCCAAATATTATTTTGAAGATCTGATCACCTTAGCGATTGGCCACAACTATCACATGGTATAGATCCACTTTCATTGGTCATGTACCCTTTTTCTGTGATCTGCACTGTCCAATGCCACAACTACTATGCTTGTACTTCTACGCGAGAACAGAAAAACAGCTACTCTGAACAGCAAGTGTGCCAATGGCCATTTCGTTACAACAGCTACTCCTGAAAAAGTTAATAGGGTGTCTACAAAGTCAGCAGGAGCATTGTCACTTATCTGTGTGAACTATTGGCAGCTATGCTTTCCAGTCCACTGTAGTAAATGCCCACTGTTGGTTGATCGGCATTTAACAGCTGGGACTTTATTTTTCCTCCATCTGTAACAGGCCAAGCTGTCTAGCAAAAGTGGCATCTCCATTAAAAACAAAGGATCTACTGAGAGGGTCATCAGGTCATAAAACTATAATACTATAATACGTTACAGTACTCAGAAAAACAAACACGGTTGTGTTAATGCTAATGACAATCTGTAGCAAATATGTTATTTTTTCTTTTGCACATAAATCCACTTTTAGGCCACATTGAAAGTGACAAATTATCAATTATGTGTAAATTTCTCACCACATGCTTAGCCTTAATTTCATACATATGATCAGCATTATTTATATTATATTTGCCAGCCTGCCATACTTGACCATCTCCATGGACTCCTCCTTCCCAGTCCTCACCACTGGCATTGTGGTGTCTTTGTGTGCTGGAGCAGCCTGGGTGTTCTACAGATACCATAATAAGCCACGGTGCAAATGGATCATAGATGAGAAGACACAGCAAGCCCTCCGTCGATATGTGCTGATGGAATCTACCCATGGAAAGCCCAACAGTGTACTGCAGACTTTTAGGGAATATGCCATAAAGAACAGCATGATAAAGAAGATGCTTTTTACTCCAGCGCAAGGTATGTGTGGCGTGCACATTAACAGAAGTGTTGTTGAAACCTAAAAGCAAAAACCAAGAGAAGGGCGCACCGACCTAGTGCAATACCATAAAATATTCATTGGAAAATTGTTAAAACCACATCATGCATTATACTCACAAGAGTACGCTATATAAAAGCAGAAACCGAAAGAGTTCCTTTGGCTGTCCAGAGACCGCAGGACCATGATCCTTAGTAATGACAGTAACTTGAAGGTGTCCATATACAGTGCTTTGCGAAAGTATTTGGCCCCCTTGAACTTTTCGACCTTTTGCCACATTTCAGGCTTCAAACATAAAGATATAAAACTGTAATTTTTTGTGAAGAATCAACAACAAGTGGGACACAATCATGAAGTGGAACGAAATTTATTGGATATTTCAAACTTTTTTAACAAATAAAAAACTGAAAAATTGGGCGTGCAAAATTATTCAGCCCCCTTAAGTTAATACTTTGTAGCGCCACCTTTTGCTGCGATTACAGCTGTAAGTCACTTGGGGTATGTCTCTATCAGTTTTGCACATCGAGAGACTGAAATTTTTGCCCATTCCTCCTTGCAAAACAGCTCCAGCTCAGTGAGGTTGGATGGAGAGCGTTTGTGAACAGCAGTTTTCAGTTCTTTCCACAGATTCTCAATTGGATTCAGGTCTGGACTTTGACTTGGCCATTCTAACACCTGGATATGTTTATTTGTGAACCATTCCATTGTAGATTTTGCTTTATCTTTTTGGGTCATTGTCTTGTTGGAAGACAAATCTCCGTCCCAGTCTCAGGTCTTTTGCAGACTCCATCAGGTTTTCTTACAGAATGGTCCTGTATTTAGCTCCATCCATCTTCCCATCAATTTTAACCATCTTCCCTATCCCTGCTGAAGAAAAGCAGGCCCAAACCATGATGCTGCCCCCACCATGTTTGACAGTGGGGATGGTGTGTTCAGGGTGATGAGCTGTGTTGCTTTTACGCTAAACATAACGTTTTGCATTGTTGCCAAAAAGTTTGATTTTGGTTTCATCTGACCAGAGCACCTTCTTCCACATATTTGGTGTGTCTCCCAGGGGGCTTGTGGCAAACTTTAAACAACACTTTTTATGGATATCTTTAAGAAATGGCTTTCTTCTTGCCACTCTTCCATAAAGGCCAGATTTGTGCAGTATATGACTGATTGCTGTCCTATGGACAGAGTCTCCCACCTCAGCTGTAGATCTCTGCAGTTCATCCAGAGTGATCATGGGCCTCTTGGCTGCATCTCTGATCAGTCTTCTCCTTGTATGAGCTGAAAGTTTAGAGGGACGGCCAGGTCTTCGTAGATTTGCAGTGGTCTGATACTCCTTCTATTTCAATATTATCGCTTGCACAGTGCTCCTTGGGATGTTTAAAGCTTGGGAAATCTTTTTTGTATCCAAATCCAGCTTTAAACTTCTCCACAACAGTATCTTGGACCTGCCTGGTGTGTTCCTTGTTCTTCATGATGCTCTCTGCGCTTTAAACGGACCTCTGAGACTATCACAGTGCAGGTGCATTTATACGGAGACTTGATCACACACAGGTGGATTCTATTTATCATCATTAGTTATTTAGGTCAACATTGGATCATTCAGAGATCCTCACTGAACTTCTGGAGAGAGTTTGCTGCACTGAAAGTAAAGGGGCTGAATAATTTTGCACGCCCAATTTTTCAGTTTTTTATTTGTTAACAAAGTTTGAAATATCCAATAAATTTTGTTCCACTTCATGATTGTGTCCCACATGTTGTTGATTCTTCACAAAAAATTACAGTTTTATATGTTTATGTTTGAAGCCTGAAATGTGGTAAAAGGTCGCAAAGTTCAAGGGGGCCGAATACTTTCGCAAGGCACTGTAGATAAGGCTGACGGGTTTCGAGGGAGAACCCTCTTCCTCAGAGCCAACCTTTACTTGTTGTTGAAACCTATCTCATCTACTAAAGCCAGCCACATGCTTTACAATCTAGCTGTACAATATTTTTAAGATATACTAAAATCTATGTAGTGTGAGGGCCTATTTGATTATATATAAAGTGATTGTATTGTTTGGTTAGGCCTTTTGCACACAGTTGTAACTCTAAAGGAGGTTGTAGCATGTGTGGCCTGCTTATCCTTTTTGTCCCACTGCCACAATTTAGATAAAACCTGTCCTAGAAAAAAAACTGTAGTCTAAAGATTAAACCGTGATGTATAGTTGTTGTTGGGAGCAAAGTGATACAGTATACCCAGTACTTTCTAGGTATAGAGAGCACTCCCCTTCCTCTCATGTCATAGTGCTGGCGTTTGACACATGGAAGCAGGAAGATAGTCAACCTTGTGTAAGCTCAAAGTTCTGTGACTCTAGGCTTACACAGGGCTTTCCCTCTTCACTCCCAGTAGCTGAACAGAGCAATACAGGAGCAAAAAAAGGCAAGTGCTGTGGAAGGTTAGTGTAGCTGTTGCTTTGCATTAAACAAACAAACTACAGCTTCTCCTAAAACAATAATTCACCCCCTAAAAACCTACAAACTCAGAGTGAGAACAGAATGCTTAGGTAGCACTACCCCCCAGGGCTGCTGATAATTGGTTCCCCTAATCCTGCACAGCCAGACAACACACATTTTCCACTTGCACACAGACACAATAAGTCTGTCCTTTGGCTTTATTTTTGTTGTTTTATTTAGGGTCAATAACTTGGATAGGGTAGAGGAATTTATTGGATGCCCAACTTAAAAACAACAGATGGGGGACGACTTTCTTTCCTATGTACAGAAAAAAAGATCCTGTACTGTTCTTCCTGGACACACCTTCCTTCCAGTATTTAAGGATGAATGGGAAAAGTTCCTTATGGCACAAAAGGTTGCAAAACTGCATGTAGGAGTATCTCTTTTTCTCTGCTTGTGGGTACTACTAACTCTCCTGGCTGCTGCTCTGAAAATCTCCCAGTGTAAGGGATTAAAGGGTTAAGAACAGCCCTGTCTTTTTGAAATCTTGCTACATGTAGCAGTCTCTCCGCTTTTGAATCCCTGGGTGTGCAGATGCACTCACTCTGTCATCCTTGCTTCCGCTACTCTCAGGCAAGATTCCTTCTCAAACCGTTCTGCTAATAGGAACTCCCTGAGCCTTGCCCAAGTCTGAAGGTAAAGGCCCTCCCTAGACCTAGGGGACCCCTCCTAGACCACCAACAGCTTCTTCAGCACTCCATCTTCCACCTGACTCCTCTACTGGCATGGCTCCACCATATTTAAGGGCTGGCCTAACCACCCTGGCAGGACATTGTGCCTTCGGATTGGCCAAGTTCTCTCAAATATGCAGATCAGCACCTCCTGGCCTCCACCCACTAACTTCTAGAAGCTTCTACCAGCTTTGAGATTCAGGGGGAGTTACCAGAAACCTGCCTCTGTAGAGCCATCCAGCCTGATCTGCAGTAACCCTGACCCAATTTCTGAGTCACAAAACATATCATGAGTCAGATCTTAAATTTGCCTGCACTAAAACTAGTAGCACACTAGAGGGTGTTACACTTACTCGTTCACGTCAAGAGCTACCTATGCCCACTGAGACTACTTTACCCATACACTGTTGGAGCAGTTGCTATGTGAGAGGAATTGGCCATTACATATAGTCACAACTTTCTGACATTTTTGGTTAACTGATTCTAAATCTATTTATAAAGTCAATTTATAAAATGGCAGCCAAGATGACAGGTGCACTTTACTCTGATTTAATACTCTCAATGTTTTGTCCAGACATCTTTCTAGCAGAGACAGTGAAGCAGTCTTCCCCACTAATGGTTCTTGTGCTCGGCACACAATGTGGGTATTCAGCCATAAGGGTGCTTTCCTTACTGCCTCCAGATGGGAAAGTGTATGCTGTGGAGGAAGAGGACAGCATGGCAGAATCAGCAGAGGAAATGATCCTAGTTTCTGGATTCAAAAATAATCAGGTATTGAGAAACATTGCTGAAAATAACACTTTAAAGTAACATGGTTATAGGTATTTACATTGGTAGCTCTGAAAATGTCATGTCTAGCTTGAAGACACGAAGGTCTGGTTCACACCTATGCATATTTTTAGTGCATTTTCAGTTTTGCAGAAACACACTACAGTATATTTAACATGGTTACCTATGGGTTACGTTCACATCTGTGCATTTTATGAAAAGGGCCAGGGACTTTTTTCTGGTTTTTGGTTCTATAGACTTCAATGGATCAAAAACGTGTATTGAAAAATGTAGAATGCACCTAGAGTCTGCAAACTGCAACCTGCATAGGTGTGAACCAGGCCTACCTTAGCCTCTGACGTGGTAAAAAGAACCATTGTTTTAATTTTGAGGTTTATCAGCACATGGATATAGCAAACTGTACGTACTCAATGCATAAAGCAATGCGCCGCACACTAAGTAAAATCATTGCCTGATGTGCTCTGCTCTGTTGGAAGCCTACAGCCAGGGACAAGGGGTAGGCGAGAGGGGCAGCTGCACAGGTGTTTGACAGGTGTTTTCAAGGCGATCTGTGCCAGCATGGGGGGGGGGGGATTTGTGCTGGGAGTGGGATTTGGGGATGGAATAGAATTTATGTTAGGAGGGGGATTTAGGGGAATTTGTGCTAGGAGGGAAGAATTATAGGGGAGAGGATTTGTGCTAGGAGGGGGTGTTCTTTTTGGGGGGAAGGATTTGTGCTAGGAGGGGGGACTTGGGGAGGGGAGGATTAGGGTTACGAAGAGGGGGAATTTGGGGATTTTTTACATATTGGCATTCAGAGGGAATTTATGCTTGGGACGGGGGTATTGCTAGCGTGCACATTAGTGCTGAATTTGTTTGGGGGGGATTTTTTCTGTTACATGATGCTCACACTTTGGGGGGGGGGTGCACTTTGTCATTTTTACCCTGAGCGCTAGGTGACCTTGTCAGCCAGGTCATCAAATTTCAACCTATCTATAGGTTTTCAGGAGGAAACTCATGTGAACAGAAAGCAGGCAAACTCCATGCATACCCCAAGCTGGAAATAAACAAAAGGCCCAATACTGAAAGAATACTAGCTATAGCCAAAATAAAAAAAATTACATATATGATTCAGACTGTTTGTCAAAAGCATTAATCCCCTACTATAAAAATGGTTTTATTTCTTGTTGATCCTGCCAATAGATCTGTTATTTTTCAACTTTCTCAAAAGATTGACAACACTCTTTGTTCTGCAGTGAAATCACACAGCAGTGTTGCCACCATGTGGGACAGAGTAGACTTAGATGAACATGTATTGTTAAATAGCCTTTATAAAGGAACTCCACGGAAACATTTAAAATTTGCTGGCATACGCAGAGTTATAGTACTATAATGGTGAAGTATAGGCAAAACTTTTTTCTACTTCTGGATAGAATAAGGGAGGGTTATAATCCCTGTTAGTTTTATTTTTGCCATCTGTATTTCATGGCAGAGATTTCCCTTCACTTACTGCCCCATAGCCAAACAGGAAGTGAAAAGAAATCCCTGCAAAATAGGGGAAATCCTTGGGGACCCCCAGGTTGCCATAACTAGTGTACCCATTTAAGATTTCCCCTCTATTACTTTTCTGGAGACAACCCAAAATTTGGGATTCTTTTTACTTTAAATTTCAATGATAATGGTAAACAGAACGAATAGAGAGGGTGAATCTCCCTAACGGGGGCACAGACAGCAATACAAACTGACAGATGTTCTAATCCCACTATATCCAAAACAAAAAAAAAAAAAGTTGTGCCTTTAGTTATACTTTCTCGGCCTTTTGGCTAAGATCAAGTGTAGTATCTGTTTTTATCAGTTGGTATGGACCCTGATGGTTAGTATCGGCAGGGGCTGAAATGAACCGGGGCGCTCTGGGCGTAACTGGAGGACCGGGAAGTAGGCACTGTCAGAGAAAGCCGGATGGGTCTGTTGCCTTCTGATTTGAATGGGTCCACCCCTACCAGTTTGAAGGGAGTGAGAAAACTGGATTGGTTCCGTGGCCAGTTAGTACTGCTCCTGGATGTGATTGGTAAGGAACGGCGGTGGCGGTGGGGGAGCCTTTCCTCCTGGGTTGAATCTGGCCTTGTAAAAGGCTTGTCCCCAGTTGAAGGCAGGTTCTCCCTAAGCTGTCCAAAGTTCTGATGCCTCCTGGTAGGATAGGGCTACACTTGGTCTGGCCTTTGGGCCGGGGTAGAAAAAGCCCGTAGTGTATGTGCCCCTGGGGTGGCAGCCCAGGGGTGCCTTAATTCTCACTGGTGAGGGGCAGCTCGCCTTGAGTTTTTCGGCACCATGGTCACTGCACCTACGCACACTTTTTTAAGCACCTGCCTCTTGGGCAAGGCCTTTTGGCTTCGACCAGAGGAATTTTTATTCCGGCCGGAAGGCCTGCCTTTGTTTTTCACTTAGGCACTAATTCACCTCTCCACTTCCCCTCCCCCACCTTTTTGTTTGTGTGTGCCTTTTCTTTGTGGTTTGTCACTTTTCTATCACCTTTTTTCACTTGGCACGACTTGTAGGGTGTGGGTCCTCGGGCCCTACCTTGAGTCTTGGGAGGGGGTGGATATGGCCTTTTGGCTTGGTCCGCCCTCTCTCATGGGGTCTCCCTTCGGGGGAGCCCCACTTAGTACTCGGTGGGGGCTGTTTTGGCAGTCCCCCTGAAGAACGGGGTCAGTCTGGTTCCGGCCAGACAGACCATGAGTACCTCAAATCCCTGTCAGGAGTCTTGCGCCCCGGGGGATCGAGGTTCGGGTCCTACCTCTTCGGAGGGAAGACCATTTGTTCGCACACCCTGTGCACTTTTTGTGTTCCTCACGTTTGTGTGTGTGCACTTTTTTATGCACCGGGTGAAGTCTTTTGAGTGTGTTTCACACGCTACGGGCTTTAAAAAAAAAAAAAAAAAATTAAGTACGAGGAGGTGTATGCCTTGTCCTGGATTTCTTTCCTGGTTCACTGATAGTTTTGGTTATATTCCAGCACTCTGAGAGTAGTGATTTGGCTCTCATACACAACAGGCGATCTGCCCGCCCCTCCTCTTCCCCGACAATTTATAGAATCTTTGGATTTTGTGAATGAGATAAAAGAATGAAAAGCTGCTAAAGACACTGCACTAATAATTTTTAGATCTCAGGGAACTTCTGCTAAAACCAATTCATTGGGGGCATTGGGAAAAGTGTCTCAGTGGAAAGAATGCTCCTTTACAGTGGTGGTAAGAATGTCACACTTACAGACATTTAAAAGGTCATTGGTGTCACCATCAAAAGGGAGATCAATCGCCCTTCATTGACGAGCTACTGGAACAGGGTATTTTCTTACATGTCCACACATACGGGGTGTATACTCCAACCATCCCCGGGCTAGCCCTTCTACATATAGGAATAGACTGTATGCCGGTCACCTATAGGCCTTGGATCACTCATGTGCTATTAGCTGCCAGAACGATTATTCTTCGTAAATGGAAAACAACTGAGCCCCCCCCCCGTTTAGAAGAGGTAGTCCATCTTCTGAAAATGAACTACCGCTTTGAAAAAGCATTAGCGATAAATAGACTGCAGCTGCGATCCTTTGAAGCTCGATGGGACTTTTGGGCTGGGACATTGTCCTAATTGTGTTGATATCCTGATTGTGTTGTTTAATTGTGCACTATTAGGTACTGTTGGTTACAGTACATAATACCATTTTATGTAACGACATTTTATGTAATACCATACTATGCTATGTACGGTTCCTCTTGAGATGTTACTGTTATATGACCGTATGTTGAGAAACATATGTTTTTGGTTTCTCTTTATTTTCTTTGTTATGCTCCAGAAATTTGAATAAAGAATATTTGCAAAAAAAAAAAAAAAAGGGAGATCAATCAGCCACAGCTGTAGGAAACCCTAGTAACCTCTAAAGGAGCTGAACCTTGCACTGCCTGTTACCCCCCCTCCTTTATTACTCCTGCGCTGTGCCTGGCTGCAAGTTTTCTATCCCCTCTTCCTGCTCTCACAAGCTTTGCTGATAGCAGTGGAAGCCATTGGCTCCTGCAGCTGTCAAGTCAAATACAATGAGAAGGTAGCAAGTGGCTTGCTATGGGGGCACACACAGAAGAGAAGGAGGCATGGGCCCATGAAAAGGAGGTAAGCAGCCTCTCTCTGCAATACCATTGCACAGAGCAGGTAAGTGTAAATCTCTTTATTATTTTAATTTAAAAAAAAAAATTGACTCAACAATCACTTTAATTACAGACATTAAAATGCCATTTATGTCTGTATATCAATATATGTAAAATATATATTTTTTATATATTTTTTAAATTGAACCTCTACAATTATTTTCCATTTTTCCTGCTCCTCCTATTTTAGTCCTCTAAAGACAGGTTTTTCCTGGTTTGTTTTGTCCATAACTGCATTTTTTCTGCCTTCCAGTTTAAACTATTGTGTCAACATCCAGTCGAAGCAATTCATACCTTACATAGCAAGTTTGATCTGAAAAAGGTAGACTTGGTTTTAATGGACTTTCAAAGTGATGGTTACCTTGAAGGACTGAAGTCTTTGAAAGAACTTGGACTTCTTTCCCCTGGATCACTAATACTTCTCAATAACATGGGTCCCCTGGTTGGCAAAGACTTTGTAGGACATCTAGAGAAAAGTTTACATTATAGAGTGGTGAATGGCTGCCAGTCGTTACTGAAAGTTGAATATGGGCAGTCAAGCCAAAAAGAATTAGGTAAAAACATTTAGAGATGAATAAAAAATATAATTGTTATTAAAAGCAAACAATTTTTATTCTCTGTCTTCACCTTTACTATTTTTTCACCCCAGAGAAACCCTTGAAGTCATTTTCAGGTGCACGATAATGCCTGCTAAGGTTAGCCTGTATGGAGTTGTTATGAAAAGGCCCCTTACTTTGGGATAAGTGGAAAGAATGCCCACTTATAGTGGTGGTTAGAATGCCACACTTATAGTCAGCTAAAAAAGGTAATTGGTGTCATGCCACTGGCTCTGCCAAGTGGTGCTGAGCATGGAACTAGCAAGCACGATCAAATGGTAAGTTAATTAGCCACAGCTGAAGGAACACCTTCCCCAGGACCCTGGTTAGGAATACCGACTCTATCTGATCACAGTAGTACTCCAAGAATTTAAGATAATTAATATAAAAAGCAGAATCATGTAAACTGTAAATAAGTCAAAGGGCACCATGTAATTATCTGTTATTGCTCTGTCCACTTTAAACTGATTAAATATGAACTATTAAAGCCTGGTACACACTGTTAGTTTTTTTCCGTTCAACCCAGTGGGTTGAACCAAAAAAAAAACCCGTCAGCACCGATCTGAGCCGCTATACTAACTATGCAAAGTTAGTATAGCGATCTCCCCCTCTGAACTATTGTGTTCTGACAGGAGGAGATTGGTTGAGAGCATTGATCGGGAGTCTGTCGGCTGCTGGTTTTCCAGCATGCACGTCCGATAGAAACCGGCCAAACGGCCGGCATCTGTCAGATAGACCAACATACACATAGGCAGAATGTTGGTCACTTTTTTTGAACAGGCATGTCTCCCAACATTCGGCCTGTGTGTACGCGGCTTAAGACTCTGAAGGGTAGTTTGACATGCAGGCACAACCCTGAAAACAAACAGTCATGTTGGACAGCTGCTGTGTTAATA
This sequence comes from Pelophylax lessonae, assembly GCF_965119305.1. Taxonomy (NCBI): domain Eukaryota; kingdom Metazoa; phylum Chordata; class Amphibia; order Anura; family Ranidae; genus Pelophylax; species Pelophylax lessonae. The sequence continues at coordinate 443,200,194 of NC_138771.1, forward strand.
GAAAACAGCAATATATCAGCGCACTATCAGATAATTAAAAAATAGAGCAGCTGAACACTCAGGTCAAAATACAAAACCAGTAAAGAAAATATCACAGCAATCAGTGCAACGCTAAACACATAATACAAGTATAAAACAATATGAATAGATATATTCCATGCACAGAAGCCCGTGACTCAGAAGTGTGTTGGATGATGACTTCTAAAATGAGGACATAAGTGCTCTCTGTGCAACAACTGTCACCACACAAAATGGCCTCTCACCTGAAGGCAAAAGGCACAAGCATATATCTCCACTTAGATGCCTCAAAGCATAGGTGTGTATATCCAGCCAGTATCAATATCCCACTCAGGAGTCTATAGCTGGCCCGACAGGATCCTTCCCTTAGGGACTGTTACAATCTCCACGGTACCATACAAAACACAAGCGGGCAGACCATAGCATAATACTGATAGTAAATCTTTATTAAAAGCACATATAATAAAAGCCTCTTACTCTGTGGTAGAGATCATTAGACAGAACAGCAGCGAGCCCAGGCTTGGACACAGCTGATTCCGGATGACAGCGGGTGGCGTCAGTGGCTCCTCCCTCCCTCCGCACGCGTATCGTCCCCGTCCATATGGGGACTTCATCAGCGGTATGGGAGAAGGAGGACGTCACCCGAATAAGTAGGTAGGTGGCTTCAGTTGATAGGCTCACACCCCCCGGACTAGTTGCCCTGACAGCAGGAACGCTCCAGTGTATCCTGCGGAAGTCAAAATAGATATTCCGGGTCACGGCTAAAAACCAAACCACTGTGCAGCTGAAAGAAAATTTAAAATGATCGCCTAATAAGGCAACAAAATCCCATGGCTTTAAAGTATAACCAGATTCTGAATTTATCAACCTAGTTACCGGAACACAAAAAAAGGGGGGAGATCAGGGATACAAATTATATCTCCAGATCACAGTATGCAAATGTGTTCTCACGCCATAATAAGCCTGCCTGTAAAACAAAGTTAGAGGTATATAAAAGAAACCATACATGTAAATAAATACTTAAATATGGACTTTTATACTACAAAATAATACTGATAAAATATAAAACCTGGGAGGAGTAAAAAAGAAATGAACACCCACTGTCAACCTGGGTTACAAAATCGACACAAACAAATACACACGAAAATCAACGATCAGAAATAAAACAATTCAAATCAAAATCAACATTTAACCTGTGTTAAGCCTATACAGAAGGGAGGAGGAGACACGAGCTGACAACCTCAGCTCTGCCTTATCAAGGGAAAACAATTGCAATTAGATAGGGGTTTTTCTAAATTTGTAGTGCCAGCAATGTCTGGAAGTGACCAATAAATGTTGTTTCATCACCCAATCTACTCAAAAATGAGGCCTTTGTCTATGTCCATAGACATCAGAGGGTGGTTATGGGTAGCTTAACCACCCTCTATTGGGCAGTTGTAGTTTAATGGCCAGACAGCACACACATGCTCTAAATCAGTTCTAGTCCTTAGATAGGAATAGGGGTTTTTGTGATGTCTCTGTTTCAGTCTTGATGAGACAGTCCCTCTTTTCCTTCCATACAACTAGCGGTAGGAGTGCTTTCTAATACAGTCTGATCTCACCAGGCATCCAAATCATACCTCATACTGTACCGTAACTGTAACTATGCCAGGGTTCCATTAAGCCAGCAGCCCAGGTTTTCTGACACTCTGCTAGCTTTAAAAATGTCCTTTCCTTTCCTCTCAGCAGGCTGAAAACACACTACTTTTCTACACTACTACATCTTCCTGACTTGATCCAGACCCAGCCAAGATGGCTGCCACCCGCACTGGTGAATCTCCATAGACGAACATTGCAAAATGATCTCCTTAAAGCTGACCGCTGCGCTTCTGCATTAATGAATATTTCGTTTATCCCTGTCCATACTGCAGAATGCACAGGGGGGGGGGGGTCAGTGTAGGGGGGATCAGTGTGGGGGGAGTCAGTGTAGGTGTCAGTGTGGGGGGGGGGGTCAGTGTGGGGGGTCAGTGTAGGTTTCAGTGTAGGTGTCAGTGTGGGGGTCAATGAAGGGGGGTCAGTGTAGGAGGGGTCAGTGTAGGGGGGTCAGTGTCAGTGTGGGGGGGTCAATGAAGGGGGGTCAGTTTGGAAGGGGGTCAGTGTAGGGGGGGACAGTGTCAGTGGTGGGGGTCAGTGTAGGAGGCGTCAGTGTAGGCGTCAATGAAGGGGGTCAGTGTAGGAGGGGTCGGTGTAGGAGGGGTCAGTGTAGAGGGGTCAGTGTAGGGGGTCAGTGTCAGTGTGGGGGGTCAGTGTAGGAGGGGTTAGTTTAGGTGTCAGTGAAGGGGTCAGTGTAGGAGGGGTCAGTGTAGTGGTCAGTATAGGAGGGGTAAGTGTAGGGGGGGTCAGTGTAGGTGTCAGTGCAGGTGTCAATGAAGGGGGGTCTGTGTAGGTGTCAATGTAGGGGGGGTCAGTGTAGGAGGGGTCAGTGTAGGTGTCAGTGAAGGGGTCAGTGTAGGTGTCAATGAAGGGGGGTCAGTGTAGGTGTCAGTGAAGAGGTCAGTGTAGGTGTCAATGTAGGGGGGTCAGTGTAGGAGGGGTCACTGTAGGGGGGGGGTCAGTGTAGGTGTCAGTGAAGGGGTCAGTGTAGGTGTCAATGAAGGGGGGTCAGTGTAGGTGTCAGTGAAGGGAGGTCAGTGTAGGTGTCAGTGAAGGGGGGGTCAGTGTAGGTGTCAGTGAAGGGGGGTCAGTGTAGAGGGTTCAGTGTAGGGGGGTCAGTGTAGGTGTCAATGTGGGGGGGGGTCAGTGTAGGGGGGTCAGTGTAGGTGTCAATGTGGGAGGGGGTCAGTGTAGGGGGTCAGTGTAGGTGTCAATGTAGGGGGGTGAATGTAGGGGGGTCAGTGCAGGTGTCAATGTGGGGGGGTGTCAGTGTAGGTGTCAGTGAAGGGGTCAATGTAGGGGGGTCAGTGTAAGGGGGTCAATGTAGGGGGGTCATTGTAGGAGTCAATATGTAGGGGGTGTCAGTGTAGGTGGGTCAGTTTAGGGGTCAGTGTAGGGGGGTCAGTGTAGAGGGGTCAGTGTAAGTGTCCGTGTAGGGAGAGTCAGTGTAGGGGGGCCAGTCTAGGGATCAGTGTAGAGGTCAGTGAAGGTGTCGGTGTCAGTGTAGGTGTTAGTGAAGGGGGGTCAGTGAAGGAGGGGCAGGGAAGAAGGGTCACTGTAGGGGGGCCAGTGTATGTGTCACTGTAGGTGTCAATGAAAGGGTCAGTGTAGGTGTCAGTGAATGGGGTTCAGTCTAGGGGGGTCAGTGAAGGAGGGCTAGGGATAAAGGGTCAGTTAAGGGGGGCCAGTGTAGGTGTAACTGTAGGGGGGGTCAGTGTAGGTGTCAATGAAGGGGTCAGTGTATGGGGGGGTCAGTGAAGGTGTCAGGTAGGTCAGTGTAGGAATCATGAATGTCAGTGTAGGGGTCAGTGTAGTAATAAGGTAGGTCAGTGTAGTGATCAGGTCGGTTAGTGCAGGAATCAGGTGGGTCAGTGTAGTGGTCAGGTAGGTCTGTGTAGTGGTGAGGTAGGTGTCAGTATAGTAATCAGGTAGGTCAGTGTATTGGTCAGGTAGGTTTGTGTAGTGGTCAGGTAGGTTTGTGTAGTGGTCAGGTAGGTTTTATGTAGTGGTCAGGTAGGTTTGTGTAGTGGTCAGGTAGGTCTGTGTAGTGGTCAGGTAGGTCAGTATAAAAATTAGGTAGGTCAGTGTAGTGATCAGGTTGGTTAGTGCAGGAATAAGGTAGGTCAGTGTAGGAATAAGATAGGTCAGTGTAGGTGTCTGTGTAGTGGTCTGGTAGGTTAGTGTAGTGGTCAGGTAGGTCTGTGTAGTGGTCAGGTAGGTCTGTGTAGGTGTCAGTATAGTAATCAGGTAGGTCAGTGTAGGAATAGGGTAGGTCAGTGTAGTGGTCTAGTAGATTTGTGTAGGGGGCGCAAATTATTAGCCTTGCCCTGGGCGCTGACAACCCACGCTACGCCACTGCATTGTGCATATGACAGTAAATGTGAACCTTGTTGCGTTTCTGCAAAGGGTCCCCATTCTGCAGACCTAAAAAAATACCAGTTAGTAAATCAGTTTGGCATGATGAAAAAACAAAACTCCATTTTAATGCAAAAGGTTGGGATCGACCGATTATCAGCAAAGCCGATTATTGGAGGGCCGATATTCACTTTTGCCGATATATCGGTACTGGCCCCGGACATTGCCAATATTACCGATATTCCAAATATAGTGAAAATAAACAGTAGAGTGTTCCACATAAGTGCTCCTTCCACCACACCACATGAGAATTACTCCTCTTTGTAATTTCACTCACCAAAAGGTGAACATTAATGAGCCTTGTATTATTAATCCTATGTCCGGGTCCGAGACTAGTCTTCTCTTCCTCCAACCATTAGGTGGTGATGCTCATGTAACGGTAAAATGATGTCACATAGCATAATTCCATTTACAAATGCTATTAAATAAACATACACACTTGAAATGCCACTCACATATGTGATACCGCTCCGTCCGGCATACGATCTCCGAGGTCATGTCAGCATACCATCTTGGAGCTCACATGGTCACGCCCGGGGCGTGACCTGGAGCGTGATCACGTGACCTCCGAGATCGTATGCCAGATGGAGCGGTATCACCCGGAATTTAATTCATTAATAAAACTCCTCTTCTTGCCACGGAGATTTGGGATGCGATGCTCCTACTCACTGTTGCTTGGCAGCAGGGGACGCACGCATACACACACTTCCTGGTAAGGGCGGAGTGAGGGCCAGTGACTATCACATTTAAGGCTCCGTGTTAGGCTGTATCTCCACCTCTAAAGACGTCAAAGGCATTGACGAAACGCGCGTAAGGTGGAACGCACGCCGTCTACGTCACGGGAGCCGAGTGGAACGCAAGCCGGTATTCACCGCTCTCCACTCACGGGCTCCATTTTAGCTGGTGATTTTATTATTTTACCCTTCGTGTATCATACCTAAGTATATTAAAAATCTTTTAAATGGTAATACACTATTTGGAGCTTCTTTTATTCCTAATACCCTGACCAGACCCCGCGGAAGGAGGTTATCCAGGAGAGGGCAATCCGGAGCACTGGGGCACTACATCGCCCAGCGATATCTACTCTGGCCCAGGTGGCCAAACAAGCGCTAACAGGTCTTAATACCATAAGGTATATAAGCAGTGGCGTACCTAGAGCATTTGGCACCCGGGGCGGATCCTATATCTGGCACCCCCCCCCCCCCAACTTTAAAATGTAAAAACACCCACAAAAAAATTGTAATGTGTTCAAGAATATTTTTTGCACAAATTTCACAGCCCCCCCAACACAGTGCCCCTTGCAGTCTGCCCTCCGTCTCTCTAATCACAGTTCCCCCTTTTGCACTCTCTGCCTCCCCTGCACAGTCCTACCTTCAGCATAAATAGATAGCTAATATTATTACCAATGTGTTTAAGTTTGAGTAAGAGATTGGAGACTTGCTAAAGGAGATATTCAGAGACTGCAGACATGATACAGGAGATGGTCAGAGACTGCAGACATGATACAGGAGATGGTCAGAGACTAAGGGCATGATACAGGAGATGCTCAGAGACTGCAGACATGATACAGGAGATGATCAGAGACTGCAGACATGATACAGGAAATGGTCAGAGACTGCAGACATGATACAGGAGATGCTCAGAGACTGCAGACATGATACAGGAGATGATCAGAGACTGCAGACATGATACAGGAAATGGTCAGAGACTGCAGACATGATACAGGAGATGATCAGAGACTGCAGACATGATACAGGAAATGGTCAGAGACTGCAGACATGATACAGGAGATGATCAGAGGCTGCAGACATGATACAGGAGATGGTCAGAGACTAAGGGCATGATACAGGAGATGGTCAGAGACTGAAGACATGATACAGGAGATGGTCAGAGACTGCAGACATGATACAAGAGATGGTCAGAGACTGAGGACATGATACAGGAGATGATCAGAGACTGCAGACATGATACAGGAGATGGTCAGAGACTGAAGACATGATACAGGAGATGGTCAGAGACTGCAGACATGATACAAGAGATGGTCAGAGACTGAGGACATGATACAGGAGACGGTCAGAGACTGAGGACATGATACAGGAGACGGTCAGAGACTGAAGACATGATACAGTAGATGGTCAGAGACTGCAGACATGATACAGTAGATGGTCAGAGACTGAGGACATGATACAGTAGATGGTCAGAGACTGCAGACATGATACAGGAGGTGGTCAGAGACTGCAGACATGATACAGGAGGTGGTCAGAGACTGCAGACATGATACAGGAGGTGGTCAGAGACTGCAGACATGATACAGGAGGTGGTCAGAGACTGCAGACATGATACAGGAGATGGTCAGAGACTGAGGACATGATACAGTAGATGGTCAGAGACTGCAGACATGATACAGTAGATGGTCAGAGACTGCAGACATGATACAGTAGATGGTCAGAGACTGAGGACATGATACAGTAGATGGTCAGAGACTGCAGACATGATACAGTAGATGGTCAGAGACTGAGGACATGATACAGTAGATGGTCAGAGACTGCAGACATGATACAAGAGATGCTCAGAAACCGAGGACATGATAGAAGATAGAAGAGCACTAGGGGGGCCAGAGAGCACAGACGAAGCAGAGAGCACTGGAGGAGCTGAAGGGCCACGGTGGGGGGGGGGGGGGCTGGAGAGAATTAAGAGGGGGTTTGGAAAGCATTGTAGGGGGGTTGGAAGGTGCAGGGGGTGGAGAGCACTGGGGGGGGACAGGGAGCACTTGGGGGGCGAGCAGGGAAAACCAGGGGGGTGGAGAGCACTGGGAGGGGGGGGACAGGGAGCACTTGGGGGGGTGGGCAGGGAAAATCAGGAGGTTGGAGAGCACTGGGGGGTACAGGGAGAACTTGGGGGGGGTAGGCAGGGAAAATCAGGGGGGGGGGTGGGCAGGGAAAACCAGGGGGGTGGAGAGCTCTGGGGGGGACAGGGAGCACTTGGGGGGCGGGAGAAAGCACTGTGGGGAGCTGAAGAGCATGGGGGGGGCTAAAGAACAGGGGGGGTCTAGTGCACTGGGGGGGGGCTAAGAGCACCGAGGGGGGGAGATTAGGAGCACTGGAGGGGGGCCAGCAAAAGAAGTTGTATAGGAGGGGGATGGGGCAGCTGCATATAGATGAATTGATCTTCCCCTATTCTTCCTGCAGGAGGGAGAGGAGGAGAATCAGTTATTCAGCAGGCAGCTGCAGGAAGAATAGAGAAAGATGAATTCCTCTATATGTAGCAGCCCCATCCCCCTCCTATCCAGCACACACACCTGGGCAATGGGCACTCACCGTCTTCCCGCCGAGGCTCCGCCCCTTCTTCCCACCAAGGCTCCGCCTCCTTATTCCCGCCGCAGCTCCGCCCCCTTATTGCAGCCGAGGCTCCGCCCCGTATTCCCGCCGCGGCTCCGCCCCCCCCGCTAGCAGCACGGACTGAAGGAGCTGCCACTGCAGCTGCCTTCACACTGCGGGATCTGTCTGAACACACCGGGCAGGACACCGGCGAACACCCCCCAGAGCGTGGCACCCGGGGCGGGCCGCCCCCCCGCCCCCCCCATTGGTACGCCACTGTATATAAGACCCACTTCATCTGGTGAGTGTGTTATTCTATTATTCCCCACAGTGACATCAAGTACCAGCACCGGATTATTGGAGGATTGAACACAGAGCACCTGCACTTTATATTCACTCTGCACTCAAGAGTAATCTGCATATTTGCACCTAAGTCACTAATGAACTGTATTTTATGAACAATTTTTGAACTATGAGAACCATTTGATTGAATCACCACAGAAAGAACTGCACTTCCCATCACCTATTTACTCCTATGAATTTTATTGTTTATATATAAATTGCACTGTATTTATTCTTTTAAGATTTGTATATTATAATTTGTAGTACACTATATACCTCGATTAGAAATATAGGGTTATTAATATTTATTATTTATTGTTTATTGTGCCAAAAATCTGAATATATACATTTCACCATTTAATTTACATTGGTTCTTATCACTAGCACTACAGCACTATAATAAGGTTTAATGCACGATACAATACATAAGACCTACCAACCTCACTATCCAATGGAAACTACTTGCACTGGTTAAGCAATTTTCCAGTACTAGCTCACTCATAGCAAGCGCTATAGTTGGCCCCATTTATTGTGGCTTTACTCTTTTTGTCTTCTACCCTTCCTATAGCAGCTGCTATCTCATTTTAACTATTACATTTGAGTACACCTCTGACCCCACCCATTGGCGCGAGGGATATACTATTCAAGTATATTTACCCCCCATAAGTTGTAGCTGTTTATCTGTAGTCTTCTATTCTCTACATCTACATCTACCGTGCTAAATTTAAAGCTTGGCTGAGAGTTCAGAAAGCAGGGGGTGGAGTGCTAAAATTACACTCTGCAGAGCTGAGTGAGAAGAGCTGTGAGAGCTGATCCCCCCTGCACACAGGAACAGAGCTGAGGCAGTCAATTAGCTGGAGGTCCCTTCCCTTTCACCAATTTTTCTCTTGGTGTAAGGAAAACTTGACAGAAGTGACCCATGCTGATAGAAGAGGAAGGAAGCAGCAGACATAAGTGACATACAGTGGGTATAGAAAAGAATCACCCCCTTTAAAATAATCACATTTTGTTGCTCTGCAGTCTGAAATTAAGCCTTTTTTTTTTTTTATCCAGCTGTATTTACTTAGTGAAAAAGTATGTTTTCAATTGCCACTTCCTCAGTTTTAAGGCTTATTTTCAAGTTATTGGCCATAAAAAAGGGTATAGGGTCCCGGGTACTGCCCTTGGGGACATATATCAATGCAAAAAAATCTTTTAAAAATATTGTTTTTAAATAAGCAGTGATTTTAATTTTTCTTAAAATGAAACAATTAAAATAAAAAATACCTTTAAATCTAGTGCCTGGGGGGTCCTCTTAGTCTGCCTGTAAATTGGCGCATCTGTACTATGTATAGAACCAGCTGCAGCAAAACTGACATATATAAAGAAAACAAAAAAGGCATTTAAATAATTTTCCCTGCAAGCTTTCTTTAGTTTGTAAACAACAGTTTGGGGAGCCAGTCTTCATGATTAGGCCACATTTTAGTGCACTCGGAACAAGATTAGAGATTTTTTGGATAAATTCTGCTCTCTCTTTTTTGCAGACTTTGGATGGAAATAACAAAGTTTTGCACCACAGTGACACTGAAAAAGCCGAATTATAGTATACTTAGGTCCAAGTTAACCTCCCTGGCAGTATGATTCTTTACGATTTTAGGTGCTGAAAGCGGTACAATTATTTTGCATGTAATTCTTAAGAATGAGCAGCCCAAACCAACTATTTACATATGATTTTTTTTTACCGTGCGTTCTTCTTTATAACATCTCGGGTATGATAAAGTTTGAAACACAAAATCATAAATTATAATATAATAAATGACTATAAATAAGTTAAAGTATATATATATATATATATATATATATATATATATATACTGTATATATATATATATATATATATATATGTACACATATATTATATATATACGTATAAATGTATGTTTATATATATACAGTATATATATATATATATATACATAAAAAGTACAGTAAAACTGCAGGAAAGGGCACTGGGGGGCAATCTAATGTGAATTTATTTTATTTTGTACTGTATCAGTGTGTTTGGTGTGTTTGACTTTTGAATTTGCCGCCGGTTCCACCCCCCTGCGAGCGTCACGTCGCAGGAGATGGAAGCCGGGGCACAGAGAGCATCGGGAGGAAGATCCGCCGCCGCACACCGCCCGCATACATCGCTGGATCCCGGTGACAAAGTAAGTAACCCCTCTACCAGGATCCAGCCATGCTTCTGGCGGTTCCCCGAGTGTGGCTCGGGGTTACCGCTTTTGGCACTGAAATGTAACCCCGAGCCACACTCGGGAATACCGCTAGGAATGTTAATGGGAGAACATGACTGCCAATTTGTTGTTTATCAGTGTTATCCCCTCTCTGTAGGCTCATGTTACTCCCTTCCTCAACCTCAGAAACAACATCAAAATCAAGTAATGGCTGTGCATCCTCAGACGCTGTGTTCAGAAAATTCCGGTGACTCCTCCATGCATAATGGTAGGGCTATGGCAGGAGTAGCTGTGGACAAGGAGGCAGAATAAGCCACTCTGGCAGCTGTGATGGACTGCAAACTAGTCCCATCTTGGGTGTTAGATGATAAGGAGGATGAGGATGGCTTAGTAAGCCAGTCCACCACCTTCTCTGCATGCTGTGACTGGATATCACAACCAACATCAGTAAAAAGAGACAAACGTGCCCTGCCTGAGGATGGACTGCGTCCCTAGTGGCATGGGAACATCTGCTTCTCCTTGTTGGCCTCCCAGACATGATGGCAGGGGGGGTTATTACACAAATTTATTAGATATGGTAATAGGAAATGGGTGATTGGATGCACTTTATTTAATAAAATGTGGTGTTTGGTGCAATATAAACTGTGTACAATTGAGGACTGCCGCTGACACAAATTAAAAAACTAAAAAAAATATATATTTATATTATTAAAAAGGGGGAACACCAACAGTAAGACAAACTGTGGCTGACAATTTTAAAAAGGGGGCGGGGGGAACAGCAAAAATAATAAAAAAAAGGACGCAGCAAAAAAAAAATGATATGGTAATAGGAAATGGGTGATTGGATGCACTTTATTTAATAAAATGTGGTGTTTGGTGCACTATAAACTGTGTACAATTGGGGACTGCTGCTGACACAAATTAAAAAATTGAAAAAAAAGAAAATATATTAATAAAAAAAGGGGAACACAGGCATCACAGTAAGACAAACTGCAGCTGGCAATTTAAAAAAAGGGGACAAGGGAACAACAACAACAATAAAAAAGACATAGCAACAAAATAAAAAAATGATATGTGGTGCTTGGTGCACTATAAACTTTGTACAATTGATGACTGCTGCTGTCACAAATTAAAAAACTATAAAAAAAAAAAATATTATATATATGTATATATGTATATATATATATATATATATATATATATATTTATAAAAAAAGGGGGAACACAAGCGTCGCAGTAAGACAAACTGCAGCTGACGATTTAAAAAAAAGGGGGCAGGGGAACAACAACAATAAAAAAAGACGCAGCAACAAAAGAAAAAAAAAATTAAATGTGGTGCTTGGTGCACTATAAACTATGTACAATTGGGGACTGCTGCTGACACAAATTGGAAAACTTAAAAAAAAAAAAAACCCAAAATATTAATAGAAAAGGGGGAACACCAGCGTCATAGTAAGACAAACTGTGGCTGACAATTTAAAAAAAGGGCAGGGGAACAGCAATAATGAATAAAAAAAAAGGACGCAGCGATAAAAAAAAAAAATAATAAAATAATGAAATGTGGTGCTTTGTGCACTATAAACATTATAAACTGTGTACAATTGGGGACTGGAACTAACACAAATTGAAAAACTAAAAAAAAAAACAAATTTTTATAAAAAAAGGGGGCACACCAACGTCACAGTAAGACAAACTGTGGCTGGCAATTTAAAAAACGGGGCAGGGGAAAGAAAAAAGAAAAAAAAGCATGTATATAGCACTGTATATACAGTGCCTTGCGAAAGTATTCGGCCCCCTTGAACTTTGCTACCTTTTTCCACATTTCAGGCTTCAAACATAAAGATATAAAAATGTAATTTTTTGTGAAGAATCAACAACAAGTGGGACACAATCATGAAGTGGAACTAAATTTATTGGATATTTCAAACTTTTTTAACAAATGAAAAACTGAAACATTGGGCGTGCAAAATTATTCAGCCCCCTTAAGTTAATACTTTGTAGCGCCACCTTTTGCTGCGATTACAGCTGTAAGTCGCTTGGGGTATGTCTCTATCAGTTTTGCACATCGAGAGACTGAAATTTTTGCCCATTCCTCCTTGCAAAACAGCTCGAGCTCAGTGAGGTTGGATGGAGAGCGTTTGTGAACAGCAGTTTTCAGTTCTTTCCACAGATTCTCAATTGGATTCAGGTCTGGACTTTGACTTGGCCATTCTAACACCTGGATATGTTTATTTGTGAACCATTCCATTGTAGATTTTGCTTTATGTTTTGGATCATTGTCTTGTTGGAAGACAAATCTCCGTCCCAGTCTCAGGTCTTTTGCAGACATCAGGTTTTCTTCCAAAATGGTCCTGTATTTGGCTCCATCCATCTTCCCATCAATTTTAACCATCTTCCCTGTCCCTGCTGAAGAAAAGCAGGCCCAAACCATGATGCTGCCACCACCATGTTTGACAGTGGGGATGGTGTGTTCAGGGTGATGAGCTGTGTTGCTTTTACGCCAAACATAACGTTTTGCATTGTTGCCAAAAAGTTTGATTTTGGTTTCATCTGACCAAAATCAGATGGACTAAACGATATGGATATCTTTAAGAAATGGCTTTCTTCTTGCCACTCTTCCATAAAGGACAGATTTGTGCAGTATACGACTGATTGTTGTCCTATGGACAGAGTCTCCCACCTCAGCTGTAGATCCCTGCAGTTCATCCAGAGTGCTCATGGGCCTCTTGGCTGCATCTCTGATCAGTCTTCTCCTTGTATGAGCTGAAAGTTTAGAGGGACGGCCAGGTCTTCGTAGATTTGCAGTGGTCTGATACTCCTTACATTTCAATATTATCGCTTGCACAGTGCTCCTTGGGATGTTTAAAGCTTGGGAAATCTTTTTGTATCCAAATCCGGCTTTAAACTTCTCCACAACAGTATCTCGGACCTGCCTGGTGTGTTCCTTGTTCTTCATGATGCTCTCTGCGCTTTAAACGGACCTCTGAGACTATCACAGTGCAGGTGCATTTATACGGAGACTTGATTACACACAGGTGAATTCTATTTATCATCATTAGTCATTTAGGTCAACATTGGATCATTCAGAGATCCTCACTGAACTTCTGGAGAGAGTTTGCTGCACTGAAAGAAAAGGGGCTGAATAATTTTGCACGCCCAATTGTTCAGTTTTTTATTTGTTAACAAAGTTTGAAATATCCAATAAATTTCGTTCCACTTCATGATTATGTCCCACTTGTTGTTGATTCTTCACAAATAATTACAGTTTTATATCTTTATGTTTGAAGCCTGAAATGTGGCAAAAGGTCGCAAAGTTCAAGGGGGCCGAATACTTTCGCAAGGCACTGTAGCACTAAATGTAATGCTGTTAAAACCTGCACTACACTACACTGACACTATACACTCTACACTAACACTAACTAGCTTGCTGAGCTCTGCTCTATCTCCAACTTCACGCTGCAAAAGGTTCTGTGGGAAGGAACCTATTATAGTGTGGGGTGAAACTAAGAACACTGAGCCACGATTGGGCAAAGTCAGCATGACTTCTCACAGTGCTCCTTGCACCTGAGTCACGGGAACATCCCACTGAGCGCCCTGCAAATTCAGGTGTTCTAAGAACACCCAAATGGATACTGCTCGGCCCGGACAGTTTGCCCATCTCAACTTTTCAGGATAGAAGGTAACATGGATGGGGCAAAATACCATCAAATTCTTGAGGAAAATCCGCAGCCCTCTGCCAGAAAGTTGTCAATGGGAAGAAGGTTAACCTTCAAAAATGACAATGACCCCAAGCACATGGCAAAAAATGACCACACAGTGGTTGAAGGAGAAAAAGGTGAATGTCCTTGCATGGCCTAATCCAAGCCCAGAATTAAAGTGATTGTAAATTAAGAAGTTTTTTTATCTTAATGCATTCTATGGATTAAGATAAAGAGACCTTCTGTGTGCAGCAGCCCCCTCAGCCCCCTTAATACTTACCTGAGCTCATCTTGATCCAACGATGTTGTAGGAATGTCTCGGCTGCCCGGGACTCCCCTCTTCATTGGATGGGGCGGCAGTGTGGTGCCATTGGCTCCTGCTGCTGTCAATCAAAATCAGTGAGCCAATGAGGAGGGGGGGGGGGGGGGCGGGCCACAGGTCCATGTCTGAATGGGCACAGGGTGCCCCTATAGTGCTTGCTGTGGGGGCACTCAACAGGAACAAGGGGCCAGGAGCGCCGAAGAGGGACCCAAGAAGTGGAGGATCCAGGTTGCTCTGTGCAAAACCACTTCACAGAGCAGGTAAGTATGACATGTTTGTTATTTTTACCAAAAAAAAAAAAAGGAGACTTTAGTATGACTTTAAACTAGGGATAGACTGATTATCTGCAAAGCCGATATATCGGTGGCCGATATGCACTTTCCCCGATATATCGATATCGGCCTTGAAACTGGCCGATATTGCCGATATTTTTGTGACATCATTCTGCCTTCTTAGGCCACCTCCCTAGCCTTGGACAGCCTCGTCTGGAGTCTGGACTAGTCTCGCGGGAGTGTATCACAGCCATACAACCACCCACAGCAGCCCGGTGCCAGCCAGCCACCCACATCCACAGGCCCTGTACCAGCCAGCCACAGGCACTGTACCAGCGAGCCAGCCAGCCACCCACAGGCCCAGTACCAGCCAGCCACCCACAGGCCCTGTACCAGCCACCCACAGGCCCTGTACCAGCCAGCCACAGGCACTGTACCAGCCAGCCACCTACAGGCCCTGTACCAGCCAGCCAACCACAGCCCCTGTGCCAGCCACCCACCCACCCACCACAGGGTGCCAGCCAGCCAGCCAACCACCACAGGGTGCCAGACAGCCAGCCACCCACCACAGGGTGCCAGACAGCCAGTCACCCACAGACAGGGTGCCAGACAGCCACCCACCCACAGGCCCTGTACCAGCCAGCCACAGGCTCTGTATCAGCCAGCCTCCCACAGGCCCTGTACCAGCCAGCCACCCACAGGTCCTGTACCAGCCAGCCAGCCACCCACAGCCCCTGTGCCAGCCACTCACCTACCACAGGGTGCCAGCCAGCCAGCCACCCACCACAGGGTGCCAGCCAGCCATCCACCACAGGGTGCCAGTCAGCCATCCACCCACCACAGGGTGCCAGCCAGCCACCCTCCACAGGGTGCCAGCAAGCCAGCCACCCACCACAGGGTGCCAGCCAGCCAGCCACCCACCACACGGTGCCAGCAAGCCAGCCATAAAGCATTAAACAAAAATTAACATGTTCAGTACCAGATTTGTGTCAAAAAGTTTATTTATTTTTCAAGCTTTAAATGTACAAAATATCGGCCCATATCGGCCAATACAGATACGTTGTGACCAAAATATCGGTATCGGCCCTGGAAAAACCATATCCGTCTATCCCTACTTTAAACCCTATTGAAAATCTGTTGAATTACTTGAAGACTGCAGTCCACAAACGGTCACCATCAAATTGAACTGAACTTGAGCAGTTCTGCAAAGAAGAGTGGGCAAATATTGCAAAGTCTAGATGTGCAAAGTTAGTAGAGACATATGCCAACAGACTAAAGGCTGTAATTATAGCAAAAGGTGCTTCAACAAAATACTGACATAAGGGGGACGATCCTTTTTCCAACTCGGTGATTCTGTTTTTGAATTAATTTCTGACATTTTGGTGCTATATCTTACACTGGGAAGTTATAATTTGCACTAGTAAATACAGCTGGATAAAACAAAAACGGTGTCCATCTTAATTTCAGGCTACAAAGTAACAAAATTTGATTTTTTTTTTTTTTAAGGGGGGGATTCTTTTCTATACCTACTGTATAAGAGGTGATAGGGAGCTGAGAGTCCATAGTTATCACTCATCAGCCATTTATTACAGGACATTGAGCCAATCTACATACCGTATATGACTGATTGTGAATAACTGTGCATGGATATTGTTCCTACCATTAATTTTGTCGACCAACTGCAAAAGAAAACTCAATTTCTACATGTTATTCTGGGCCAGGGCCACCCTTGGGTTATATGTATAAATTATTATTATGATGTTTACAACTAATTCAAAAAAGGAACGTTTGAACCAGTTTGACTTGTGTGTTAGAGTAATCTATGAAAATGGATTGGTTTTCTGTGCTCTGAGACAAATTCTGAAAAAAAAATTGTCTTCCAAGAACAGGATTCCAAATAAAAACACCAGAAAAGACTTTATTTTTTTAAACTAATTTAACATTCTCAAAAACACAATAAAAAGTACAAAACATCACAAATGATAAATAACATAAATAAAAACTATGTTACAATTCAGCTTCTCTCCTCAAGATGCTGCTGGCTATGAAGAATACTTTTCAACAGAAAACACTATATAGCAGTGTTATTTAAGGCTCAGTTCACACTGCCGCGATCTGAGGTGCGACTTTGCCAGGCGTCCTGGCGACTTGAGTACTACATTGATAGAAGCATAGAATAGAAGTTGGATAGAAGTCATCTGAAAGTAGTACAGGAACTATTTCTAAGGTCGGAGCGACTTCAGTAGTGCTAATTAGGAGAGCTCTCATTGACTCGCATTTGATTTCATATGTCACGCGACTTGGGGCCTCACGAGTCACGGCAGTGTGAACCGAGCCTAACAGAGTAGGCAATCCGTCACTCCAGCCACAACCAGTGCTTATGTACTGTGCCAATCACTCACCCATAAAGCACACTGGGCCTTGTTATAGCCAAAGTTTGCCAGCACACGTCACAGATCTTACAGCTTAGTATGGCCAGTTTTATTCCCAAATAATGTAGGCATCAGGCATTGCCCTTAACTGAAATATGTGAAAAGCTGAAACATTCAGAGGCGCTTATTTAATACAACTGTTGGAGAACTGGAAGTATTAAAAGCGCAGTAACCAACAGCAATCAAAATATTTTTTTACTGTCAAATCAGTGAAAGTTGATTGCCGGTGGCTGCTCCAGATTACTTTAATTTGTTTTCCTGGAAAAAAAAATCTAATAGTGCTAGCTGCATCAAAATCCGGCAATAATAATTTAAAGACGAACTGGCAACATTTTTATTGCCCACACTGTATGGCATAACTACTCATCTTTGTCTAAATGCAGAAGAGCGTAGATATACTAACCTAATCTGCAGACCCTCCGATGCAAGACCATCCCTGTCGCTCCAGCCCCCCACGGTCTTGTGTGGACTGTTCCTAACATCATCACGCCCATAGACCGGCTCTGAACATGTAGACGGCAGGAACAGTCCACTGCTGGATGCGGGGGAGTGCGTTTTTTTGCACAGGATTGAAGGATCTTGTAAGTTTAACTTTTCTTAGACAAAACAAGCAGTTAACCCATGTAGTGCGGGCACAGCTCCATTGCATGGAATACTTAAAAAATGTTACCTGGAGTTATTCTTTAAGAGAAAAAAACTTTTTTCAAGCTAGATCTAAATTTTCTGTTACCTGTCAAGCTCTCCTGAACCTTTTACGAAACAGAATCTGTACATAATCTTTTGTGAAATGGCTGTATGGCTGTACGTCTGCTGATGATTAGAAAAAAGGCCAAATGCTAAATCTAGCCTTACTAAACATACTGGGGTTGATTTACTAAAATTAAACAGTGCAACATCTGGTGCAGCTCTGCACAGAAACCAGTCAGCTTCCGCCATGTCAAATGGCAGCCTATTGCTGGCAATGGGAGAGTCCTAATCGGTGCAACGCCGACGTTGCGGCGCCGCACCGATTTCCAAAAGTAGTTCCTGCACTACTTTTGGCAATTTCTGGGCTGATTTTAATAGACATCTGTGCATGAAGCTGTCGGACTGAAATGCGGGTTTTGAAATCATGCGATTTCAAAGCCGCATTCGGTGTGAACGAGGGCTCCAGGTTTTTTTTTGTCAAAGCTTAATTGAACAAGCTGAAGTTAGAAGCTGATTGGCTACTATACATAAGTGCACCAGATTTTCCACTCTCCAGGTTTTAGTAAATCAAGAATACAGTTTTTACTTTATAATTGGCTTTTGTTTTGTTTTTTTTTTTGCCATAGATTTTTATGCTCAGTGTTTCTTAACTTTAATGGGTGGAGAAATTTGAAGCGCAGCAAACCATTATATCCTAGACTTATCCAAAAGATCCTATAAAAAACAAAGCACATGAAGTTCAAAATATACACATAATTGGGAAGATATTATGCAGTGATATACTGTATACTGTGAAAATCGCGTATAAATGTAAATATAGAAAAAAATATCAATCCAGTAATTTGGATATTTCTGTATATGATCCATATGCTCAATTTAATGACTTTTCAAAATATACTGCAAGATTGCTCAAGCAGCAATCCTGATAGACTGAAACTGCTATTTATGGTTAATCCTTTCCTCTTTTGGATCCTACCATTGATCCATTCTGCAAATGTTAGAAGAAAATTGGGGCTACAGGCATCTAACATTGGCACAAATCAACCCACTCTTGGTAAGGATTTTTGTACTGTTTTTTTGCCGATTTCAGATATGATAGATGGTGTGATATGGGTGGATTCTGGCAGATTAGAAGCAAAGTTTGGAGTTGCCATACTCAAATTACAGATAAAACACCTTCCTATGTAAATACTTACCTGTCCTGCTGCTTGCACTGCCAAATACTACTCCATTGAAGAAAAACTGCTGAGTGAAGTTTCTTCTGAAACCAAAACCTCTAGGATCTAGTACTCTGTGTCCTGCATTGACAAGGAAGTTGCGTAGAATAACCACTGAAAGCTTTAGATCGGGGTTCACATCTCCACGACTTCAAAGTCGCTCGACTTTGAATCTGATATTCCACCGAGATCTAATCGTGGCTTGCATATGACTTCTTTAACAGAAGTCAATGCAATTCGTATTGAAGTCGCACCAAAAGTAGTGGAGGGACCTTTTTCTAAGTCAGAGCCACTTCAGTCGCACTTTGAACTCTCAAGTCGCATGACAAGTCGTAGCAGTGTGAACCAGGGCTTAGGGGACACTGGAGATGAAAACTCCTTTAAGCATTGGTTTTAGAACAAACTTCTTGCAGCAATTCCTGTTCAATGGAACAACATTTGATGGGCAGCTAGAAGGACAGGAAAGTATTTATATTTGTCTTTAGAGGCAGCTATGTTTTTTAAGATTGGCAACAGGGTTTTCCTAAAGTAAAATTGTGCTCTGTCAATGAATAGCAAAGTTGTAGATCAATTTTAATCCCACCCCCCCACCTCTGCAGCAGCATATATTCAGCTTTCACTTGTTCTCCCATTGTTTATTATATATCAAAAAGTTGAAAAGTATGAACATATCTCTAATACCCTAAACCATGTATACTTGTTTAAGATCACAAATATTTAAGAAAATGTATGATGGTTTGAAATCTATTTTTAAATGATTCTTCTATTTTTGATATATATATATATATATATATATATATATATATATATATATATATGTGTGTGTGTATATATATATATATTTATTTATCTTTTTATATATATATATATATATATATATATATATATATATATATATATATATATATATATATATATATATATATATAATTTTTTTTTCAATTAGGTAAATATTAAATATTGCTTATGAATATTTTGTGAATTCATATACAGCCACTCATTTTCAAATGTTTTCCGCATGGTCTTCTTCTTAGCTCTGGTGAAAGAAACCTGCTTTTAACAGAGCTCATTAGACACACAATAACATGAATCAGAGGAGCTCCAAAACAGCTGATAGTTTCAATTAGACAGAGCATCTGAAAGTGAATAGATGCTACTGTACTCTCCCCTTGGCATGCTCATAGTGCTCTGGGAATTCTTTGTCACAAGTGCGCCCTGTTTTAAATGTATTTGTAAACAAATCTTATTAAGAGTCCATTCACATTAGCGCGACTTGTCAGGCGACTTGTCAGCCTGACAAGTCGCGGTATGTCGCGGTCCATTGATTAGCACAGGACCTGTTCTAATAGGAGCGACACAAGTTGCTCTGACTTAGAAAAAGGGTCCTGTACTACTTTGGGGCGACCTTGGAGCGACTTGCATAGACTTCCATTATGTGAAGTCTCTGCAAGTCGCGCCGAAGTCGCGGTGCACAGCGATGCACGCGACTTCACAGGTCGCCCCCAAAGTTGTGTCGCGCTAGTCTGAATGGGCTCTTAAACAGATATAAAATATAAATTTAAAGATTAAAAAAAAAAAAAGAATAGACTTGGCCTCAAACTATTCGTATTTCCCATTGTTGAACCTTGATTGAAGCGTCTATTGTTTTTCTTTGTAGACTTTGTTATACTGCTGCATCAGAGGGAATTTAGAGTATTTCCATATATATCTACAGTAATGATTTTCATCCTATTTGTGTAGTGTTTATCCACTTCCACAGAACTATATTAGTTATCTATATAGCAGGAGTATGTAAATGGTTATACATAGCATTATATGGTCGCAGCCATCCATATTGACAGTTCGAAAGGCTGTTTGGTCATAATTCTGTTAAAAAATAATGAAAATATTGTTATAAAGATCCTTTGTATAAAAAAAACACGGTTTTCAACGTAGTACTTGATGTATCAGCAGGTGTTGTATATTTATATTCTTGCTGTAGTGGTCAAGTGGAGGACATTTAGCACCATCAGAACATAAAAAGGCATTATAAGCTTGTGTTATGATCAGCCATCTTCTACCTACCTAATGAGAACATACTCCAAAGTTACCAGTGAACGGTGCTGGAATGCTGCTTTATGTTCTTGTTGACTGCAGCCTAACCATTCCACCAATAAAATGCATCTAAAACACTGCAACATATCAACTTTCTACCTGAATGATTGAATGACTAGACATTCAATTGTCAATGATGATTTTCACAATCTGCCATTAAGTTCCTACTGCCATCCTTTCTATTACTATCCATTCCCAAACTCTTGCTGCTACCAGAAAGTCTCATTAGCACCTCTGAATCTGTATCCCCATGGGACTCGGCTTTCTGTGTCAACAACATTTCAAAGAGGGTGCTCATTTCGGAGAGAAAGGTGCTGGCCAATCTGTTGTCTTGTGACCCATCGGAAAGCTTGCCAAATGTTAGGAAGGTTCTTAGATCTTCTTTCTCTGTCGCTGTTGTTGGAGGCTCCAGAGCTATTTGATTATTGGGAGTGAATAGATTCTCCTTGTAGCTGTTGGCCAAAGGTAAAGAGAGCCGAGCAATCCATCCAGGGTCTAGATCACTCAAGCGGTTGCCTTCTAAGCCTGTCATTGAAGAAAAAACATGAATTCATATATCTTTATGATATTATATATCTTTTGCTTTTTAATTTAAAACAAGCTTACTTCATATTTTTCTACTGCCTTAATAAGTGCTATATTAACTTTGAATACATTCACCACTTACTTAATTATGCTTCAACTGCCATGGTGTACCATAGTAAAATCATTGAAGTAAATACCAATCGTACTGTCATAGGTAACTAAAAGTGAACCTACTGCTTTGCTGTGATTGAGTAAAGCACAGATTCACTTGAAAGCCAACCTCCCCAACAGCACATACTTAACTTTCTTTCAGCTCTCAGTACTTAACAAAATGGCGAGGTAGTGAAGAAAAATTAGGTATATACTCCTGGGAATTGGGGGATTTTAAGGAAAATTTCTTGTTTTGCCATTTATGGTCAAATCAAAAGCTTGCTTAAGGCAAGTCTATCTTTGTTTTGGGTGAGTTTAAAGCAGAGTTCCACCCAAAAGTGATAGTTCCGCTTTATGGACTCAAGACCACCTGACATGCCACATTTGGCATGACATTTTTTTTTTGGGGGGGGGGGGGAGAGCGGGTACCTAGTTTTGAAAGGTACCTGCTCCTTCTTCCGCTCGGTTGCCTAGGCGGCTTGAGCGGAAGTTCTCCTTACCTCCTCTTGCCCTGCAATCTTCTGGGACTTCGGTGTCAATACCAAGCATTTGCGCATGTATCGGTACACGCGCAAATGCTCCCGATACAAAAACCTATGCCTTGCAGTGTGATTTATGTCAAAACAAAATGAATGTGCACAAATCGCACTGCAAAGAATCACATTTGATTTCCCCCGCCGCTCCTGTGTACAGAGAAGAAAAAGCTCCATCTAGTGAGCAGTTTATTAAAAATGTTAGAATCTACAGTACAATCTGGCCAAATGCAAAATCTGCATAGGTGTCCTGGTCCCACCGATGATAGCAAATCATGGCTGCTGGAGGAAATGTGGAGGCGGTCCGCCCCAAGCTGGCATCACTTCCACCCTATACTCACAGGGTACCAGAGCTTCTCCTCCAGCCCTGTGAGCACCTTCTGCGGCCGTGATTTGCTATCATCAGTGGGACAAGGACACCTATGCAGATTTTGAATTTCCCACATATGTACTGTGTGTTCTAACACTTTTAATAAACTGCCCATTAGATGTCGCTTTTCCCTTTCTTTACACACACAGGAGAAGTGGGGGAAATTGCATGCAATTTGGACAGAAATCGCACGTCATTCCTGTTCAAATCGCTTGCGGTTCTTGCAGTGCAAGTTACGCCAATTCTTTTAGTATTGATGCAAATTGAACCGCAAAGTATCAGTACTTGGTATTGGCAAGTACTTGACCAAAAGTATCGGTACTTGTACTCGCCGGAAAAAAAAAAACAGTATCAGTGCAACCCTAATAGATTTTATCAGCTATTTTCAGCAGTTACAGGTAATTAGAAAGGCATACGCAAATACTTTTTTTATGTTTATTTACAGGTTTTTAAACAGCCACCAAAGCTGAAAACACATTCCATCACTTTGGACAATAACTTTCACTTACTTGCATTAGGGCCCAGAAGAGCCTCAAAATTGTCTTCCAAGAAGTTATGGGTAATAGAGAAGTCACCCCCTGGCTCAGAGTCCAAATCACCAGCTTCACTCTCACCATGGCCGCTGTCCTTTGTGCTTTGCCAATCTGTCTCCTGCCCAGCAGTTCTAAATATCAACAGAAAGTAATGGTTAAATAGGGGTTTGCTTTCTTTTGTCTTTAAACTGATCACAAAATTGATCAGTTTAATTACTTTTATATTTAGCTGTAGTGAAAGAATGGGCCTATAAACAGATGCAAGGCCTAATTATTACTGCCCACCTTAGTTAATAATAATGGACATTTATTTGATTAATATCGTTATCTTCATTATTATTACCTACAGGGCTTTTTTTTTTTTCACAGAATAGGTGCAGGAACGCCTTCTTTCCGAGTCAGCCCTTTTCTCTGCCCCTACCCACCTCCGAGCACCATTTCTTGGTTCCACCCCCTACCCACCTCCCAGAATCCCAGAATCCAGAACCATTTGTATGGAATTTGGTAATGATAACAAGAAAATAAGTAAAATAGATCCCCTGCAGCCCTGAAACAATAGATCCCCCTAACAAAAATGGACCACCTGCAACAAAATTCCCCCCTTAGCAATAATAAACTTTCAGTGGCAACAACAGATCTCCCTTTGGCCAGCATCAATAGACTCTCTGTCAGCCAGCAACAATAGACCCCTCCCTCTCAGTAGATCTCTCCCAGCAACAACTGACTGCCCAGCAATAGAAGACCCACCCCCAGCAACAGTAGGTCCCCCACTAGCAACAATAGACCACCTCAGTGGTAATAGACTGCCAATGCAAAAAGAGATCCCCTCCAGCTAGAATAGATTGCCCAGCAGCTAGCATCAATGGACCCTGCATCACATTCCAGCACCCCTTGCTATTACATACAGTCAGTGCTGGAGATGTCGGTTTCCCCATGTTCCCGTTGAAAAAAAGCCCTGATTACCTATAATGATTAAATAATATGGGTTATACATTTTAAACAAACCCAGTTTCTACTGGAAGTAATGGGTGTGCATTACAGAAAAGTAAAAGTCTAGGATAGAAAGCAACATGGATAAGAAGTTGAGATGAATAAAACTTAGATTTTTGCTACGCTGCAACTTCAACAAAAAATTGGGACATGTTAACAAAATTTGCTATTTTGGCATTATACATTGGAGAAAGGTGAAAATATGGTGTTTTGGTGATTTTTACGGATGGAGGGAGGATTCCTGTGAGAAAAACTGGAAGCCAGAAACGAGGATGCTCTAGCATTCAAGACACAAAACTTTGGTTGTCTCTTGAGTTAAGAACATGTATATATTAAAAAATATCAGCTGTTGAGCTGATCTGGATCTCATTCAAGAAATAGAAAGAGGTTTTGGTCAATGATGATTACACCAAAACCATGATCTTGTGAAGCAGCTAGAATGACAGCACTATGGGCAATTTAAACCCTGGAAGGCCTGTGTGTGCTGTCCACAGTTGCACTCCTGATAGGTACCAGTTCTATATAAAAGTAAAAAGTTAAAATTGTTGGGTTCTTCTTTGCAGCTGTGGAAAAGTGTCAAACTCTCTGAAACATTTTCTAAATACTTAAAGGTTCCGTTGGTGATGGCTTAGAAAGGAATGTTTCTTTTTGGCAGAAAGTTACCTATTATCTAGAGTATCAGAGCTTTCCTCTACAGAAAAGAGTGACAGAATAGGGCACTATCTACTAATTGGAAGCAAGTTAACTACCACTACTTATTGTTACCTGCCAGCCTTAGAAGAGTACTTGTTTCCTCTGTGAAGTGTCTTGGGGTGAACTTGTCCTTGGTGGAGCAGAGATAAAAGCTGCGAAATTTGCTGCAATGATGAAACAAAATAAAGAGACCTTAGTTGTGTGAGAACAAGCAGATTTCACTGTCTAGTGAGAAATCTTAGTGGTATATATTATAACATTCAAAAAAATATGTCATCTTTATTTCTCATTTTCCAATTAAAGGTATGAAATAATTTGATCATTTAATTTTAATTGAAGACTGAGAAGTCCTAGAGTGCTTTCAAATATTCTGTGAAATAGGCATCTTTTTTAGTCTAATGATGCCATAAGGACTTGTCTGCATTGTCTCTAATTAAATATCTCAGCTTTATCACTTTTCTTTGTCCCATTTAAGTGGAAACTTAAAGGGGTTAGGGGTTCTAATATTGCACCCGTTTTTTGTCAGCATTTTGTTTTATACACAATATTCTGCTTTCTTTGTCATCCAAATGTGTGAATGGAGGAATTACAAAAGGATTACAAAGATAAAAACTTTATTTAAAGTATACTGTCACAAGAAAAATATGTGGGCTGCCATTGCTGAAATACTTCTGACAATGATAGTTGCCTGGCTGTGTGAGGCTTCTGAGTCACTAAACTGATACAAGCATGCAGCTAGAGAAGTCAGAATTCAGTGACTAAGTCAACATGCATAACAACCAGGAAACTAGCATTTTAAAAAGAAGTGGTCAAATGTAACAACCTTCGTGTTTCTCACATGACAGGTGTACTCTAGCTACCTGTTGCAATCTGGCCTTTATTTGTAGGAAGACTATGTAACCCGGATCCTAGAATGGCCAGATTGCCTAAGATGACAGTGGACAGTCCGCCATAAATCCAGACAGAAATGCTAATGGAAAGGTCAGGGATGTTAGTAATAGTGACTTCAGTCAAGGCCAGATTTCGGAGCGGCCAAAACAGTCAACGGCATAGGGTAGCAAACCCAACTACATAATCAACCGGTTGCTAACTGAGTCCAGATACTTAACGCCAAACTGCACATAATAAAGGACAAGAGTTTGCCTTTCTCTTTTTATTTCTAAGAGTGGATAAATTATCTCCATCAGCCATCTTTGTCCCTAGCCTTGGTGTGCTTTTTATAGCTGTGATATATTATCCTCAATGTGTGGTACTAGTTCCAGCCAGTCACGGAATTTGGAGGTGAAGGCATAAGAAGGTTGTCCTAGGAGGAAAAGGAAGTATAAGTCCACTCCAGTTTGTTCCTACTATCATCTACACTATATTGTGAAAAGTATTGGGAGGCCTGCCTTTCCACGCACATGAATTTTCATGGCATCCCAGTCTTAGCCCGTAGGGTTCAATATTGAGTTGCCCCACCCTTTGCATCTATACAAGCTTCAACTCTTCTGGGAAGGCTGTTCACAAGGTTTAGGAGTGTGTCTATGGGAATATTTGACCATTGTTGACAGGAAGGCCTGGCTCACAGTCTCTGCTCTAATTCATCCCAAAGGTGTTCCAATGGGTTGAGGTGCAGGCCAGTCAAGTTCCCCTACCCCAAACTTGCTCAGCCATGTCTTTATGGACCCTTTTTTGTGCACTGGTCCAAATCATTTGGTTGAGGGGGTATTATGGTGGTGGTTTTTCAGGGGTTGGGCTTGGCCCCTTAGTTCCAGTGAAGGGAACTCTTAAGGTGTCAGCATACTGCACCAAGACATTTTGGACAACTTCATGCTCCTAACCTTGTGGAAACAGTTTGGGGTTGGCCCCTTCCTGTACCAACATGACTGTGCAGCAGTGCACAAAGCAAGGTCCATAAAGACATGGATGAGCAAGTTTGGGGTGTAAGAACTTGACTTGCCTGCACAGTGTCCTGACCTCAACCTGATAGAACACCTTTGTGATAAATTAGAGCAGAGACTGTGAGCCAGGCCTTCTCTTCCTTCTGACCTCACAAATCTGCTTCTGGAAGAATGGTCAAACATTCCCATAAACACACTCCTAAACCTTGTGGACAGCCTTCTTAGAAGAGTTGAAGCTGTTATAGCTGCAAAGAATGGGCCAACTCAATATTGAACTCTACAGACCAAGACTGGGATGCCATTAAAGTTCATGTGCGTGTAAAGGCGGACACCCCGATACTTTTTACAATATAGCGTAGTACTAAAAAAATCATTTTGACATATTAAAGCTTGTTTTCTGTAAAAACAAAACAGCCAGCTTACCATTGGCTCTTACTAGTATTTTTTCATAAAAGAATACACAGAAGAGTTTCCTATTTCCTCCTCAAATTATGTATGTGTTATTTTGGCAGCAAACTAGCTTCATCATATGTAATACACTGATCTGCCTTTGAAAATGTTTTTTTTGGGTATCATTTAGAAAGCATCTGCAGCACCTGGATGCATACACTAGAGTACAGGGACAGGATATAAATGGGCACCAAGAAACACAGGTGCTTCCACCATATGTTCAGCTCGGCTGGGTATGGTATACTGGGAGATATGTAAATCTCTGCAGATAATAGTTGTAGTCTTTTTTTGCTGTAAATTACACACTTTTCGTCACTGGTATGATGTGGCACATCATTGTTGGAGTCAAAGCTTTGTCTGGCAAAAAAGGGAAGCATTTACAATGACACACTAACATTTTCTCAGTCATGATCACCCAATTCAGCTGTTTCATGCAAGAATATCACAATGAACACCCTCAGCCAAAACCTGGTCTGTTAGCTTTTCTTTACCTAAAGATACTGTATATCAATCCCTCAAGATGTCTACCTGCATCTTTCCCTATTTCTTTCACATAAACATGTATGCTTGGGGCAAGCAGAGCATCCATGTTTATGGGACAGCTGGAAGATGGTATGTTTGTACATGCACATTTAATTTGCCATTGTAAGTCAATGGTTAGCTTAGCACCAGTGCCATCTTAAGAGCATTAAAGGGCCCCGGGCAATACAGTGCACTGGGGCCCTGCCTACACAATCACCCACGAGAATAAAAATGTAAATCATCGATAAGGCGATATTTATTGGTACAGCAGTGCCAGGCTAATGACAGCTTCCAAATTGGGTGGTTGGGTCCGGTGAACACACACACTGACGGGAGTCAGACTCGACTGTCCTGTGTGTGCCTGTTCCCGTGGAGGCGGACAGGCATTCCTGAAGTTGTGGGTTCCCCCTCCACTGCCCAAGTGGTCTGACAGCCTCGCAGTGCTAACATGCGCTTGTCACCTGCTAAGTTCGATGGCAGGATGCACATGGGAATTGGGACTAATGCTTGGCTGGGTCGCTTGACAGATGGGCCCCCCCCCGGCAAGTGGGGCCCCCGGGCAACTGCCCAGCGTGCCCATTCGGTAAGATGGCCCTGCTTAGCACTGGGTAGTGTTTAACACTGCAGAGAGAAGGAGCAGCATTATCTAAACCTGAAAGTGTTTTATTTTAAAGGATTAGCCTTTGCCATTACATATTTTGATCCTTATCAGATTTGACCACAGAAACAGATGATATGTATGAATATATAGCATATGGTCATATATATTTATAGCCAAACCATAACAGTCAGATAAGTTGCAGTTTTAAATGGAGGTCAGAATTGGCAATCCTTATATTTCTAACATGAAAGATTTATTTCATATAGGCTCTAGCATGCTCAGAGCACACCATCAGAGTGGATATTACAAACTGAATTCAGCAAGAAAACTGTGTATTGGTCTCATGTATTATTTCAAGAGATAGAGAACGCCAGGGCATTTATGATGAATAATACAATAAATATAGTCTTTATTGTGTGATACAGTGAATGGAAAACATGTCCAGTACTTGTTACTTATACTTTTTAACAAAAAGAATTATTATGTGACGTCAATCAAGTACAGAAACAATGTTATCACACAGAAACCATTAACTGCATACAATATAGTATAGTCAGTAAATCTGTTATTTGGAAGTCCATTTTTAAGCAGCAGAATAACCAGACTGCCAAAAAAAAAAAAGAAAGAAAAACTCAGGCTATATTAGAGAGATGGCATAAATAAAGGCAAGCTCACCAACCATTGTCTCCTAATAAATGCACTGGCGTTGTCACACTAATGTACAGTATGTAGATAGCAATGTATACGCCAGTGTTTTTATTACCTAATTTTTTATTTTATTTCATTTTATTATTTTGGAAAAAATGTGCTTAGGTCACAGGGTGGGTCTTAAACTTTGAATGCTGGGATGTACCACCATTCACAGTGCTGCTAAGCTTCACGTACCAGGAAACTTTTGTTACAAAAAGATACCAGCAGTGACTAAACATTCTGGGTGATCCAGAGGAACATAACTTTACATACAGGTAACTGCACTAGCTGCAGCTCCAATCGGAGAGAAGCACTTCATCAACAAGTTAGTATAATTTCATATATACTGTACGTGTCCCATGAAATCAATCACTTTTGTTACCAAAGGTTTTTTTTCCCCCTAAAGTGTATGAAAAGCCAGAACATTTGCAGTTACATTTGTGGATAGATGGGGAAAAGGTTAAATCCCTTGTCATGATTTGCTGTATGTGTCCCCACTGCAGAGATTCACCCTCTCTATTTGTCCTGCTGTGGACCACTGTCTCCTGTACAGAAAGTGATCCAAAATCTAAATTATTTTAGAGAAACGTGAGGCTAGGGAAATCTGGGGATAACTGACCCATTGACATCTGTCTAGGAGGGGACATACCCTCACTTTGGATAGATTTCTTGTCATTTTCTGGTGTGTCGCTGGGACAGGAAGTAAAGGGAAATCTTCTTAAGGGGACAAAGACAGGAAAAAAAAAACTACTCCATCTAAAACAACTAAGCTTTGGCTTTACATGCACTATAATCATGCCATATTTAAATGTGGTGCCTTAAAGCTTTATAGCCTTATCATGATTTCTCATCTGCACTATACATCTAGATTAAAAGCATTATTTATACATACTAGTTGAGCAGGTAAATTCAAGGTGAATTGATAAAAGTAGTAATAGTCTTTAAAAACATAAGCAGCAGAAATGTGGACACTAAAGAAAAACTAGACAGCTAATGTTCAATTAATAATTCATTAAACAGGCTTACCTGCACATGTGGTGACTGCATGGTAACATCCACACCTTCTTTCTCTGCTAATGCCACCATCGATAGCCGCACCAGGCTTCTCAAGATCTGTTCTTTCGATGACTGTTCTACATTCTTTTGTCTTCTTAGCGTAGGAGAAGTAGCTGGGGAAAAGTTCCCTCCATTGTAAGCTATAGGTTCAGAAGGGCTGAAATTATCATGGATTCTTATTTGCGGGCTACCTGGGTTCTTTAAGGTTTTATTACTGACTGGAAGGGTTCCACAGGGGTCTTCAAAGTTCTCTCTAGAGTAGCTTCTCTGTCTCTGATACTGTAATGTTCGACACACAGAGGGAGGTAATGAGAAAGACTGCTCTAAATCTGTAATATCTTCACTTAATATTTCCTGGTTATGTTGGTGCCTTAGTGTGCGATATAGCGTAGGTGTGAGATGAAAAGGAGTATGGAGAGTTTGATCCTCTGGAACTTCTTTTCCTTCATCTGGCAAAGGAAACATCTTGGCCTCTTCTACAGGTGTCACTGGTTGTGGTTGTTGCCGACCCCTAAGTACAGGGACTACATGAATATCTGCCTTTTGTATCTGCTTTTGAGGCCTTCTAGGCTGCTTCCTATAGGCAGATTCTTCCTCTCTGCAGTTGTATGCTCTATTGTCCTTTCTGTCCACTCGACAAAAGGACATGATGAGAGCCAATATGAGGAGACATACAACTAGAAGAACAGCCAGGCAAATAACAATTACCACAGACAGGCTCAGCTTGCCATTGGTCTCGCTAGCTGAATTTTTCAAGTGGTCCAAGTGGCTACTAAACATAATTGTTAGTTGAGCTTTGGTTTCCCGATAGGGAATTCCACAGTCTCTGACAGTGACCTGTAAGTCTATGACATTGCCTATTAGGTTGCTGGCATTGCTGGAGTTTATGTATATGTATCCAAGATGTTCATCCATAGCAAACAAGCCTAGGTAGTCATCCAACAATCGGTAGATAAGTCTAGCATTCTCATCTGAGTCTACATCAGTGGCAATTACTTGAAATATTGGGTGTTTGTTAAGTTTGGCTGTTTCTGATAGAATTTCTTCTGATGTGTATCCCAAAGCCTCTGAGCTGACAACTTCTGAGGCAGAAAGAAAGTATCCACTTTCAGCATTCACAAGAATGGTGATAGTGGCACGGCCTTTCTTAAGTTGAGGTTGCACAATTAATGGGCTATTGTCATTTTGGTCTCTTACTAACACCTTGACAGAAGCATTACTACTGAGTTGTGGGTCACCATTGTCTTCTGCTTGCACCAAGAATTGCATTTCCTTAATTTCCTCATAATTAATGGCCTTAAGCACAACAATTTCACCTGTTTTGGAATGGACAGAGACAAAAGTTGATAGTGGTATTCCTGAAATAATAGAGTCAATAATCTTGTAGGTAACCTCTGCATTTTTACCTAAGTCAGCATCCTGAGCATTTACAGTGAGAAGATGAGTGAAAGGACTATTATTTTCATATAGTGAAACATCATATCTAGGGCTCTGAAAAACTGGAGCATTGTCATTGGCATCACGAACAAATATTTTTAAGGATTTTTTAGATGTAAAAGATGGTTCACCTTGATCTTGGGCTTGGATAGTTATGTCATACACATCCAATTTTTCCCTGTCCAGAACTGCATTGGTTGTTAGTATATAACTGTTTCCTTTAGCTTTTTGAAGCTTAAAATGTTCATGGTCTTGAACTAAGTGACAGTGCACATCCCCGTTTGCACCTGAATCTGGATCATTCGCCATAACCAAAGCAACAAAACTGCCCAGTGGAACTGCTTCAGAAACAATGATCTCAGGAGAATCTTGAGAAGCCCATGTGACTTTAATATCAGGGGTGTTATCATTAATATCCAGAACTTTAATGACTACCTTGCAGTGAGTAGGAATGGGATTAGGGCCTAAATCCTTTGCTTGCACATCTAATTCATAAGAATGTCTGCTTTCATAGTCAAGTGGCTCCTTCAGAAATATTTCCCCTAACTTGGGATCAATGCTAAACATGTTCAGAACATGGTGAGGTGTGTGTTTGCCAAATGAAAACTCAATTTCCCCATTTGGACCTTGATCTGGGTCAGTAGCTGTGAGATTTATAAGAAGTGTACCAGGTGATGTGTCTTCTGAGATTTCTAAAATTACAGAGCTTTCCTCAAATGTGGGGCTGTTATCGTTGGAGTCCAAGACGTTAATCCTAACCTGTGTTGTCCCTGTTTTTGGTGGGTATCCTCCATCTAATGCTGTTAAAACAAGCTCGAAAGAAGACTGCAGCTCTCTGTCTAGTTCTTTCACCACCACCAGTTCGGGATGTTTTACGCCATCAGAACTAGAGATAATATCCAAGGTGAAGTGTTCATTTGGAGAGAGAGTATATAGCTTTACAGCATTGCTGCCAAAATCAGGGTCCCAAGCTCTGTCAAGGGGAATCCTAGTACGTAGAGAAGCACTTTCAGAGATCTCTACATCTAGTTCAGCTTTTGGAAACATTGGTTCGTTGTCATTGATGTCCAGGACTTCAATTTCCACATGAACCAGAGCTAAGGCCTTGATTGCTAGAACATTAAAAGATAGGATGCAGCGCCCATGAACCTTACAAAGCTTCTCTCTATCTAGACGATCTGTGGTGGTTATAGATCCATTTTTCAAACCCACTTGTACTGGAAAAGCGTTGGTCTCCTGTATAAGTTGGTATTCTTCATTCACATCCTCTATCCAGCCTGATGCATCAGATATGTGTCCGATGACTGTGCCAAGGGGTACTTCCTCCTGGATGCGAAATCTCACCATTAGAGAAACTGAATTTTGACAACTTCTGTGAAAGCAGCAAAGTAGTAGTAAAATGTGCCCAGTGACCCTTAATGTCAGAGCCATATTTCACAAGTTTTTCAACCTGCAGCAAGTATCCTTATTGAAGGTATGATGAAGAGATTAGTGGAAGGTCCTTAAGATCTTCTTTATCTTCTCACATTGGAGCTCCTGTTGAAGTAGTCTTGTTCTCCAAGGCATGAAGTCTATGGCACAGACTATTTCTGTAATCACTCTCAGGGCTGCTGACATTTGCACACAACGGTGTGACCAGACAAAAGGTTACGTAGGAAGCTGGAAAAGAATAGAAAAGCAGAATAAGTTGGGGAGGAGCGACAAAAAAGTTATGAGTTGCTTGTTTTCCCAGGGAAACCAGCCATCCTCCTACAGGAAGAGGGATGAGGAAGGAACTATAAGTCGTCAATGGACAATGCTCTGTTTAACCTCTTATTCTCCAGATAGAACTTTATTCAGCTGTAAAACACTTAGTATCGTGATCCTGTGCATGTAACAGTTAAGCCTTCATTCTCTCCATTAATAACAAAAATTCTCAGGGTCCTGATACAGTATCCATCTAAGCAGTGAGGTAGTGATAGTGATAAGAAGAGTGGGAGTTTAGTTACAATCAGATAATGCTCCATATGTAGACAAATTCCCCAGGAGAAAATGTGGAGACAGTTAAGAAGATGAAGGAGTGCGATACAATCATTCGCTCAGCTAAAGCCAGTAAAAAAAAAGAAAAGTTTGGAAAGGCTACTGAGAAAGATGGCATTTGCTGCTGCAACATTGATGGATGCAGAGAATGGATATGCAAAAGATAAGAAAAACACTAATTATAACAAGGATATATGAATGTAAACACAAAGGATGACCTAGACCACCCGTCAGAGACAGAACATTTATTAAAGAATCTTCCTCCCGCGCTAGTAGTAAAAACAGACATAAAAGAAAATAAAGCTGATCTACTGTTTTATACTTTCCTTTGCATACTTCTATAGTTAGTTTTGCTATTATTAAAAAAAAGCAGCTTGCTAAAACATTTTTCCCTTTTTGATTATTTTTTCCTGACTGGCCCTGGATAAACATACATTTTTAGCAGTATTCTGTAAGTTAAGTGAGACATCAAATGTAATCGTTTGGTAGTATCCGAAAAACGATGGAAGTGTGAGTTTTAGAATAATAACAATGGTAGGTTGAGCCATTGTTAAATTGCCAGCATGCTGGTTGTATTATAAGTATAAAGATTTTTTTTTTCCAAAGTAACAGCTGGCAAGGCTGAAGGCTTTATCTCTAAATGCTTGTCAAACTATTTCTAAACACACCATGCTTTGGCAGGAATTTCACTGTGTTAAGAAGCATTTAGCAATTAGCATTTCTTGACATCTTTTGAGTTTTCACTGGTCCCTTTCAAGGCTAAAGTATAAGAAAACTTAAATGATAAACTTCAGTTATTTACCCTCTTTTGGTCTGTTAAGTATACAGTTGAAATTGTTTTGCGACATCTGTTTAACCGCTGTAGCCGCGGAAGGTTTTACCCCCCTTAATGACCAGGGCATTTTTTTTGCGATACGGCATTGCGTTATTTTAACTGACAATTGCGCAGTTGTGTGATGCTGTACCCAAATAAAATTGATGTCCTTATTTTTCCCACAAATAGAGCACCTGTGTGGTTTTTACTTTTTGTGTTATAAACAAAAAAATGCAACAATTTTGAAAAAAAAAAAAAAAAAATAATATTGTTTACTTTCTGCTATAAAACATATCCAATAAAAAAATGTAAAAAATCAAATTTCTTCATCAATTTAGGCCAATATGTATTCTGCTACACATTTATGGTAAATAAAATCACAATAAGCTTATATTGATTGGTTTCCGCAAAAGTTATCACGTTTACAAATTTGGGGAAATTTGTATGGCATTTTTATTTTTTATTTATTTTTTACTAGTAATGGCGGCGATCATCGATTTTTAGCGGGACTGCAACATTGCAGCAGATGAATCAGACATCTAACTGACACTTTTGACACTTTTTTGGGGACCAGTGACATTATTACAGTGATCAGTGCTAAAAATATGCACTGTTACTTTACTAATGACACTGGCAGGGAAGGGGTTAACATCAGGAGCGATCAAAGGGATAAATGTTCCCTAGGGGGTGCTTGCTAACTGTGGGGGGGGGGGGGGTTGCTCTGACTGGGGGAAGACAGAGATCCGTGTTCCTACTTGGCAGGAACAAAGGATCTCTATCTTCTCCCCTGTCAGAACAGCGATCTGGCTTGTTTACATAGGCAGACCCCCGTTCTGCCTCTCTCAGGAATGATCATGAGTGGCTGGCGGACATCAGGTCCACCGGACCTGCTGATTGGCTCCTCCTCTATCCAATCAGTGTGCGATGGCGCCTCCCGTGGCATGCGCGCACCACCTAGTGGCTGTTGCGCAAATTTACGTACAGGTATGGGATTTGGTGCAATAGAACCGACCTGCCTCAGTACATGTAAGTTAGGCGGTCAGCAAGTGCTTAACCACTTGCCGACCGCCGCACGACTATTTACTGCGGCGGTCAGCCCCGGCCAGGCAAAGTGACGTAGTACTACGTCGCTACTTCCCGCCGGTCCGAGGCTTCCGCGCGCCCCCGCCGCTGCCGAGGCTTGATTGGGTTCAGAACCGATCAGTCATCAGGTTCAGGCCAATGATTTTTGGCCTGGACCTGTAGATCGGTCCTGCCCAATCAGAATCCATGCTGAGCCTGTGAAATGTAAACACAGGCTTAGAAAAGATGTGCCCTCCTTTCCCATGATCCTTTTTGGATTCATCTCGAGAGGAGAGCACATCTAACTGTAAGTACTGCACCAAGCACACTCACATACACTTAGATAGATAGGTACATTTAACCCCCGATCGCCCCCCAGTTAACCCCTACACCCCCTGTCACAACACACACTGTATACAGCATATAGCATTTTCCTATACACCTGTATAAGTGTGATTTGTGACCAGGTGTAGTGCTTGCGGCCCCCCCTTTTTCACTAAAAATACCCGCCACCCCCCCAATAAAGATTTAACCCCCTGATCACCCCTGATCACCCCCAGTAAACCCCTTTCCCCCTGTCACATTGCAAACTACTACAAACGTAATATACTGTTTTTCTGTATTTTGTATTAGTGCGATTGTGACTTGACTTAGCGCTAGCGAGTTAGTTTCTATCCCAAGGAGGTTTAGGGTCCCCGCCACCAACCCCCAATAAAGATTTAACCCCCTGATCCCCCCTGATCACCCCTACACCCCCTGTCACAACACACACTGTATACAGTATATAGCATTTTCCTATATACCCGTATAAGTGTGATTTGTGACCAGGTGTAGCGCTTGCGGCCCTCCCTTTTTCACTTAAAATACCCGCCACCCCCCCAATAAAGATTTAACCCCCTGATTCCCCCCTGATCACCCACAGTTAACCCCTTCCCCCCTGTCACATTGCACACTAATACAAAGGTAATACAGTATACTGTTTTTCTGTATTTTGTATTAGTGTGTTTGTGACCTGAATTAGCGCTAGCAAGTTTGTTTCTGTCCCAAGGAGGTTTAGGGTCCCAGCTAACCCCCCAATAAAGATTTAACCCCCTGATCCCCCCCTGATCACCCCTACACCCCCTGTCACAACACGCACTGTATACAGTATATAGCATTTTCTATATACCCATATAGGTGTGACTTGTGACCAGGTTTAGCGCTTGCCACCGTTCCTTTTATCCTTAGGATACCGGCCACCCCCTCCCAATAAAGATTTAACCCCCTGATCCCCCAGTTAACCCCTTCATTGCCCTGTCACAGTGTCACTTTTATAGTGTACAGCTTTTTTTTTCTGATCACTATTATTAGTGACACAGGTGACATTAGCTAGTGTTAGTGTCAGTCTAAAATAGCACAGATCCCTGGCGCATAGTTGGAAATAACCCCTTGATTACCACACACACACACAATTCCATTACTAGTATAGTGTTTGAACAGATCAATATCTGATCTGATCAGAACTATCAATATCTGATCTGATCAGAACTATCAATATCTGATCTGATCAGAACTACACTAGCGTCCCCATAGTTTAGGGTAACCAAAATGCGGTGTTTGCACGGTCAGCACTGATTCCTGCCAGCGCCAGCGTTTAACCCCTCTGCTCAGCCCACCCCACCCAGGCAAGTGTAGTAATCAATAGATTACTTTCACTTACAAAAAAACACAACACACAAAACCGCTGGGTTAGCAGAGTCAGGCCTGATCCCTGCTAGCATTAGCAGTTTTTTTGGTAGCGCTTGAAATAGTCCTTGACACCTTTTATTACCTGTGAGTCAACACTACTGTACCGGTAAATTTAGTTACCCAAATGACCAAACGCTGGTACAGTGGTGAAGAGGCTTATAGTATACTGGCCGTGTCAGATGATAGCGATGGGGAAGCTACACTGACAGAATTAGTGTCAGTATACAAACCTGATGACAGCAGTGGCTCCCTGACAGATAGCTCCGACTTCAGATGGGTCCCTGTTAGACCCAGGCGTACCCGACCCCATTCTGGAGTTGTTGAGATGCAGGAATCGCAGGGTGCTCGTATGGAGTAGAGTGTGGTTACTAGTGCCGCTCATTTTTCTGGTGACCTGGCAAGCACCAGCGGCCTAGTGCACCCTGGACCTAGTACAACCAGCACTGCAGTAACACTTGGTGACGTGGCGAGTCCCATAAGTGCAGTTGAAGCTGGTGCGGTGGCTAGCACGAGTAGTGGCCCGCAGCCACCGCGTATTCGAAGACAGACCCGTAGAGCCCATAGTGCCCTCTCTGATGCGCTGGCATATCCCAATTGGCAACCCACTGATTCTACAGCGCCAGTACTTCCCCCATTCACTGCCCAACCTGGAATCCACGTGGAGACAGCTGGTTTTACGCCCCTGAACTTTTTTGAGCTGTTCTTCACGGAAGATCTTTTCAGATCTATTATGGATCAATCAAATTTATACGCACAACAATTTATCGCCGCCAACCCAAATTCGCCCCTTGCCAGACCATTCGGCTGGAAACCTATAACGGTTCCCGATTTTAAAATCTTTCTGGGCCTTTCCCTCCACATGGCATAACCAAACAGAGTGAATTGCGGCTATATTGGTCCACTAGCCCACTTCACCATGTGCGTATGTACTCTGCCTCCATGTCCAGGGCGAGATATGAGCAAATTCTGCGATTTATGCATTTCAACAACAATGAAATCTGTCGTCCTCGGGGAGACCCTGAATATGATCGGCTCCACAAAATTCGGCCCCTCATAGACCACTTCAATCAGCGGTTTGCAGCCTTGTTTACCCCCGAACAAGTTGTCTGCATTGACGAGTCCCTGATTAAATTTACTGGCCGCCTTGCTATGAAACAGTACCTCCCCAGCAAGCGTGCTAAGTACGGGGTCAAGCTGTATAAACTGTGTGACAGGGCCACAGGTTATACAGTTAGTTTCCGGGTCTATGAGGGAAAAGATAGATGTGTGGAGCCCCCCAACTGCCCAGACTACATAGGGAGCAGCGGCAAGATAGTTTGGGACTTGGTGTCACCCTTATCCGGAAAGGGGTACCATTTGTACGTGGACAACTTCTACACAAACCTGCCACTATTTAGTCATCTTTCTGAATTACAAATTGGCGCATGTGGCACCGTGCGACCTAATCGCCGGGGGGCTTCCCCCAACAGCTTGTAAATTCCTGTCTTAGTCGGGGGGAGAGAGCCTGCTTGAAAATGGACAAATTGCTTGCAGTGAAGTGGAGGGATACACAGGATGTTTATGTTCTGTCCTCCCTTCACCCAGACACGACGATCCAAATTCCTACGGCAACTGGCGTTATGGAGAAACCCCTCTGTGTCCACGGATATAACCTTAATATGGTAGGGGTGGACCTTAACGACCGTATTTAGTTGCCCGTAAAGCCAGACATTGGTACAAAAAAGTGTCTGTTTACTTATACCAATTGGCTATGCTGAACGCCTTTGTCCTATACAGGGCGTCAGGACGAACTGGATCCTTCCGGGAATTCCAGGAAGCGATTATCCTTGCCTACCTGTACCCAGGAGGCATGCCTGCCCAACTTCCCCTTCCAGATGCAGTGAGCCGGCTGCGTGAGAGACATTTTCCACATGTCATCCCACGTACCCCTACCCAAAGACACCCCCAAAGAAGATGTCGTGTCTGTAGCAGGCGCGGATTTAG
The DNA here is from genome assembly GCF_965119305.1 of Pelophylax lessonae. Taxonomy (NCBI): domain Eukaryota; kingdom Metazoa; phylum Chordata; class Amphibia; order Anura; family Ranidae; genus Pelophylax; species Pelophylax lessonae. The sequence goes on from NC_138771.1 coordinate 443,238,889, forward strand.
GCGTGACACCCGCTTTTATTGTCCCAGATGTCCTGACCAACCTGGTCTCTGCATCGTGGAATGTTTTGAGCGCTACCATACACTAGTAGAGTATTAGTGTAGGGTACAGCACGAAACAGTGTAGGGCACACAAACACAGGGTCTCGAAAGATGTTCGATGGCTATCGACATTTTGAGAGACCCAAGCTGGAAAATCACAGTACACAGAAAAAAAAGTGTTCCATAAGAAATAAAAAAATCCAAAAACAGTTGTCGTGTCAGTCATTTTTTATGTTCTTCTACACTTCCTACTGTACTTTGTTTGTTTTTCATTCTTTTGTGACCTGTTTCTCTTGCAGGTACTCACCGGCTGCCACATTGATTTTATATATTCTGACACAAACAGCGTTTGCGCTCAGCATATATAGATACCATTGCTGGCAGCAGCTGTGGTGATTTTCTGATTTCAGCACTGCAGTTAAAATCCTATTTAGGTATACGTGGAATAGTGTCGTGTATACCCGTCATTAAATTAAGTGGATGGATGTTTGGGCGGTTAATGATGGGTAATACTACACATTATTCCTGTGCTGATTTCTGATAGGTTCTCTTTTTTTTTGTTCAGCCCACAGGCTGCATGAAAAAAAAAAAACCTACACTATATGCCAAACAAGGACCAGCAATGTACTGGTACATTGCTGGACTTTGAGTGGTTATACCAGGATGATGCCTGCAGATTTAGGCATCATCTTGGTATCTTTTTTTACAGCCAGCGGTCGGCTTACATGTAAAAGCAATCCTAGCGGATAATTGGCCAATAGACTGCTTTTACATGCAGTGGGAGGGGACCCCCCCCCCCCACCGCCGCCTTCCGTGGTTTTTCTTGGGCTCTCCTGTCCCGCCGGTTAACCCGAGAGTGCAGCCAGTGGTTCAATTATCTTACCATAGAGCTAATTGGAGATGAGAATGGCTCCAATCATCTCTATGGCCTAAGATACCGGAAGCTACGAGCATTTCATGACTTCTGTTTCCCAGAAATAAACAGGGCCATTGGGAAATTGGGAAAGTATTTTATCACACCAATTTTGGTGTGGTCAGATGCGTTAAGGTAAGAGGAGAGATCTAGCGTCTAAAAGACCCCAATTTATTTTTTAAAAAGAGTACCTGTCACTACAGAATGCTATAATAGGGGATATTTAACTACCTCAATACAGGGCACTTAAAGCGGAGTTCCGGGCACAGAAATGATTTTTTGCTGAACATACCCCCGGGACAGTCAGGGCTAGCACATTCCACAATGGCTAGCCTCTGATCTGTCCCGGTTCGCACTTACCTTTTAGAAGAAATACTTACTTAGAAAATTTCTTCCACAGCGTTTCCATCTCTGTTGTGGGCAGCTGAAGCCGGCGCGGTCACGATGATTCCTGGGAGCTAAACGTCATAGCTCCCAGGAATCAATGCGACGGCACCGGCCCCTCTCGTCACTTCCGGTGCGGCGCCGCATTCCTAAACAGCTTCTGGGCATGCCCAGAAGCTGTTTAGCAGGGGAATGCGGCGTCGCCCGGAAATGACGAGCGGGGCCGGTGCCGTCGCATTGATCTCGAACGTCCGGAACGTCCATTCAGAAGGACGAGACTCCCGCCCGGCCGTATATGTACTATGGCCGGGTGGGAGGTGGTTAAATTCACTGCGATAACAATAAAAATTATTAAAAAAAAAAAATTAAAGGAAAGGTGTCAAAATAACATAAAAAAGCAAAAAAAAAAAATCAAGCACCCCCGTCCCCCTGTGCTTGCGCGCAATGGCGCACGCAAGCGTTGGTCTAGTGTCATATGTAAACCACAATTGCAGAATGCATGTGAGGTATCGCCGCGAACGCCAGGTCGAGTGCAGTAATTCTTGCAGTAGACCTACTCTGTAAGTTTAAAGTGGTAACCTGTAAAGACTTTTAAAGGCTTTAAAAATGTACGTAGATTGTTGCCCCTGCACAGGCATGCACACTTTTTAAAGCATGTCATGTTTGGTATCTATATACTCAGCATAAGATCATCTTTTAAATTTTACCAAACAAATTGGAATTATATAGTGTATTTGTGCAATAAATTTAAAAAAAAATTATTTTTTTCGCAGAAATTGTGTTTGGAAAATCTGTGCGCAACTACCGTGTGACAAAAAAAATTTGCAACATCCACCATTTTATTCTATAGGGCCTCTGATTTAAAGAAATATATAATGTTTTGGGGTCCAAAGTAATTTTCTAATAAAAAAATTTTTTTTTCATGTAAACAAAAAGTCACAGAAAAGGCTTGGTTTTCAAGTGGTTAGAAGAGTGGGTGATGTGTGGCTAAGATTGAGCATAAAATGCCGGGACAGTTCAAACAACCCCCAAATGACCCCTTTTTGAAAAGTAGACACCCAAAGCTATTTTCTGATAGGCATATTGAGTCCATGGAGTATTTTATATTTTGCCCTAAGTTTCGGGAAAATGACAATTTTTTTTTTTTTTTTTTACAGAAAGTTGTCACTAAATGATATATTGCTCACGCATGCCATGGGTATATGTGAAATGACACCCCAAAATACATTCTGTAGCTTCTCCTGAGTACAGGGACACCAGATTTGTGAGACTTTTTGGGAGCCTAGCTGTGTACGCAACCCCAAAAACCAATCCCCATTTTCAGGTTTTCTAATGGCCTAAATTGCTGATTTTACCACTGCACTACCTGTCACAGTTTCAGAGGCCCTGAAATTTCAAGATAGCACAACCCCCCCCCCCCAAATGACCTCATTTTGAAAAGTAGACAATCTAAGCTACTTGCTGAGAGGCATGGTGAGTCCATGGAATATTTTATATTTTGCCACAAGGTTCGGGAAAATTATTATTTTTTTTTTTTTTTTTTTACACAAAGTTGTCAGTAAATGATATAATGCTCACACATGCCATGGGTATATGTGAAATGATATCCCAAAATACATTCTGCTGCTTCTCCTGAGTACAGGGATACCACATGTGTGAGACTTTTTGGGAGCCTAGCTGTGTACGCAACCCCAAAAACCAATCCCCATTTTCAGGTTTTCTAATGGCCTAAATTGCTGTTTTTACCACTGCACTACCTGTCACAGTTTCAGAGGCCCTGAAATTTCAAGATGGCACAAAACCCCCCCAAATGACCCCATTTTGCAAAGTAGACACTCCAAGCTATTAGCTGAGAGGCGTGATGAGTCCATAGAATAGTTTATATTTTGCCACAAGTTTCAGGAAAATTATTATTTTTGTTTGTTTTTTTTGTTTTTTTGCACAAAGTTGTCAGTAAATGATATAATGCTCACACATGCCATGGGTATATGTGAAATGACACCCCAAAATACATTCTGCTGCTTCTCCTGAGTACAGGGATACCCCATGTGTGAGACTTTTTGCCAGTCTAGCCGCGTACAGGACCCGGAAAACCAATCCGCACCTTCTGGCTTTCTAAGGGCATAAATTGTTGATCTCACTCCTTACTACCTATCACACTTTTGAAGTCCATGAAATGCCAAGATGGCACAAACCCCCCCCCCCCCCCCAAATGACCCCATTTTGCAAAGTAGACACCCCAATCTATTTGCTGAGAGGCATGGTGAGTAAATTTGTTTAGTAAACAAATGCAGCCACCACATAAAGTTTATCAAGGGCCACGTTTTTTTTTTTTTTTAAACTTCACAGGTTTCCTGCAAACTATCATTTGACTTTTATTTGTTTTTATTTAAAAAAATAAAAAAAGGTATGTCACACATTTTCAAAACTTCTTACTGTCTAATAACGAGGACCTGTAACAGGTTTCTAATTCCTTGTATTATTTTTACCACCATTTTCAGGCGTTTTTGGAGACAGGCATTGACATCTATCAAAAACGCTGGTAATCAGCCCAAAAAGAAGCTCATGTACTTTTTTCAGCTACAGGCGTTTTGCTTCAGGCTTTAAAACGCTCAGATGTGAACAGGGGCCATTTAAATGAATGGGGTTTTACTTGTTGGGCGTTTTGGAAAGTTTTTTTTTAGCGTTTTTGGAGCTGAAAAACGCTCAAAAACGCCCAGGTGTGAATGGAGCCTTAGGCTACGTTCACATCTTGGCGTTGCTATTACAGGCGTTTTTATGGGCATTTTTGCAAGCGTTTTACAGGCGTTTTTTGTGCAGGCATTTTTAGATTGACTATAGACCAATGGAAAACGCCTGTAATCTGCCCAAAAAGAAGCTCATGTACTTTTTTGAGCGTTGGGCGTTTTGCTCATGGCGTCAAAACGCTCTGATGTGAACAGGGGCCATTGAAATGAATAGGATTTGTCTTGTTGGGCGTTTTGAGAGCTGATCCTAGAGCAGAAAAACGCCCCCAAAACGCCTACATGTGAACGTAGCCTTTAAAATTTTTGTCTGCCCCCTTACAATGCAGACAGACCAGCTTGCCCCCTTTCAATGCAGACAGACCAGCGTGCCCTCTTTCAATGCAGACAGACCAGCTTGCCCCCTTTCAATGCAGACAGACCAGCGTGCCCCCTTTCAATGCAGACAGACCAGCTTGTCCCCTTTCAATGCAGACAGACCAGCGTGCCCCCTTTCAATGCAGACAGACCAGTGTGCCCCCTTTCAATGCAGACAGACCAGCTTGCCCCCTTTTAATGCAGACAGACCAGCTTGCCCCCTTTCAATGCAGACAGACCAGCTTGCCTCCTTTCAATGCAGACAGACCAGTGTGCCCCCTTTCAATGCAGACAGACCAGCGTGCCTCCTTTCAATGCAGAATGACCAGCGTGTCCCCTTTCAATGCAGGCAGACCAGCGTGCCCCCTTTCAATGCAGACAGACCAGCGTGCCCCCTTGAAGTGAGTACACCCCTCACATTTTTGTAAATATATCTTTTCACATGACAACACTGGAGAAATTCCACTTTGTTACAATGTAAAGTAGTGAGTGTACAGCTTGTATACCAGTGTAAATTTGCTGTCCCCTCAAAATAACTCAATGCACAGCCATTAATGTCTAAACCGCTGGCAATAAAAGTTAGTACACCCCTAAGTGAAAATGTCCAAACTGGGCCCAATTAGCCATTTTCCCTCCCCGGTGTCCTGTGACTCGTTAGTGTTACAAGCTCTCAGGTGTGAATGGGGAGCAGGTGTGTTAAATTTGGTGTTATCGCTCTCACTCTCTCATACTGGTCACTGGAAGTTCAACATGGCACCTCATGACAAAGAACTCTCTGAGGATCTGAAAAAAAAGAATTGTTGCTCTACATAAAGATGGCCTAAGCTATAAGAGGATTGTAAAGACCCTAAAACTAAGCTGCAGAATGGTGGTTAAGACCATACAGGACAGGTTCCTCGCCATAGTCAACCAAAGAAATTGAGTGCACATGCTCAGCGTCATATCCAGAGGTTGTCTTTGGGAAATAGATGTATGAGTGTTGCCAGCATTGCTGCAGAGGTTGAAGGGGTGGGGGTCAGCCTATCAGTGCTCAGACCATATGCACACTGCATCAAACTGGTCTGCATGGCTGTCGTCCCAGAAGGAAGCCTCTTCTAAAGATGATGCACAAGAAAGCCCGCAAACAGTTTTGTGAAGACAAGTAGATTAAGGACATGGATTACTGGAACCATGTCCTGTGGTCTGACGAGACCAAGAAAAACATATTTGGTTCAAGTAGCGTCAAGCATGTGTGATCGCAGCCAGGTGAGGAGTACAAAGACAAGTTTGTCTTGCCTACAGTCAAGCATGGTGGTGGGAGTGTCATAGTCTGGGGCTTCATGAGTGCTGCACTGGGGAGCTACAGTTCATTGAGGGGACCATGAATGCCAACATGTACTGTGACATACTGAAGCAGAGCATGATCCCCTCCCTTCGGAGACTGGGCCACAGGGCAGTAGTCCAACATAACGACCCAAACACACACCTCCAAGACGACCACTGCCTTGCTAAAGAAGCTGAGGGTAAAGGTGATGGACTGGCCAAGCATGTCTCCAGACCTAAACCCTATTGAGCATCTGTAGGGCATCCTCAAAAAGAGGGTGGAGGAACGCAAGGTCTCTAACATCCACCAGCTCCCTGATGTCATCATGGAGGACTGGAAGAACAGTCCAGTGGCAACCTGTGAAGCTCGGGTGAACTCCATGCCCAAGAGGGTTAAGGTAGTGCTGGAAAATAATGGTGGCCACACAAAATATTGACACTTTGGGCCCAAATTGGACCTTTTCACTTAGGGGTGTACTCAGGTTTAGACATTAATGGCTGTGTGTTGAGTTATGTTGATGGGACAGCAAATTTACACTGTTATACAAGCTGTACACTCACTACTTTACCTTGTAGCATTGTGTAATTTCTTTGGTGTTGTCACATGAAAATATATAATAAAATATTTGCAAAAATGTGAGGGGTATACTCACTTTTGTGAGATACTGTATATAGCATTGAAGGTGGCTCTCCTACTCATTGTGCTAACCCTTTATTTGTGAAAATAAATACTTTCTCCATTCCCTTCCTCCCCATACATTGTATGTCTCTTTTTGAATTTCTATGTTCCCTGGGTAGCAATAGAAGTCTATTATTTCACTTTTGAATTTAGTTTAGCTTTGTTGGTAATAACAATGAATGTTTGTTCAGTAAAGACTGACTTTATGAAGACCCAAGGGTCATGTGTAGCAGGCTCTGATTAGCATCAGTTACAATTTAATGGTGAGGTGCTTCACATATCCAGAATAACACAACCAATAATTCTTATTTCGATTTCATTTATACTGAAGGAAGTCATTTCCTGCTTCTTCTGCTAAATGTTTAATTTTTACTGAAGGAAGTCATTTCCTGCCTAATTAGAATTTAAGGTCCTGACCCCAACATCCAAGCTTAGCCTGCAGGAGGTCAGTAACCTACAGAATAATGCTATGGATAAATGTATGCCTGATCACACCATTATATACATTTCTCTGCAGAGCTTTCATATTTTTCCAAAAAAAACACAAAAGGCATAAATACCAGCATACAATTTGCAAGGTTAACTTATTGAATAAATATTTGTACCTGGAAAAAAACTATATTATTTATTAAGATTGCCTTTAGTTTTTTGAAATCTCACCTCTGGAAAAAAAGCTAAATACATAGTTGACATACAAAAAAAAAAAAAACGATTAAATCTGCAAAAGGATGTGTTATTATGTCCAGCCAGTCTTTTGATACATGCACACAGACCCAAGCTGGCCCACTTTTCTCTGGCCACACATTATACAATTTCCTTTAGATTTATTAAAAACATATAATATGAGATCATATCTAAAGACTTTTCATTTGTATGCAATCAGGCATCACCTTGCACTACATAGTTGAAGGTAAATCTAAAAGCAATTAAACAAGAAAACTGTATAACGTATGGCCAGCTTAACCACTTCCCGACCACTTGGCAGCGGGGAAGCCGATGCACGGGGCAGGTGGCTCCGATTGCCGCCTGACACCCACGATCGCTCCCCGCTGAGAGAAAACGATGGTTGGCTGTTGTAAACACAGCCGAACAGTCTTCTCCCTAAAATGATCACAGAGATCATGTGATCCTTCTATATAGGATCGCATGTCTCTATTGTCATTTTCACAAGCCACGCCCCCCCACAGTAAGAATCACTCCCCTAGGCTCAGATTTAACCCATTGATCACCCATAGGGTTAACCCCTTCCCTGCCAGTGTCATTATTACAGTAACAGTGCATATTTTTAGCAGTGATTACTGCAGTCCTGCAAAAAATCGCCAATCGCCGCCATTACTAGTAAAAAAAAAAAAACAAAATAAATGACATAAATCTTTCCCATAGTTAGTAGACATTTTGATTTTTTAATTTTTTTTTTTTTGAGAATGCCATATATCAAAAAATAAAAATCGCACAGGTGATCAAATACCACCAAAAGAAAGCTCTATTTGTTGGAAAAAAAGGACATCAATTTTTTTTGTGTACAGCGTCGCACGACCGCTCAATTGTCCATTAAAGTAACACAGTGCCGAATCGCAAAATAGTGCCTGGTTATTAAGGGGGCAAATCCTTCCGGTCAAAGTGGTTAATGTAGTTATGCAATAAACATCAGACCAGCTTGTGACTGGACAGTTTTAAAGTAGGAATGCACTGGTAAGGGTAATTCCTCTGTAGGTCTTTTCATAGCACTGTGAAAAGCTCTTATTGGTTTGGTGCTGCTATGTACAGGGTTACATATGGTTAATATCAGGAAAAGTGATGAGCTCAGGAACATTCAGATCCCAGTCTATACTTACCTTAGTGATCCCGCCAGGATGTTGTCATCTGTACTGGGCCAATCAGCATTCCCTGCCCCGCAGCCACATGTTTACAATAGATGTGTATACAGTATGTGGGGCTGGAAATGCCATTTATGATTGGCCCATAGAGGTGACAGCTTCCTGGCAGGCTCGTTCAGGTGAATTGGGACTGGTATCCCAACGCACCGTAGCCAGTATACCTTCAGTGGCATTACTGATTGTTTGAAAAAAATACAGGTAAAGTGGAGTTCTTAGCTATACCTAAGGAATCTTTAAAGTTATTGTAAAAAAATCACCTTGTAAAACAACCCGTTCAGTTTAAAATAGAAATGAAAGGCAAAACATTTTTGTATAGATATAAAAATAAAACATTATTATAAAACATTATAAATACCTTTTTTTTTTATAAATGATCACACTCCCCCTGTTCTCAGCTGCAAAAGAGCTGGGGGAGGAGAAGCAGCAGCACACTGAGCTTCCCAGTGAATGGATATGCAGCGGGGGCGTATCAGGACAAGTCTGATCATTGTAAGAGAGCACACTGAGTTCCCATCATAGCTAGAGAACTGACCACTGTGTGCTCTCCTGTGTAATGTGGTCAGTTTTTAATAGGAAAGCAGAGGGGCTGGCAGGAACAGCTGGGATTTCACATAAAGGAAGCAATACAAAGAGAACAGGATACTTTTTCATACAAGTACATGGGACAGCAGCCACATATCAGGAATATGAAGTGTTGGGTTCGCAAATGTTTTAAATACTCCCTCCCCTCTCCTAACACCTATGCTGCCTAACCTCTGTAAAAAAGATGTATTTACTTACCTATATTCAGGCCGCTTTGGTCCGGTCACTCAATCGCACTCCCCTGTGTCTGGCAGTGGTGGCTGCAGGGGAGAGGAGGGAGAGGAGATAACAGATGGGACAAAGAAGACTATTGGTGACATTGCCACTCGCAGGCATTCCAGCCATTGTTGAGCACTCCCTTTCTTTCCCTGCAGCCGCTGCTTGCTGACACATCGTAGCTAATGACCGGGCCAGAGCAGCCTAAAAATAGGTAAGTATATGAATATTTCTTGCACAGATTAGTCAGTTTAGGTGCTAGAAGAGGGGAGGGAGCAGTGTTAAAGTGGAATTCCGGTCAAAAATAAAAATCTCACCTTATTTTTTTTAAAAATTATTTTTTGGATGGAATCCTGAATGCTTGACTGGAAACAACTGTCCAATCCAGACATTCAGCAACCCCCCTCTTACCAACCAACAAAGTTTGCCCTGTGAAGCCAAATGTGGCTGCACACAGGCACTTCCTAATACTGTTGTCAGTATTCATTCTCCAAACCCTACCCCTTTAAATGAATGAGAACACACATGCATCCTTTCATGAGATAGCTCCAATAGAGGATGCAGCTCCTCCAATCATCCTAGCCTTGCTTTATTACAGGTACTTATATAGCACTGACAATTTACATATATATTGTACATTCACATCAGAGCTAACAGTTTAAAGTCACTAATTCACATTCATGCATACACATACTAGGGCCAGTTTGGAAAGGAGCCAATTCACCTATTAGTATAAAGAAAAGTTCTGATGAAGGGGGGACACCCCGAAACGCGTAAGCCGTTCTTTGGAGGTCCACATCCCACCACGGCCTGCCCCAGCAGAGGATGCTCAGTGGAGATTCTTGGTGGTCCTTTATTGCATATGTTTGCCCATGTTTCACATTTGCTTTGTGAGTATAATGTGTATATTATTTCATTTTAATAAATTGTTTTAAAGATAATGCACTAGGCTGGTGCGCCCTCTGTCTGTTCCTTTTCTCACCTATTAGTATGTCTTTGGAGTGTGGGAGGAAATCTGCACAGGCACAGAGGGAGAACATGCCACCTCTGTGCAGGTAGTGCCATGGTTTGAACCAATGACCATAGTGCTACTAGGTACTATGTAGCACTATTGAGAGAAAGTCCAGAGAAGGGCAACAAAATTATTAAGGGGACTGGAGGACCTCAATTATGAGGAACTACAAGCACTAAATTTATTCTCACTGGAGAAGAGACGCTTGGGAGGGGACATGATAGCGATTTACAGATACCTCAATGGTAATCCAAGCATTGAAAAAAAAACTATTCAGTCTCAGGGAGTGTGAGAGGACACGTGGCAACACAATGAGATTGGAGTAGAAGCAGTTTAACCTTAAGCTGCTTAGGGGGTTTTTCACTGTCAGGGTGGTAAGGATGTGGAACTCGCTTCCATTATTGGTGGTGTCAGCATGGAATAATAATAATATGTTTAAAAAGACTCTTGTACGTGCATCTTAAGGAACACAACATACAGGGATATGGGAAATGATTATCAACACTAAAACACACACACTACACAGGTTGAACTGGATGGACTATTATCTTTATTCAACCTTACCTACTATTTAACTATGTAACTAAGTGCTAACCACTTAGCCACTCTGCTTAAGCTTGTAGGAGTGACAGAGAGCTGTAAGTGAGATATGACCACCGTCCACTTATAGGATCAGAAGGGAGGAGGATTATGATCATGGGACAGGTAAAAAATCTACCAAAATATAGGTAGAAAAACTGTGATTTTTATATTTTGAGGCACATCAACAATCATTTTACGTTACCTTAAAGTAGAAATACACCCTAACTCTAAAATCGCTGAATCTATAGACTTCCATGATCTAACACTAACCTATCTAGCTCTGTAAAGAAAAAAATCAGTATACATACCTTTTTTGAAACCGATCCGATCCCACGCTGAACTGTCAGCCGCGGCTTCATTGTGGAGGTGAGTGAAGAGGACAACAGAAGCCCCATAGTGAGTCTATGTGTGACGTCACTCCCCATTCATTTCACAACCATTGTTGGCTGTGTCCTCTGCAGAGCTTCCACCACTGGAGACCGGATCAGATCGGCTTCAAAAAAAGTATGTAATGCATTTAGGCATCTATGTTTGGTGAATATGACTTGCTGTTCAAACCGAGCATCAGAATGGGAAGAAAGGGGATTTAGGTGACTTTTATCGTGACATTGTTGTTGGTGCCAGACGGGCTAATCTGAGTATTTTAAAAACTGCTGATCTACTGGGATTTTCACGCACAACCACCTCTAGGGTTTACAGAGAATGGTCCGAAAAAGAGAAAATATCCAGTGAGCGGCAGTTGTGTGTAGAAAAATGCCTTGTTGATGTCAGAGGTCAGAGGAGAATGGGCAGACTGGTTCCAGATGATAGAAAGGCAACAGTAACTCAAATAACCACTCGTTACAACCAAGGTATGCAGAATAACTTCTCTGATTGCACAACACATAGAACCTTGAAGCAGATGGGCTACAGCAGCAGAAGACCACACCGGGTGCCACTCCTGTCAGCTAAGAACAGGAAGCTGAGGCTACAAGTCGCACAGGCCCACCAAAATGGGACAATAGAACATTGGAAAAACTTTGCCTGGTCTGATGAGTCTAGATTTCAGCTGTGACATTCAGATGGTAGGGTCAGAATTTGGTGTAAACAACATGAAAGCATGGATGCATACTGCCTTGTATCAAAGGTTCAGGCTGGCGGTGGAGGTGTAATGGTGTGAGAGATATTTTCTTGGCACACTTTGGGCCCCTTAGTACCAATCGAGCATTGTGTAAATGCCATGGCCTACCTGAGTGTTGTTGCTGACCATGTCCATCCCTTTATGATTACAGTGTACCCATCTTCTGATGGCTAATTCCAGCAGGACAATGCCCCATGTCACAAAGCTCCAACCATCTCAAACTGGTTTCTTGAACATGACAATGAGGTCACTATACTCCAATGGCCTCCACAGTCACCATATCTCAATCCAATAAAACACCTTTGGATGTGGTGGAACGGAAGATTCACATCATAGATGTGCAGCCGACAAATCTACAGCAACTGCGTGATGCTATCATGTCAGTATGGACCAAAATCTCTAAAGAATGTTTACAACACCTTGTTGAATCTATTCCATGAAGATTGAAGGCAGTTCTGAAGGCAAAAGGGGTTCCAACCCGGTACTAGTAAGGTATACCTAATAAAGTGGCCGTAGAGTGCATAAAGGCTGTAGGTTAGCAAAGGCTGTATGTTAACAAAAGTGATACCAATTTTTTATAGTACAGCTTCTTTTATATTGCTCGTGTTGTGGGCCATACCCATATAGCTAGTGTGATTCACCTACTTAGAATAGTATCCTACTTACTGAAATGTCTTAACAATTTCAAAGGAAGTGAACCCATCCCACACTGGCGGGGTCCAGTTATGGCCCAGAAAGGCGAGTGCACCAGGAAAACAGCTGAGCCAGAGTGTTGGCCCAAAGTTTATAGAGCAGCCAGCTGCAGCTGCTTCCTGTTGGGCAGGGTTGTACAGTTAGGAAATTCAAGGATCAGCACAAATGGATAAGACTTTACACTCATATAGTACAAAAAACCCACACCTCTTGTCCTGTTACATTTGATGACAAATTGAGTTTATACTGTATAATGCAAAAGCCAATATTCAACCAAATGAAGGCTTATATAATGCAAATAACTAAGAATAGTCATGTAAATAGGACTTTAAAGGTGCCAAAGGCAACATACTGTATAACAGATTATCATGATACGTTTTTTAATCTGTTGTTGGAACCTATATACATGTCTATTTTCTATCTATATGTAAAAGAGATGTGGTCACTGTAAGACCTAGGGGCTTTATCCACCCTTCTCTTATTCCCTATAACCAATTACTGTACATTTGATCCCTTTCTGCTTATTATACTTCCAATTACCCCCCCCCCCCCTTTCTCCCTCTAATGCCTTCTTCTCCTCTCTCCCACCTCCCCTCCCCCTTCTTTTTTTTCTTCTTCTCCTTCTTCTCTCTCTCACTATTCTCTTTCCTTTTACCATTCTACCAGGTGAACTTACGCTATAACACTCCTATCCATTATATATGCCAGGCTGGGTTCCCGTTGGGTAGCCATGGCTTACAACTTTCATACTCCAGGCATAGCCTTTAACTAAATTTCCAAACAATACCTATATTACCTCACACAATTACGCTGAAACTTGCCACAGATCCCTACAAGCCCATCTTTTCTCTCTGATATAAGAATGTAGGATTTATTGCTTTGACATAGTCTACACACATTTGTACGTGCCCATTGAAAATGCTTTAGTGGGTTGATCCCCTCACCTGCCTTTAGGAGAACCTTTTTCAACCAGGGTGCCTTCTGGGCTCCTCAGTGGTGCCTTCTGGGCTCCTCAGGGGTGCCTTGGCAAAATGCAAAAAATTGCCTCAAATTGCCCAAAATTGTCAGCATGCTGGCAGGTGGATCTCACCTGCAATTGTTTGTTACACAAAGCCACAGATTTAAATTTGTGCAGCATCACAACCTTGGGCACCATACGAGCCATCTACTGTGATTCTAATAAATGATGATCATGTGATAAGGAAGACATTGAGCACCTGAGGATGTTCTTGATTGCCCTTCTCCATCTCCACTGGGGTCACATTAGCTGAATGAGGGAGGGAAAATGAAGGAAATGAGAAACACTGGAATACTAGTCAGTACCAGTGTGCAAAGGTATTTAAGATAAATCCCCTCTAATGTTGGGTGTCCTACATATATTGATGCCGCTGCATTATACCTGTGCAAACGTATTTAAGATAAATCCCCTCTAATGTTGGGTGTCCTATATATATTGATGCGGCTGCATTATGTAGAACTATTCGTTTCTTTTAAAACGGGGTGCCTTAAAATTGTTCACAAATTTGAAAGTGTGGCCTGATTGAAAAAATGTTGAGAAACTTTGGTTTAGGACATGAATATGCTTCACAGTTTTAATAATCTACACTTAAAGCGGAGTTCCGGGCACAGAAATGATTTTTTGCTGAACATACCCCCGGGACAGTCAGGGCTAGCACATTCCACAATGGCTAGCCTCTGATCTGTCCCGGTTCGCACTTACCTTTTAGAAGAAATACTTACTTAGAAAATTTCTTCCACAGCGTTTCCATCTCTGTTGTGGGCAGCTGAAGCCGGCGCGGTCCTCTTCTCTGTCTTCTTCCGCGTCTTCGTGTCCCAGAATGCACTGCACCGGCCCCTCTCGTCACTTCCGGTGCGGCGCCGCATTCCTAAACAGCTTCTGGGCATGCCCAGAAGCTGTTTAGCAGGGGAATGCGGCGTCGCCCGGAAATGACGAGCGGGGCCGGTGCCGTCGCATTGATTCCTGGGAGCTATGACGTTTAGCTCCCAGGAATCATCGCGAGGCAGGAAGTGACGGGGTGAGCCGCGGCTCCGAGGGAGGAAGCAGTCAGAGGTGAGTATTTACGATCTTCAATAAAAAGGTGAGTAAACAAAAAAAATAAAAATAACTATCCAATTCCTTTTCAGGTGAGCTCTACCTAGCGGAGGGGCACAAAAAAAAAAAAATCGTTTTTGTGCCCGGAACTCCGCTTTAACTGAGTTGACAAGGCATGTGTGACCTTCAATTAACTACCTACCAAATTATCTAACGTTGCACAGCAGTGCTTATATCTTCTTTTTAACCAAATGTTGTTCTCATCTGTTCTCATAGTTAGGATGGGAAGGATCATACACCTGTCTCTATGTTACAATTTACATGTTGATTGTGATATTGTATTGAAATTCTATGAAACCCAAATAAATTTTTTTGGAAAAATAAAGAGACGTAGTGAACAGGTAAGCAATTAAGAGACAGTTGTCACTCTACAAGGAGTCCCTGAACAAAAACAATCATGGCAGGATTTCCAGGTATTATATTGTGAAAGATGCATATTTGAAAATATTGCTAAAAACTTACAAGTTACATTAACATGTTAAAACTTATTTGAGATTTAGACGTAGCCTAGGTTCATGCATTCCTGACCAGGCAAAATGCGCTGTTCTGTAGAAGATGTGTGGGTTGCCATGATTCTAATCGCATGCGGTTCAATTTTAGAAGAGGCAAGGACTTTTCCCTGCATTTTTGCGGGTAGAGCAGCAAATTGAAATAAATAGGCTGCCTATCCCAAGACGCAGGTCGCACAATTGTGACCCTAGCCTAGGATCTGCTTTAATCAATAACCTTCTCTGCACCTTGTAAAATATTTTTTTGACTAGTCAGCTTGGGTCAGGTGCTGAAACGGCATAGGACTTACAAATAGCAGACTGGAGGAGGAATTGTCTCTGTGATAGGATTCCTTTATGTCAGAAGCAGGGGAAAAAATGAATAGCACATTTTTTTGTTTTCATAAAATCTGGAAAGCATTAATACAATCATTAATAAAAGTAAAGGAAATACGTTTTCAGCAAAAAATAATTTGAACAGATTAAATTCAGTTTAAATCATTCATGATAATAATCCTTTAGATTTATCTAAAGCCTTAAAAATTCCTGTTTGTTTTGGATAAAAAATTACATTGTTTGATTTTTTTTTTTTACTAAATCTCAAAGGGTGATTGTTGTAACGTTGGATCTTGTGCCAAAACAGGAAGTTTAATATCAATGAGAACCAGTTTTAAGAAGTTTGACAGGACTTTGCAGGATATACTGTTAATTGTTTTTTTTTTTTTTCAGTCACATATCTACATTATCTGAAAGCAGTTAAAAATGTAAGTATCTGCAACTGTCAAAAAGCTTAACACATTATTATATTCAAAGTTTCCTGTGTAAACAATGATATTGCTAAGTACTAAACAGAGACATAGAAGAGTGATGGCAGAGACAAAGTAATATAGAAGAGTGAAGACGTAAAAAAACTAAGTGATCCATTGAGTTTGACCCATTTATGATTATTTTTGTTTGAATTCAAACATGCTTTAGACAAACATGGATCTATACTAAACAAAAGAGTTAAAAAAACAAACATCTTGGGTGTGTGTCTTAGCAATGGAGCAGTAAAGATATCTTGAAAGAGAGTTTTTGGCCTGGGGCTTACTTTTTAGCACAAAGTGCCTCAATTTATGCACCAAGCAGCCCAAGACAGGAAAGGCTCCTAAACCCCCTGGGTCCCACACTGTGTTCATCTCCCAAGGTTATTCAGATCTTCAGTGATAGAGAAAAATGAAGACCCTTGCCAGCAAAATGTCACCTGCACAAAAAACTGAAAATTCCTATCAGATACTTACCGTAATTTTCCATTCCTGATGGTCTCCATGGCAGCCTACGTGTGGGATAACCCCGCCTCCTCTCCAATGGTATAGGACCCCCCTCTATAAATTTCAGCTTGCAGGTACAGCCAGTGTTCCATGTCTTAGCCGAATCCAAGACCAGAGGGTGGGAACTCCAGGTGCCATGGAGACCATCAGGAAAGGAAAATTACGGTAAGTATCTGATAGGAATTTTCCGTTTTCCTGACAGTCTCCATGGCAGCCTACGTGTGGGAAATAACTAGCCCAAGCCACACGGGTGGGAATGTTTCAAATCAAATTTTACTTCAAATTATTAGCAGATAAAACAGTTAAGCCAAAATTAACTGAAGATAAGGAGGCTGGCTCCACACAATAATGTGTCATAAACGTATTTACAGAAGACCAGGAAGCCGCTCTGCAGACTACTTCTGGTGCAACATGATGTGAAACCGCCCAGGACGTTGAGATGCTTCTCGTTGAGTGGGCTGTCACCGCCTCTGGAGGAGCCAAACCCTCTACACAGTAAGCTTGTTGAATAGCAGACACAATCCAGGCTGCAATGGACCTTGACGAGGCCCGCTTTCCTCTATTTTTGCCTGAGAAGAGGACGAAGAGGTTATCTGATTGTCTGAAGGAAGATGTTGACTGGAGATATTCCATTAGAGTCTTCCCTACATCCAAGGGATGAGGTTCATTATCCTCAGAAGATCGAAAGGTAGGAAGCACAATCTCCTGGTTTTCATGAAAAACCGATGATACCTTCGGATTGGAATTGAGCATCCGAATTAGGACCACTCGATCCAGAAAGAACGTGAGGAAAGGTTCTTTATGACCAAGGGAACTGATCTCAGAGACCCTTTTGGCTGAAGTGATTGCCACTAAAAAGGCTCTCTTAATGGTAAGTTCTCTGATAGAGATGGAGTCCGTCAAACTGATTCTTGAAAGGACGTTAAGGACAAGAGGAAGGTCCCATTGTTGAAACCTTGGCTTCCTCTGAGGTCTGAGTCTGACCACACCTTTGAAAAATTGCTGTATGAGTACATGCTTGGCCCAGGGGAACCCTGAGAACACCGATAAGGCTGATATTTGCACCCTGAGAGTCCCAACTGAGAGAGATTTATCCAGTCCCGCTTGAAGTAACTTCAGAACTTCTTGAACTCCAAAATTCGAGGAAGGATTTCCCTCCGGGTACGTGAATTCTAAGAATCTAGACCAGACTCTGCAGTAAACTCTGTTCGTGCTAGGTCTTCTGGAGTTCATTAAAGTAGGGATTGCCCCAGGAGGGCATCCGAGTGACTCCAACCTCTCCCTCTCAAGAACCAGACCGTTAACCTGAGCAGAGCAGGGCAGGGGTGTAATGTTGTTCCCTGCAAGAGAAGGCCTGGTCTGAGAGGTAGGGGAATCGGGCTCCGATAACTGAGCTGCAGGAGAAGTGGGAACCAGGGCCTGTTTGGCCAATGAGGGGCCACCATGACGATCTCCACATCTTCTGCTTGGAGTCTTTGAAGAAATCTGAGGATGATGGGAAACGGGGGAAAAGCATATGCCCTGCTGAATTCCCATCTGTCGGTCAGAGCATCTGTCCCGCAGGATTGGTGACACCTGCTGCGTGTGAAGTACCGGTCCAGCTTGTGGTTGCATGGAGATGCAAACAGGTCTACTTCGGGTGAGACCCCTAGTGACAGAATCCACTTGAATGAGTCGATGTGTAGAGACCACTCGTTGTGATTCAACTGGACTCTGGAAAGGAAATCTGCCTGGACATTCTGTGGCCCTGGAATGTAGGCCGCCGAGATGTTGGACAGATGGGCTTGGGCCCATGTCATGATTGGGTTTACCTCTTGAAGTGGGGGGAGACTTCTGGTTCCGCCCGGTCTCTTCACATAAGCCACTGCCGTGGTGTTGTCCATTCGGAGAAGCACGGATTTGCCTTCTATCAGGTGGTGGAAAGCTTGAAGAGCTAGAAAAGCCGCACGGAGCTCCAGGATGTTGGGAGACCAGGGAGTGGGCTTGTGGAGGCCATCTCCCTTGAGCCACCTCTGCCATGCAATGGGCTCCCCAACCAGAGTTTCTGGCGTCTGTTGTAATGATGACCCAAGAGATGGGAACTAGGGAATGGCAATTGAGCAGGTTCTTGTGTTGGAGCCACCATAATAAGCTGTTTCTCATGCTGTGGGAAATAAAAATACGCTGCTCGTGTTTTTCCGGATTCCACTGAAGAAGGAAGCCCCTTTGAAACGGCCGTAGACGCCACAGTGCCCACTTGACCATAGGGGCCGTTGAGACCATAGTGCCTATAATTTTGAGACACTGGGATGCCGTCAGAAAGGAGGAGGAGAGGGCTGGACGGATCCTCTCCCACACCTCTGGGATTTTCTCTAGAGGAAGAGAAAGTGTATTCTGGACGGTGTTGAACTGAGCCCCTAGATAAACCAGATGTTGAGAGGGCTCCAGATGACTTTTTTGTAGATTCAACAACCATCCGAACTCCATGAGAGTTGAGGTGACCAGGTCCCTGTGGGACAGAAGTTGATCCTTGTCTTGTGATAACAGTAGAAGATCGTCTAAGTAGTGGTGAAGACGCACACCTTTCATTCTGATTAGAGCTACCACAGCCAGAAGGACCTTGAACACCCTTGGGGATGTGGATAGGCCAAGAGGAAGACAGATGAACTGGAAGTGTCGAAGCTCTATCGCGAAACGAAGAAACTTGTGGAAGTTCACTGCTATAGGCACGTGGAAATATGCGTCTATGAGATCTATTGACACTAGCCAATCTCCTGGAAGCACTGCTTTCTGAATGGTAGATAAGGTTTCCATTTTGAACTTTTCATTCTTTATGAATCCGTTGAGATAGGTGAGATCTATCACAGGACGCCATGATCCATTTTTCTTCTGCACTAGAAAGAGGGGCGAATATACGCCTTGGAATCTTTCTTGCACGGGCACAGGAACTATTGTGCCCTGAGCCGCCAAAGTGTTTACATAGTCAAGCAAAACACTTCTTCTCTCGTCCTGAGAAGGCAAGCGAGTGGGGATGAACCTGGAAACGGGATCTGTCGAGAAGGTCCATGTGTGTCCTATGGACACTGTCCTAATGGTCCAGATGTCTGAGATTGAGGCCACCCAGACACGCTGAAAGTGGAGCAGGCGTGCCCCCACCTGGTATGTCTGAACGGGCCCCATCTCAAAAAGACTTTAAGGTTTCTTGCCCGGAAGGTGCTGAGCCTCCGACCGTCATACGAGAGGATGCTTGGCTTCCTTTCCAATTTCTCCTATAATCTCGCCCAGGCCTGTATGAGCGGGCATCTCTTGAACACTCTGCAAACTGCTTTCTTGGTTGCTGCTTCTTAGGGCCAAAGAGGCGCCTATCTTGGGGAAGGAAACCTGACTTTCCACCCGTCACTTTAGTAATTGCATTATCCAATTTGTTTCCAAATAAAGAAGATCCTTCAAAAGGGATTTTGCACCTAGCCTGCTTGGAGGCTGGGTCTGCCAGCCAGGGACGCAACCACAGGGCCCGTTTGGCTGTGACAGAAGCCAACATGGATCTGGATAAGAGATGTAACACATCAATGGATGCTTCTCCAAGAAACACAGAAGCTAACTTCAGTTCCTGAACAGGAGAGTTTTCTACTGCATCTTCAGAGACACTCCTTAATTTCAGTTCAACATCAGAAACCCAGGTTTCCATGGCCTTAGACATAGATGCTAATGCTAGCACAGGTTTACAAGCCGCACCGGCCGTGATATAGATTCTCTTTAAATCTAGATCCATTTTCCTGTCCAGAGGGTCTTTAAAGGAAACCGCATCGTCCAGCGGTAGGGTAACATGTTTTGCTAGTCTGGAGACTGCGGCATCGACCAGAGGAGCCGATTCCAGATAACTGACCTCTTCTGGTTTAAAGGGATACAATTTAACCAATTTGGAGGATAAGGAGGCCTTGCTATCCCCTCTACTCCATTCTTCCAGAATGACATCCTTTAATTCTGAAAGGAGCGGAAAGTTTAGCCGCTCTTTCCCCAGGTGTTTGAAAAACCTTCTCTGTTTTGTTTGTGGGGTAATGGGATCTTCCCATTTCAGAGCCTCTTTGACTGCTCTTATGAGAGGTGAAACAAGGGCGAAATCAAAGCCCCCAACTGCACCTTCCTCTTCATCCGAATCACTTTCTGAGGATTTTCCGGAAGTGAAGCTTGGTTGAGAGGGACCTTGCTCTTCAGGAGCCTCAGCAGGAGAGCTGGAAGTAGCAGGCCCAGGTGTGGGACTAGCACCCCACTCTTTCATGGATTGTTGGACAATACGTTTCACCAGGGATTCCAATCTCTGATCTTCAGACTCTCTCTCACCAGAAGCACGAGCAAAACAGGGCTCGCAAAGGGACTTGTCCTCTGGGACATGCGCCCCACAACCCCAGCAGGCTCTCTGGGCCGTATGGCTACTGTGGCGGTGTGTGCAGTGTCTGGAGGAGGAATTTGAGCGTCTCCTTTCATGCCTGCTCCCTGATCAAGACTCACGGCGTCTTGACCTTGAAGAAGATTCTCTTGGTGGCCTGACAGGGTCTCTTTCTTGACCAGACCTGAAGGAGCTGGGAGAAAGAGAAATCCAGGGAGACACAGGATTTAGCCATGAATCATGAGCCAGCATCCCTCCCTTCATATCCCCCTAGAATGTACCAGCACTCACCTGTTGTGAGAGGGCTGGCCACAAGGGGGCGGTGAAGCAGGATCCATGTTTCAGGCAAAACTAAAACTGACAAGGAAATAGAGAGCATACAGCGGATCACTACAAGGTAATAAGGAACACTCAGGTGTCATCAACCGCCCCCCCCCCCTGCACACCGCCAAAAGGTATACAGCATCCGGCCCCACATACCTGGATTCACAACGGACAAGGTACCGGGAAGATGTCGCTATGCCCACAGTGCTTACCACTCGCACTGGGGCTGACAGGCGTTTAAATTTCCACTCCAGGATTACGTCAGCGATGACCGGCCGCGATCGCAAGTGCACATTGCCTTGCTTCCGATCAAGCAAGGAGCGTTCCAGCCGCCATTGGGCCACCAGGGATAGCAAAGAAAGTACATTTAAGACACACAAACAAAACAAATACGCTGCCATGGAGGAAGATAAATCTTCAGACCCTGTCAGGATATCCGTCGGCCATCCGAAGCACCGCACAGTTATCAGCCAAAGGGGATTTTTGAATGTCACTCACCCGCCCGTGGCTGGGCCCTGGACATAGACACCGACTTTCATTCTGAGGTAAGCCGACCAAATTTCAACAGGAAATAATCCAAATAGGGTCCTTGGAGGAGGACAAAAAAGGAACACTGGCTGTACCTGCAAGATAAAATTTATAGAGGGGGGTCCTATACCATTGGAGAGGAGGCGGGGTTAACCCACACGTAGGCTGCCATGGAGACTGTCAGGAAATGTTTCACTACCCAAGAGCATACTTGCTACCTGATAACACAGGATAGGGGACCGCACTGTGGGAGCTTCCCTGGATAAATCCAGCATGAACATCCCTATGGACACTCCACAAATTTAATATCCGGAATAACTTACAGAATCAATAGATTCTCAAGCCCCAGAAGACTTATTGGCAGTCTTCAGTGGACAGCTCTGATATCTATTCTCAGCTTTGCAAACAGATCTTGACTCCTTAGCACAATGGATTTGGGGGGAGCTAACAGAGGTTAAGCAGCAAGTCTCCTATGTAAACAGTTTCAAAACTGGAAGACTCCTTATCCATGGTGGAGTCTAGGCTAACAGCACTGTAAACTGTGAATGCTGACACAGGTTCTCACACAGCTCAGATTGAAAGTGGATGACAGTAATGATCAAATCCGAGGCATCCCAGAAACTAACAGGGACCTACATTTGGATTATGATACAAGCTTTGCTGAAAACCCTCCTGCATAGCTCCCAAATGTCCCTGATTTCGAGGGACTGTCCCTAAATTGGAACAAAGTCCCTCTGTCCCTCTTCCCTTCTCATGTGTCCCTCATTTTGTCTGATCTATATAGTTGTATATAAAATACACCACTTATCTTTCAAAAAGTGTTTCCCAGAGCTAAACCTTTTGTCCAATTTCTAAATTGCTGTATTTGTAAGTACCAATAACCAATATAAACAAATAGTAGTGGTAAAAAAAAGCACTTGTGGGTTTAACCAGACATTTTTTTGTACAGTTCTCCTTTAAGGGGGCATGGCAGGGGGTGTCTCCTATGCCTACATACTTTTGCTAATAGGTGTATCTCATTCCCATCTCAGGAAGTTGGGAGGTATGCTCCTGGATAGACTCCCCTGCTGAAAACTAATTAGACAGAGTCCATAAAGTGGCGGGCCCAAAAGACCTGGACAACTGAAATGGCATAAGAGATGTCCTATGCCGCATCCATTTTTTTGTGATCAAAGTGGAGGCAATACCAAAGATATGGGAGAATGAGCCAGTAGAATTCGATAGAGCCCTTATCTTCTTTTTTCAGACCTTTCTAGCCAGACCTATTTTTAAGAAGGAAACAGCACCCTTTACTACAGTGTATCAGCAAAGCTGAAGCCAATTTCCGATGGGGGTGAACCTTTTCATCTACAAGTGAGAAAGGAAATTCCTCAATTTAACTTAGACGCCAGAACTACCACCAGCTCTAGTGGCTAACCCTGTGCCTCTACACCACCGAGGACCTCTTTCCAAATGCCAGAGAAGCCATTGCTAAAGGTTGGTGAGGAGAACCCAACGCCTAGACCCTACAGCAACTGAAACATAGCATTCCTCCCTTGTCCTTGTGGGCAAGGCGGAGGACATATACTATACAAGTAGCACAAAGGTCAGCACATGTGTTTTGGGCAACTGCCAGGGATTTACTGTAACTAATAAATGAAATGGAACTAATATGAACTCACATGGCTCTCCCTACTGGCCAAATAGTAAAGCATGGGTGTATCTTTGGTAAAGGTAATCGATTCTTGGTTCTTAAATGGGAGACAAGCTCTTGTATGGTTTGTAGATTCAGACCCACAGCCCTGAGTCTCATCTTTCATTGCTCTATAGCAGGGATCCTCAAACTATGGCCCTCCAGCTGTTGCAGAACTACACATCCCATGAGGCATTGGAAAACTCTGACATTCACAGACATGACTAGGCATGATGGAAATTGTAGTTCCTGAACAACTGGAGGGCCATAGTTTAAAAACCCCTGCTCTACAGCATTAAATACCATTTCCTTAAATAGGCTATGCTTACTGTTTTTAAGCATGTGAAACCTAATTTTTTCTTTTACTCAAATCCTTTCTGCCCTTGTGTTTCTGGGGTCTAAATAATAGTTACGTTTTTCAACCGCCAATTTTTGCTGCTAAACCTACTGTATTCTTGTTGCCCATTTTCTTCTTCTTGTCTTGCTTTTTTGTTACCTCCATGCTTCCTCCTTCTGCAAACAGGGATTGAAAGGATTAACTTTCTGATAACCACATTCATTACTACTGCTCTCCTTTATTCCTAACATAGACTCAGGTAAAATTAGACTGCTTCATACCTCTAGGGAAATTGTGAAATGTTTCCAAGACTTTTGCAGAGATCGTCATCATTCCTCACTCCTCTGCAAATGCAGGCTCAGTCACGTAAAATAAATTAAAATTTACCAATCCTTATCTACATACCGCTACCCCCGTAGGAGCCGCTAATTAGGATAGGTCCTCTGTTCTTTGCCTATGGGATTGGCTGCTACAGCCCTATGTGACTCTTGGGTCAGGCAGAGCCTATTTAGGGCCCTGGCTCCTAGGTTTGGTGCACATTTTCACGTGTGGGTATCGTAGGCAAAGGTCACCTGTCTAACGTTCCAATACACTCCAGATGTATAGGGAATGGATAGCCATCCTTCTGGAGACCTCCTCATTTGGGTTCAGACCAGCCGGGCCGCATTCCACCTCTTAAGACAGATGCTGTTGGCACACCTGCACTGCTACCCATTGCTATATGTAAATTACCGTGTTTGTCGGCCCATACCCCTAATGGCAATAACAAAAACAGAAAAGAAAAAGATGGAGCTTTCTAGGCCAGTTGGGAGAAGGAGGACCACAAACTACAACAATTTGTAAAAAATATATGTTTATTAATACATATTAAAAACATGTACAAATGGGACATGTGGGAGGTTCCCATATGAAGAATACAAATAAATTAAAAAACACAGTGCAGAAATACATTCCCTGGCTGGGAATGCCGATACTTAGAGTAGATGTTGAAGCGGGTCTCTGATAAAACATGGTCTAGAGGTCCCAGCAAGCCAACACGTTTCGCATAGGGCTTCGTCAGGGCCAGAGAGACCAGACAAGACCGGATAAACAGGAATGGCAGGATAAACCATAGGATCACTATAACAAAATGGAAGGTCCAAGTATCATCTCCATTATCGAAATTTCTTATTTAAACACTGCTCAGAGGTATATATATATATATATATATATATATATATATATATATATATATATCTCCTCAAAGTAGTTAGTTCTTTGGGTTAGGTTTACACCAAACAGGGTGCACGATAACTCACTTCAGTTAGAGCGGGCTGTAATGGCCTTATATAGAATACGCATACCGGTTTTCTGTAATTACACATCTGATGGTGCCAGGAGAGTCAACATAGTTCTAACATATCAAATATATGACTCCTGCCCTCATCGGTAGGGAGAGCCTCAGATTTCGTGATCCTCTGCGTGTTCCTGCCCACGCAGGCAGATCCAGATACACCACATCCACAGGCCTTCCTTTATCTAGATGGCAGCTCACTTCTTCATAGAAGGTTAATAGATTTTTCATGAATCTATGCTGATTACTACTAATGATACCGTTTTCATTACTCAGTTATTCAACTACTCAGATATTAAGTCTTGTATATAATCCCTTATCATCCCCTCCAATATCTTACAGATTATTGATGTTAGGCTAACCAGGATGTAGTTCCCAGGGATATATCTCGGCCCTTTTTCAAAAATTGGTACCACGTTGGTTTTTTTCTAATCAGCTGGTACCATTGCCGTCAGTTGACTATCCATAAAAATTAGGAACAATGGTCTGGCTATCACCTGGCTGAGTTCTTTAAGGACCCTCGGGTGTAAGCCATCTGGTCACGGTGACTTAATTATGTTAAGTTTTTCAAGTCTAGTTCTGAGTCTGTCTTCTGTTAACCATGAGGGTGCTTCCTGTGACATGTTATTAACTTTAACATTACAAGCTGGGTTAACGTAGCCCCCCCAATTCCTTTGTGAAGACTGAGGAGAAGAATTTATTTAGCACCTTAACCTTCTCTCTGTCCTTTATAGCCATTTTCCCTTTGTCATCCTTTATGGGGCCAATGTGTTTTGGTCTCACTTTCTTACTATTTTTATACTTAAAGAATTTCTGTTTTTTTTTTGTTTGTTTTTTTACTCTCTTCCGCTATGTGCCTTTCATGTTCTATTTTATCCACCCTAATTTCACTCTTACATTTCTTATTGCATTCTTTGTCATTTTGGAATGCTGCCAATGACCCCTCAGCCTTGTGTTTTTTGAAGGCCTTTTCTTTAGTTTTTATATGCATTTTTACATTGGAGTTTAGCCACCCAGGGTTTATTTTAGCTCTTTTAAACCTATTCCCCATTGGAATGCATTGGCCAATACCTTTATTTAGTATGTTCTTAAGGCTCCATTCACACCTAGGCGTTTTCGAGCGTTTTTCAGCTCCAAAAACGCTAAAAAAACGTTCCAAAACGCCCAACGAGTAAAACCCCATTCATTTAAATGGCCCCTGTTCACATCTGAGCGTTTTAATGCCTGAAGCAAAAGCCTGTAGCTGAAAAAAGTACATGAGCTTCTTTTTGGACTGATTACCAGCGTTTTTGATAGATGTCAATGCCTGCCTCCAAAAACACCTGAAAAAAATGCCTGAAAATCACGGTAAAATCGCGGTAAAAATTGCAATAAAAAACGCACGAAAACGCTACGCTCAAGTGTGAATGCAGCCTAAAGCACTCCCATTTTTCCTTCGTGTTCTTTGTTTCTAGGATTTTATTCCATTTAATAGCATCTAGCATAGAGCGCAGTTTAGGGAAATTGGCTCTTTTGAAATTCAGTGTCCTTGTATTACCCTTGTGTTTCCTATTTCTATGATTTATACTGAAATTAATTGACCTATGGTCACTGTTTCCTAAGTTTCCCCGTATTTCTACATCCGCAATCAGGTCTGTATTATTTGTAATCAGTAGGTCTAGTAATGCATTGTTTCTCGTTGGTGCGTTCACCCATTAAATTGTCCTGCATAACATTTAGGAAATGGTTAGCCTGCTCTGGTGCCTGCACCCTTGTCTCCTGCCATGTACGTTCCCAGCTTTCCTTAAGTATGGAGATTCTTCTCAGTGTTGCCTGTTGCTTCCCTAGATTCAGGACCTGAGCTTCTGGGGAAGCAATTTGCTTACATTTTGTGCAGCTGTATTCGACCTTGATCGCATGATCTAGGAACGCATACATGCCACAAAATGTACACCGAGTCACATCTCCACACCGGCCGGGCATCGTACCCAATACTCAAATGGGGATTGGGGATTTAACTCTGTTCGATTAACTCTTAACTATCTTCTTGACTCTAATTTCTCTGCACACAGTTACTCCTCAGTCACACACAGTTACTTAGCAATATTCAACACCACTCAGGTACTCCACTCAGGTACTCCAAATACTCAGGTATTCACTTACTCAGGTATTCACACTACTCAAGTACTCCGCAGCACTCAGTTACTCCGCAGCACTCAGTTACTCCGCAGCACTCAGTTACCCCGCAGCAGTCACTCCACAGCACTCAGCAGTACTCAGTTACTCCACAGTTACTCACAATACTCAGCATTACTCAGTCACTCACAGTACTCAGTTACTCCACAGCACTCAGCAGTACTCAATTACACCACAGCACTCAGTTACTCACAGTACTCAGTTACTCTGCAGCAGTCAGTTACTCGCAGTACCCAGTCACTCTGCAGTACTCAGTTACTCGCAGTACTAAGTTACCCACAGTACTCAACACTCACAAAACTCAGACACTCACAGTACTCAGTTACTCCGCAGCACACAGTTTCTCCGCAGCACTCAGTTACTTGCAGAACTCAGTTACTCGCAGTACCCAGTTACTCCGCAGTACCCAGCCAATCACCGTACTCAGTCACTCACAGAGCTCAGTTACTCACAATACTCAGCATTACTCAGTCACTCACAGTACTCAGTTACTCACAATACTCAGCAGTTCTCTGTTACTCACAGTACCCAGCAGTACTCAGTTACTCACAATACTCAGCAGTACTCAGTTACTCATAGTACCCAGCAGTACTTAGTTACTCACAGTACCCAGCAGTACTCAGTTACTCACAGTACTCAGCAATACTCAGTTACTCACAATATTTAGCAGTACTCAGTTACTTATAGTACAACACCCTCCTCACCTAGTTTACCCACTAACCTCTGTCAGCCTGTCACAGTCAGCCTATGTTATCTATTAGTTGTGCCTCCCCTGTACTGGCCCTGAAGGGCTTGTCAGTTTCCTCCCTCTCCCCCAGTCAGCCGGTCACTCCCTGCTCTGCTCGTGTCACACTCACACACACTCCCCCTCCAGTATGTTATACACTCACCCGCTGCCTCTCCCAGTCAGCCTTTGTCACCTGGCTCATACACAAACTCTCTAGGTCACTTTATAATCCCCCAGTGAGTGGTACTGCTTAAAACTATTCAAGAAAGACAGATGATTAGGCATGTCTGAACAGGCGCCATCATGTATGACCTCGGGGATAGGCCATCTGCAGTTTCAACCAGGTTTAAAAGAGGGGGCTTTCAACTCATCCCTACTATCTGGGAGGTTTTGATTACACTATTTTTGGTTAGATGGACACTTTCATCCCCTATCAGAAATGCATAACATGTTTGACACCCCCACTCCCCCTATAAAAAATAATACAATTGCACTACATCATTTCCTAAAACTGGGACAGGATCCAAACACTACCTCCTCTTACTGAGTTTTAGACACTTTGTCTAAAACCTGTACAAGTTCTACACAGATTATCCCAATTGTCTCACAGGGCCTCAATCTCCAGGAAAATTTAAGAAACAGGCTATAAGATTCTATCCTTTAGTACAGGGCTCAACAAATCCAAGGTGCCAGGTCGCCATGGCAAGTAGAAATTCTGTCCTGGCGTCTGGGCTTTTGTCAGTGACAGGTGCTTCAGCTCAGCTGCCATTACAGGGCGGGCTGCAAGGCGCCACTTTCATCATGAGGAATGTGATTAACAGAGATGAAGACACCCTGAGAATGGAGCAGGAGGACAGTGGCGCGGTACCTGCTGATACAGCAGTGAGAGCGAATGGCCAGCAGAGTCCAGTAAAGTTAGGGGATCCCCAGGGCCACCCATCCCCGCTGCTGCTGCCACTCTCTCTCTCGAGGTATTGCTGGAGCAGGCTGAGGGAGTCAGCGCCCCAGCTCAGGGATGTTGGGGTTTCCGGAGTCCATGTGTAAGGAAGGGGCTCACCTGCTGGTGGCACTGTAGCTCCCAGATCCAAAGGATTCAGTTCCAGTGTCCACCAGTGGGTGTCTCTCAGCAGCCAGAAGCTGACATCTCATGCAATCAGTCATCACCTGATGCTGGTTGCAGCAAGCATATTTAAACCCTGTGCATGCTCTTCCTCACTGCCTTGGTGTTGTCTCCATGTGCCCCTGATCTGTGTTCCTGTGTCCCTGCATCCTGACCCTGATCCTGGACCCTGATCTTGACCATGCAGCCTGATTCCTTCCTACCTGCTTACTCTGTCTCCCGTTACCCTCTCCCTGTTCTGTCTTGTTCCCAACTCCCTTTGCTTGATCTCACGTGTATGACCCTGGCTCTGTTACGATTTGTTTATCCTGTTTTCTGTATATATTTGGTTTGAGCAGTTGTTCATTGTGTGTCACTATTGTTTGGTTATCTGGTTTGATTTACATAGTTTTAGTTTTCTGGTGGTGCGTTTACATTTGTGTTATTCACTTATTTTTAAATAAATTATTTTCTTTTACACTATATTTGTGCCTGATATTCTCTGTGGCGGTCCACACATTTCTGGTCACATCTGTTACTGACATAACACCAAGGCCAGTCCTGACCAGAAGTGGCTGCACAGGGAAACCATCTTGGCTCTGCTGTTGTGTCTTGCAAGATGCATCCTGAGGAGTTTATCTACTTTTCTTTGCTAGTGACAGAGGAAAAAGAATACTGCTGCCAGATATTAAAGGAATGGGCCAATGACCAGCTGTTAGAATGCATTCATCTTGCTCATTCTCTAGTTGATCAGGGCAGGATGCTGTTTGGTGATTTTCAGCCATTGATTTAAGTTTGTGCTTAGTTGGCTTTGTCCAGTACTCCTAAAGGCAGTGATTACTTTTCTCCCCCCTTCAGTATGGCTCAGGTAGAATCACTGGTATGGTTATTGGAGGATGAACCCCTTCCTCGTGCTAGACACCCGCCTGCTCAAAGATTCCTCTCTCCATCACCCACAGCAACCACAGTTGCAGCCCGGTATACCCTACTACCAACCATATGTCAGTACCCTGTTTCCACTTGCTGCACCTACCCTGCCTTTAACCCTTGAAGATTACCTCTTCTCCGCTGCCTGCGCCAATCCCTCAGAAATCCTCCTTAACAACTGCTCCCTCTTTTTCAACATCCCCCAGCTTTTCTTTGCCATCAGCTGCTCCCCCTACTCACAGCCCTGTGTTCACATGCAGAACCTCAGTGGCAAAACCCAAAAAGAAACTAAAGTTTTTCCCAACGTGCAAACTCTTACCACTATTCAATCCTGGTTCCACGCCAGCCGATCTGCTCCAGCCTGCCTCCATGCCAGCCAATCTGCCCCAGTCTGCCTCCACGCCAGCCAAACTGCCCCAGTCTGCCTCCACGCCAGCCAATCTGCTCCAGCATGCCTCCATGCCAGCTGATCTGCTCCAGCCTGCCTCCACACCAGCCATTCTGCTCCAGCCTGCCTCCACGCCAGCTGATCTGCTCCAGCCTGCCTCCACGCCAGCTGATCTGCTCCAGCCTGCCTCCACGCCAGCCGATCTGCTCCAGCCTGCCCCTATGATTGCCAATGGGGTTAAGCCGGCCTCTGACGATCTTGAACCTGATAACCCAACTAACCTTGCTGATCCTCTGCCCGCTGCTCAGACTGATGTGCCTCTGCCCGCTGCCCAGCCTAATGTGCTTCTGACTGCTGCTCAGCCTGATGTTTCGGTGCCTGCTGCCCAAGTTGATGTTCTGGTGCCTGCTGCCCAGCTTGATGTTCCAGTGCCTGCTGCCCAGCCTGATGTACCGGTGCCTGCTACCCAGCTTGATGTACCGGTGCCTGCTGCCTAGCTTGATGTGCCGGTGCCTGCTGCCTAGCTTGATGTTCTGGTGCCTGCTGCCCAGCTTGATTTTCTGGTGCCTGCTGCCCAGATTGATGTTTTGGTACCTTCTGCCCAGCTTGATGTTTTTCGGTGCCTTATGCCCAGCTTGATGACCCAGTGCCTGCTGCCCAGCCTGATGACTCTGTGCCTGCTACCCAGCCTGCCTCTGGACATCCTGTCCCCAACAATCTGCCTGCCTCTGATGGTCTGCTGCTTGATGACAAGTCTACCTATAATGATCTGCTGTCTGATGACCTGCCTTCCTCTGCCTCTGATCCGGTGCCAGATGTCCAGCCTGATGGTCCCATGCTCGATGTCCAGTCTGCCTCTACCATTGGCCAGCCTGATCTTAGTTCTCTTTTACCTAGCACCCAGCCAGGTTCTCCTGACTCAATACCAGCTGCTCAGTTGGATTGTCATGCAAAGGCTAAGTGTTCACCTGCTAATGGGACTGAAAGCTCTGAGTCCTCACATGCCTTATTTTGGTTACTTGTTTGGTCTGATATTCATTTGTCAGTTGCCTCGGTTGAGTTCCTCTGGCAGTGTGTTGTTCCTATGGCTCCAAAGCCTGGTGGTCCGGACATAACCTTGGTAACTAGTAGCTGCATTTGCCTCCATGGCCCTGCTCATGGTAAGCTCCCAGGGAATGGCAGAGTACTATCTGTGCCTCGCCATGATCCAGATGCGCTTGCCACAGCTCCAGTTACACTAGGGGAGCCGGGTCGGGTAACCAGTGTCTATGAGATACCTTGGTGGCTTTTGAAGTGCAGAGTAAGTTCTGGAAACCAGGCAAGCTACTTGGTTATGGTGAGACACTTCTGTGTCAGAGTTCCGGTATTGTCACATGACCCCAGGGCTAAGTCTGCAGATAACTCATGGGACCTGAGCATTGGGGTACCTGCTGTTTTGAGGGATTTGGAGTCTTGAATTCTGTACATTTCAGAGGATCTGGCCAGTTGCTTGGGCAATGTGAAATGTTGTCCCAAAACATCTGGAGTGCCAAGGTTCGGCATCACTGCCCTAGACTATGCCTGTGTTATATTGTTTAATACGTTACTCCCCTAGCTATTTCGAGCTCTGAAGTCATTTGCTTACCTCTGAAGTCATTTGTACTCACGCCCATAAAATCACGCACCCATTTTTAACATGCCTTGAAACAAGTGGTTACATATTTGTGGAACAGTAGGCAAACTTTTAAGGTGTAAAACCAAATTTAATTTGTCACTGCGCAGAGAAAGAATGCAATGCACTTAGCATGCCACTGCAAACTGTGGGTATGGCAAAATTGCGGGAAAAATGGGAGGAGCTTCAAGAGGTATGTTTAAATAAAACCTAAACTCAATCTGCTATAGGCTAAAAGGGCGTAACACACAGATTGCAGGGGTCATGAGTATGTAGCGCACGGTGTGAAGGGATCCTGAGTGCATAATGCACAGAGTGCAGGGTCAGGAGTGCACAACTCACAAAGTACAGAGGTCAGGAGTATGAAATGCACAGAAAGCAGAGGTCAGCGGTAGTGATGAGCTGAAGTTTGGTTCGGTGAACATTACCAAAGATTGGATCCGGAATTCGAACCTCATTAAAATCAATGGGAACTAAACCTTAGTTTTGAGTAATGACTATTTTCTAGGGTACACTGATACCGGATACTCGTACTCGTGCAAATGCTCCAGATACCCGAAACCCATACGTTTGCGGTGTGATTTGAGACCATATAAAATTAATGGGCACAAATTGCACTCCAAAGAATCGCATGCGATTTGAACAGGAATGCGGTGTGATTCCTATCCAAATCGCATGTGATTTCCTCCACCGCTCCTGTGTTTGTGAACCCAGTAAAGAAAGAGAAACGCCATCTAGTGCAGCAATGGGCAGTTTATTAAAATGTTTTATCAGCTCACAATAAAGTACATATCTTGTAAAATCCAATGTATAATGTCCTCGTCCCACTAATAATAGAAAACCACAGCCGCTGGAGGTGCTAACAGGGCTGGAAGAGATGTATAGGCGGTCTGCCCCAAAGCTGACATCACTTCTGCCCTATACCCACAGGGACCCAGGAACTTCTCCTCCAGCCTTGTAAGCACCTCCTATAAGCAGCAGTGTTTTTTTATCATCAGCGGGACAGAGACACTATGCAGATTTGGAATTGACGAGATATGTACTTGACTGCAGAGGTGCATAGGTCCGGAGAACCATAATAACAAATGCCCCTTGCCCCTTCCCCATACAAAACCACACTTACAAATGATTAAGTTGGAAAGGGCAAGGCCACAGCTTTATTAACTTTCACAACAAAACAAGTATACATTTAGACCAGTGCCAGCCACAGTTGTACTGTGAGCACTCTTAGTCCTTAACAAATTAATTCCAAAAGGTGAAAGGGGGAGGGTCTGTCGTTATCATCAGTGCAGGACAGACAGCCTACCCCCCAATTTACAAACAAGGGCATAACCCATTACTATAATTTTAACTGCTGGCAAGGTCAAAACCGCCACGAAAGCTGTGACAGACCGACCAAGAATAGGGCGGGGGGGTGGTTAGCTCTTCAACCACGTTTTCTTCAAGACCCAGAATTCCCTGGGTAGGGGATATTTAACTGAGCTCAGGCCCAACCCTGTGCCCAAATTCCATCCAATCAATTCTCCACGTAGCCTCCTGCTATAAACAAGACCCCTGACCATGCCCCCATCAGTCAAGGCTCTCTTTCCCTATAGGGATCAAGAGGCCTTCATTAATGTGACGTCCATGGTCCACCCACCAGGTGGATGTCCCCTGGTTTCAATGGGTATGCATTTACAGGCATCATTCTGGTATGTATTTCTTCAGCAGATGATTCTCTTTTGCAGAAGTGATCTGAGTAGCTAATTAGCCACTCAATCAATTCTGCAGGTGCCCCCCCTGCCACCACCTCTCTTGGGCTCTCCGGTCTCATCGTGGAGGCCGGGAGCGATGCAGCCGGCGGGGATGGCTTCCCTGTACAGAGAAAGGAACTGATGTCCTCTCTCTGTGGCCCCAGAAACTGGGAACGACGAGTTATGTTGTCACTTCCAATTTTAGCTCTTTGTGTACCTGGCTAAAATACCCCAGATCTCTCCATAAAGAGGACCTGTCACAGCCCATGCTGTCACAAAGGATGTTGTTCATCCCTTGTGATAGCAATGAAGTTCATAAAAAAAAAAAAGTAAAAATATAAGAAAAAAAATGTAAAGTGCCTCTGTCCCACCATGCTTACGTGCTAATGCGAACACATACGTTACTCCCGCATGCATATGTAAACGGTGATTGCACCACATATGTGTGTCGCGAACGTCAGAGTGAGAGCAATAATTCTAGCACCAGACCTCCTGTGCATCTCTAAACTGTTAACCTGTAAAGGCATTTAAAATGTCGCCTACGGAGAATTTAAGCACCGTAGTTTGCCGCCATTCCACAGGCAGCCGTGGTTTTAAAGTATGACATGTTAGCTATCTATTTACTTGGCATAACATCATCTTTCACATTATACAAAAAAATTGGGCTAACTTTACTCTTTTGTTTTTTTTAATTAATACAAGTGTTTTTCCCAAAAAATTGTGTTTGAAAAAACCGCTGCGCAAATAAATGGATTTTTGTAAGAACTTACCGTAAAATCCTTTTCTCTTAAGCTCATTGACAGACGTAGTCTTCTTGATTCTCAAGAGCTGGGTTATGTTGTCTCCGCAGGAGTAGGACTAGGCAGAATGACAAAACGTTCTGGCTCCACCCTAGGGGCAGTCCCTGAGGGTATATCCTCCCTCTCTCTGCTACAGGGAATCAGTTCTGTTTAAAGCAGTACAGAGAATTTAACCCAACCCAACTCAATGATAGAGGGGCGGGTACTACGTCTGTCAATGAGCTTAAGAGAAAAGGATTTTACGGTAAGTTCTTACAAAAATCCATTTTTCTCTATCGCTCATTGACAGACGTAGTCTTCTTGATTCTCAAGAGCTGGGACATCCAGAAGCAGTGCCACAAATGAGGGGTGGGATTGACAAAATCAAATCCAATCTAGAAGGCCCAACCGGTGCCAAACTAGAAGTTTTAAAGGCTCATTATAAACAAAGAATGAGGCTAAAGAAAAATTTTTCCAACGGAAAAAAACCCTCGAGGTAGACCACTGGTCTCCTCAAATTGCGGCCTGCAAAACCTTGCGGCCAAATGAGGCATCAGACGATGCCATTACATCAACTTTATAATGTTTAGAGAAGGTATGCACCGACGACCAGGTAGCCGCCTTGCACACCTGGACCACTGACGCCTGATGGCGAAAGGCCCATGACGCACTAAGTGCCCGAGTGGAGTGCGCCTTAACAGGGAACGGGGGCTCCCGACCCTTAATAGAATAAGCCTGCACTACCGTCTGTCTGATCCATCTGGAAATGGTCGCGGCAGATGCAGGCAACCCCTTTTTGGGTCCATCTGGGATCACAAAAAGTGAATCCGTCTTGCGAAACGAGTCTGTCGTTTTCAAGTATACCCTGATCGCCCGGACCACATCCAAGGAGTGCAAAGCAAATTCCCGAGGATGACTGGGCTTAGGACACAGGAAAGGTAATACAATTTCTTCATTCAGATGAAATTCTGAAACCACTTTTGGTAGGAAGGATGGATTCGGACGAAGAACCACCTTATCTCTATGAACCACCAGATATGGTG
This sequence comes from Pelophylax lessonae, assembly GCF_965119305.1. Lineage (NCBI taxonomy): Eukaryota > Metazoa > Chordata > Amphibia > Anura > Ranidae > Pelophylax > Pelophylax lessonae. The sequence goes on from NC_138771.1 coordinate 443,274,382, forward strand.
AACGACAAGATAATGCGGCCAGTTCTGACACCCTGCGTGCAGAAGTAATAGCCACCAAGAAGGCCACCTTCTGGGACAACGTGGGTAGAGGAATCTCCCTAATATCTTCAAAGGGAGGTTTCTGAAGAACCGACAACACTAGATTAAGATCCCAGGGGGGTAACGGCGCGTGCACTGGCGGAGCCAGATGTCGCACCCCCTGGATGAAATTCCGCACCAAGGAATGAGTAGCCAAAGGCTTCTGAAAGAAGATAGCTAATGCTGAGACCTGACCCTTGATAGTACTCAAGGCCAGTTTCTGCTCAACCCCTTGTTGCAGAAAAGCCAATATTCGACTAATCGAATAAGACCGAGGACGGAACCCCAAAGGTTCACACCATGCAATGTAGGACTTCCATGTGCGATGATAAATCTTTCTGGAAGTCGCTTTCCTTGCTTCAACTAGAGTAGGAATAACTGAAGCTGACAAACCTTTGTCCTTCAGCACCTGGGTCTCAATAGCCAGGCCGTTAAAGCCAGCGATCGTAAAGCAGGATGGAAGATCGGTCCCTGAGACAGTAGATCCTCCCTGAGAGGAAGTCTCCATGGGACGTCCGCCACCAGTCTGACCATGTCGGCGTACCAAGCTCGACGAGGCCAGTCCGGAGCTACCAGGATTACTGGGATTCCTTCCTCCTCTACCCTGCGAAGAAGTCTTGGCAGTAACGCGAGAGGAGGGAAGGCATATATTAGCTGGTATTGCCCCCACGGGGCGATCAGTGCGTCTGCGGTTTCTGCTAGAGGATCGCGGGAGCGAGCCACGAATCTCTGAACTTTCCTGTTGAATCGTGATGCCAACAGATCCACATCCGGGGTGCCCCACCGTAGGCACAACTGGTGGAAAACGTCTGGATGGAGGGACCATTCCCCCTGATCCAGGGTCTGACGGCTGAGATAATCTGCCTGCCAATTCTCCACCCCCGGAATGAACACCGCAGAGATTGTTGGAACAAATCGTTCCGCCCAGCGAAGAATGCAAGCCACTTCTTTGGCCGCTCGGACACTCTTGGTGCCCCCCTGATGATTGACATAAGCCACGGCCGTGGCATTGTCCGACTGGATCCGAACCGGGCTGCCCTGGAGCTGCTCGGTCCAGTGAATCAGACAAAGTCTGATCGCTCTCAGTTCCAATACATTTATCGGTAACCTGGATTCTTCCGGGGACCAAAGTCCCTGGACAGATAACTGACCAAGAATTCCTCCCCATCCGGATAGACTGGCATCCGTGGTCACTATTGTCCAATATATTGGCAGAAATGACTTTCCCTGGCTGAGCATTGGAGACCGAAGCCACCAAACCAGAGACTCTCTGGTCTGTTTGCTCAATCGTATCTGATTGTCCAGGGATTCCAGATTCCGATTCCATCTGAGAAGAATCTCTTGCTGAAGAATTCGGGTATGGGACTGGGCAAATGGGACTGCTTCGAATGAAGCCACCATCAACCCCAGAACCCTCATGCACGTCCGAAGGGAAGACCAGCTGTTGGACAGTAACAACTGGACTGCTGATTGAATCTTTCGAAGTTTCCCTACCGGAAGGAAAACTCTCATCCTGACTGTGTCTAGAATTAGACCCAGATATTCGAGCTTCTGGGTGGGAACCAGAAATGACTTTTGCTGGTTCACCAGCCACCCGAATTCCTGTAAAGAAATCATAGTAATTTCTATGTTTTGTAGCAAGGTCTGAGGAGACTCTGCATGAAGCAGAAGATCGTCTAGGTAACCTAGAATCGATATACCTCTTTGGCGCAGAAGTGCCAACATTGGGGCCAACACCTTTGTGAAGACCCGCGGAGCCGTGGCGAGACCGAAAGGTAACGCCACAAACTGATAGTGGTTCTCCTCTACGGAAAAGCGTAGAAAACGCTGATGTCCTGCGAAAATGGGAATGTGAAGATAGGCGTCCTTGATGTCTATGGACGCTAGGACATCCCCTGGATGCAGGAAGGCTGCTACCGTGCGAATGGACTCCATTCTGAATCTTCTTATGTTGACGAAAGAAGTGAGTGCTCTTAAGTCCAGAATTGGACGCACTTTGCCCTCTTTCCTGGGTATTGTAAACAGGTTTGAATAAAACCCTTGAAACCGTTCTGTCCAAGGAACGTGGACTACCACTCCTTGTTGTAGTAAATCTGTGACTGCTCTCCTCAGATCTTCTAAACGATCTGCGGATAGACGGATATTGGAAGGGAAGAATCGCGCCGGTGGGAGAGATCGAAACTCGATCTTGTACCCTGACCTTATGACTTTGCAAACCCAATTGTCCGGGATTCTGGAAAGCCATGGATCCGGGAACCGGCGAAGACGTCCCCCCACCCCAGTTATGGGTGGGGGCGCACCTTCAGGCTTTGGATGGTTTATCTTCAGGTCTGGAGGGGGCGGGCTTTTGCTTGCCCGACCAACGACCCCTGACGCCTCCTGTAGGAGCTTTGGAGGACTTAGTTTTTTCACCCGCTGGACGAAAAAACCTCTTGTGAGCAGAAAAAGAAGGCCCTCGTCTTTGACGAGTTCCTCTACCTTTAAAATTTTGCGGTAAAAAGGTGCTTTTTCCACCGGTGAGATCCTTAATGATCTCATCTAAGTTGGCTCCAAATAGACGCTCTCCTGAAAAGGGGATATTAGCCAATGCTTTTTTGGAACCTTGGTCGGCTAACCAACCTTTTAGCCACAGTGTACGCCTGAGAACCACTGCTGAGACTGATGCTCGCGCCATTAATGGAGTGGCGTCTAACGCCGCATCACATACAAACTGTAACCCCTGTATCATTTGTTCCAACAAATCTGATACCGCCTGAGGGACTTCTTCTAAGTCCCGGCGTAACCACTTGGTCCATTCAGTTACAGCCTGCGAAACCAGACCAATAGCAATTATTGGTCTGAAAGCTGATCCAATCAAGGAAAACATGGTGCGAGACATAGCTTCTATCTTGCGATCCACTGGATCTTTAAAAGACGGAGCGTCTTCTAAAGGAATAACCGTGGCTTTATTCAATCTAGCAATAGGTGAATCCACCACAGGTGGTTCTGTCCATTTCTTAATAAGGGTTTCCTCAAACGGATAACGCCTGTCAATGCGTTTAGAAATATTAAAAGTGCGTTTTGGCAGACGCCATTCTTCTTCGATTGGATTGCCAAAACATTTGGGCAATGGAAAAACCTTCGCCACTTTGATGCGCTTTTTAGTCCCAAAAGGGATCTCAGTTTCAGCTATTTCCGATGGAGTACCCTGTAACCTTAAAGTCTCTTGAACAGATACAATGAGTGCGTTTACCAACGCTTCCTCTCGGGCTATGGCGGATGCCGAAACATCCTCCTCACTGTCTGAAGAGACAGGACCCGAGACACCAATACCAGATGAAGTACCTGCAACTGCAGAAATAGGCTCAGAGTCTGAATCCGAAGTTTCAGATAATAAGGGGTTAGGCGGGGGTCGCTTTCTTGCGCCCTGTCCCTGACAAGCCACTTCCACCCGGGACACAAAAGTTTCCATAATAGCTGACAAAGATTCAATTGTCAATGGGGTGCTGGAGGATCCCGCAGACCCCTCGAGGGGATCCGGAGGAGATACATGAGTGGCAGGGTCCATGTTAATACAGGACACCTTTGCCAGCAAAAACAAAAAAACTTTTTCTTTTTTTTTTTTTTTTTTTTTGTGTGTCTCCCCCTAGCGCAATAGCGCCCCTCAGAGTACCTGCTTCTCGATCCCAGAGAGAGAGAGAGGGACCCCCAAGGCTCACCAACCGATGCAGTGCAGTTTCCAACAAACTGCAGTCAGCGTCTGTCTTACACAGACTGGAAGGAGCTGTTTGCTTTTTTCCCGGGCAGAAGGCGTGGCTCCGCCCCCTGTGTACGCCTTCCGGCGTTCCCAGCCCTCCATGAGGTAGCTGGGCTCACAAAACATGGCCGCCCCCATAGAAGAGACATAAGACTCCAAAAACATGGCGGCCGGCGTGACCTGAGGACATACATGCATTCGGTCTACGGCAAAATGGCGGCGGACCGCCGATATCGTCTTCCCAGCACATCCACCTGCACTCTGCTAAGAGGTGACATATGGATCTACAGAGATACACTGCACATAAGGTAGGATTATACCTCCTATGTCTGCTGTAATTTACAGTCTGCTGGGTAGAGTGTTAGCTCTTGAACCAAGTCCACTTCCCACAAACACATGCTGTATTACAAGGGGGACTTGTAAGTATCAGATATATACTGACCATATATGGAGGGGCCCATAATATATACTGCCTCATAATGAGGAAAAAAGGGAACGTTTACTCACCATACCGAACCGACAGGCACCCTCTCTTCACAATACCCTCTCCACCGGGGTGGGGGTTTGTGGACGCCTCGACTCTCTGGTACCTGGCGTCCAAGCGAGCTCTTAACTCGCAAAGTCAGTCCCTTTGCTGGGACTCCGTCGCGGCCGACTCAGCGCACTGGTCTGCACGCGCTCTTAGGCAGAAACCGGGGTGACCACTGGATCTCAACATCCAGCCCGTCGCCCGGCCCCGCATACTTACTTGAATATGTCGCGGCCGACCAAGCGCAATGCCATGGTCTGCGCGCGCTCGTAGGCCGGCTGGGGTGACCACAAGTGTCGCCCAGTCCGGCATTTTTGCTTGAAGATCTCACAGGAAAAAAACACTGGAGAAAACTACCTAAAAAATGTCTTTTTCTTAAAGAAAAAAGTCTTGCCAGGACCAAAAGATCCCAGCAAGGAACTTAGGTCCTTACTCCTGACTAGACAGAAAAAAACTGATTCCCTGTAGCAGAGAGAGGGAGGATATACCCTCAGGGACTGCCCCTAGGGTGGAGCCAGAACGTTTTGTCATTCTGCCTAGTCCTACTCCTGCGGAGACAACATAACCCAGCTCTTGAGAATCAAGAAGACTACGTCTGTCAATGAGCGATAGAGAAACCATGTTACATTAAAAATTGTAACACCCATCATTTTATTCTATAGGGCCTCTGCTAAAAAAATATATATATAATGTTTGGGGTTCTAATTTTCTAGCAAAAAAAAGTTGATTTTTACATGTAGGAGTGAAGTGTCAGAACTAGCAGGGTGGCAAGTGGGTAATAAACTGCCCATTGCTGCACTAGATGGCACTTTCCTTTTTATACTGAGTTCACACACACAGGAGCGGTGGGGGAAATCGCATTCGATTCGGTCAGGGCTCAAATCACACAGCAAAGGTATCGGTACTCGGTATCGGCGAGTACTTGACCAAAATTATTGGTACTCGTACTCGCCGACAAAAAAAAAGGTAACAGTGTAACACTACTATTTTCTAAGCTAAAAGTAAAGGGATTGTTGAAGAAAGGGCACTGGGAGCTGGCTACTGACATGGAGAAAATGTATCAAGGAAAAAAAAAATATCGCTCAATGGGAGAAGCAGGCTTGGATAGCGTTACACTTATTGCATGGTTTGTTCATGATATTTTATTTTTTGAACGATTCATTTATTGTATTTAATTTTTCTGAGATTTAGCGCTGCCTCTCAGTTTGTGGGTTTAAAGTATGTACTTCTTATTTGCTAAGATTATATATCAGAGGGAGATAAAGCAGACCTGATCTGGGATAAATAAACCACTTTGGGTTGATAAGGCCTCTTTCACACATTCAGACCATTTGTCCGTTTTTCATCCATCTGTTGACTAATGAAGATCGGGCATCAATCCATCTCTATGGAAAAACGGATGTAAATGGATGACCGTCCATTTACATCCACTTCTGTCAATAACCATTTTTTAGAAACGTATCAAAGTAAACGACAAACAATCCGTTTTTGCATGAAAGAATAGCTCCGGGACACAAGTGGTTAAGGACTACGTATGATGCAGGGACTATACTGGAAAAGGCCCTGGGTGTCATCATCATGGCAGATCAATTTCTGCTCCACATCCATGAAGCAATCTGGCACACCATGTACTGTAGTTCCATTCTAAAGCGTAACTCCACTTTTGTTGAGTAAAAAACATTCCCATCTGGGTGATCTATGTACATTACAAGGATTTTAACAAACTTTGTTGCAGATTCCTACCTTTTGTTATTCTGAATAAATCACTGTTTGTTCCTCTGTGCCTCTGTGCTGAGTGGGTCAAATGGGAGTGGTTTCATAATTATCTGTCAGCTGCAGCAGTTGCAGGGCTCTAATGAGGAAAGCTGCTGGGCCCGCATCCCTTTAGATGTGTTCCTATTGGGAGTATCTCACCAAAAATTACATTTTTGTTGTAGGGGATGCCTGAAATCTGACTTGTATTTTAGGCAGACTTCTGGGAAAATTGGTGAGCCAATCACACAAGCAGGAAATGATGTTTCTGGGGTGTGGTCAGTACACATTCTGTGTACAGAACAGCTCCAGGTAGCCAAATTGCATTGCATTTTCAGAAAATTACAACAGCTGCAGATTGAAAAGGAAAGGTAATTTTAATAACATTTAATTACAATATGATTTGTGTTGCCATTTTATACACTTTATTGTTCTTTCTTTATTTGCTATTTTGTTTTCCCGTGAAAGTGGAGTTACCCTTTAAGGTCTGAGACTGCTGCAGAGAATGCATTCTTATTGTCGGATGCTATTGTTTGTAGGTCTGATATTTTAGGCATTTGCTGTATTAAGGTAAGAAGTGTCCGTATCTATTTTAGACTTTCTCTAGAGGCTGAAGAGGGAGAAGGGCTAAGCTGAGTGTCTCCCGACATGTCTGGTGACTGTGTGCAGAAGATTTGAAGCGGATTTCGTCCCAATTATGCGTGCGGGGTCTTTATAGAGTATAGTGGTCTGCCGATCTTGCCCATCGTGATGATTGTGACCAGGGCCGGTGCTAGACTATTTTACGCCCTAGGCAAGACCAGCTACTTGCGCCTCTCCCCCCAAAAAAAATAAAAAGGAAGGGGTTAAAAACTTCTCTATGTCCTACCCAGTGACCCTGATCTGATGGTTCCTCCATGTTATGCTGTCGTACCCAGTAACCCCCATATTCCTCCATGTCACACATGGGGACCCTGATGTCCCTCTATGTCACACCCAGGGACCCTGATGTTTTTCCATGTCACATTCTAGGACCCCAATATTCCTCCATGTCTTGCTGTCATACCCACTGACCCCGATGTTCCTCCGTGTGGAACCCAGGGACCCCCGTGTTCCTCCATGTCATGCTGTCATACCCAGTGACCCCAATGTTCCTATATGTCACCCCAGGGGCCCCTGATGTTCCTCCATGTCATACCTGGAGAGACCCTGATGTTTTTCCATGTCACACCTGGGGACCCTGATGTTCCTCCATGTCACACCTGGGGACCCTGATGTTCCTCCATGTCACACCTGGGGACCCTGATGTTCCTCCATGTCACACCTGGGGACCTCAATCCCCCATGGCACACCCAGGGACCCCAATTCCTCATGGCACACCTAGTGACCCCAAACCCCTGTTACACCCGGTGACCCCTATCCCCCATGTCACACCTGGGGACTCTGATTCCCCAGAACACACCTGGTGACCCCAATTCACTTTCCCACCAGGAATCCTCCATGTCACACCCAGGGACCCGGATCCCCTGTTCTGGGGACACTCACTGGGCGGTATGAAGAGAGTGGCCTGCACTCTCCTCTTCTTCACTGTGATTCCTTTTCCCAGGACACTCCTCTTCTGGACCACAGTACTCACCACAGCTCCAATAGGCTCCTGGTGGAGGAAGAAGCAGCAGTCAGAGAGCTCCGCACATCCTTCATCGCCAACCTCCTCAGACCATTCCGGTGCCTCATCGCTTCTGCTCCAGTAAAGGTTCCGCCCTCCAGTGCCGAGCTCCGGCTCAGGTTCAGTTCTCCTCCGCTCCCTGCTTAATATCGACCCAGGGAAATGACGACTGCCCACCAGCTCAGTGCAGAGATTCACTTCCTGCCCGGGGTTTAGGCTGCTCAGCTCCAGCTGAAGAGGATCATCATGCAGGCAGCACTCTTGTGGGCTCCCTTCCTGCCTTCTGGGGCCCCCCCAAAGCCAAGGATTGGTAGTCTCGCCACTGCCCCAGACACCTGTCCCTCCTTCCTCCCCCACTGCCGCCCCTCCCCTCAGCTCACAAGGATCATTAATAAAGGAGAGAGAGTGCCGACTCCTGGCTGCGCCCCTAGGTGGCAATGCGCCCTAGGTGGCTGCCTAGTTTGCCTAGTGGAAGCACCGGCCCTGATTGTGACAGCTTTTAGTTGAGAAATGCCTCATACAGAAGCGGAAATCTCACTGTAGGAGGCCATCTCTGTTCAGCACCTAGCAAGCAATGCACACAACCAAGAGCAGTGCAGTAGTGAGCAGTGCTGCAAGAAGGTTGCAGGTGAAGAAGAAGTCAACACTGTTGGAGCAAGGTGAGAGGTATGCAGAAGTTAGCAGTGTTGGAACAAGGGGTCAGGGGTGCAGAAATGAGCAATGTTCTATCAAGGCATGTCAGGGTTGCAGAAGTGAGCAGTTTTGGAACAAGGTGTCAGGAATTACAGAATTGAGCAGTGTTGGAACAAGGTGTCAGGAGGTCCAGATGTGACCAATGTTGGATCAAGGTGTGTCAGGGGTGCAGAATTGAGCAGCATTGGACAAAGGTGTGAGTCATTGGAGAAGTAAGCAGTGTTGGAACAAGGTGTCAGGGATCACAGATGTAAGCAGTGTTGAAACAATTTGTCAGGGGGTGCAGAAATGTGGAGGTGAGCAATGTTGGAAAAAGGTGTCAGGGGGTGCAGAAGTGACCGGTACTAGAAGATGACTTTAGGGGATGCAGAAGTGAGCAGTGTTAAAACAAGGTGTCAGGAGGTATAGATAGAGGTTAGCAATGTTGGAAGGGGATTACTGAGGTTTGCTTGATCCAGTGAACGTCGTGCAACCCTGTTCAGCTTCCTCTGCTTCACGCCAAAGACGCCCTGTCACATGTCCCCTCCGTATTTATGGTCAATCCCAGGATGCATTGCAGTAATGCCCTCCCACTGGGACTGCCATAAAACATGATGTGTTACTAGCTAGGTTTCCTCCACTGTCCAACAAGCTCCCTTATTGGATACAGTGGGGACACTCCCCCAGACCCACCTGGAAACATGTGACAGGCAAACTAACAGCTAACTAACAACTAACCCTGATAAGCAGAAGGAGCAAATAACGGAATTTCTGTAAAATCTTACCGTAAAATTCCTTTCTCTCAGTCCTCTGACAGTCGCCGCCAACTCATTCAGTCTTCACCAATGGGTATTGACCTCTTATCCATAGGAGCAAGTTAGGCATAAGACTTGTTAGAAACAAAGCAATTTACATAGACACACCTGTAGGGGGCTGTCCCACTGGTCCAATACCCCCCTGCTATCAGCATTTCCAACTCAGTTTGGTAGCAAGCAGTTAAAGTCCAAAAGAACCCCACAAGAGGGGCGGGGCCGGCAACTGTCAGAGGACTCAGAGAAAGGAATTTTACGGTAAGATTTTACAAAAATTCAGTTTTCTCTTACGTCCTGTGACAGTCGCCGCCCACTCATTCAGTCTTCACCAATGGGATGTCCCAAAGCAGTGTAGACATGAGGGGTGGGAAGCGCAACCGTCACAAAGGCAACGCAGCACCCAGGTCAGAGAAAGGAACCTTATCTGAGCAGAAAGGTAAAAACTCTGGGTAACAGAAAAGCTCAACTGGAGCAAACAACCCAGGAAGCAAATAGAAACATAGAATGTGTCGGCAGATAAGAACCATTTGGCCCATCTAGTCTGCCCAATATATCTGAATCCTATGAATAGTCCCTGGTCCTATCTTATATGAAGGATAGCCTTATGCCTATCCCATGCATGCTTAAACTCCTTCACTGTATTTGCAGCTACCACTTCTGCAGGAAGGTTATTCCATGCATCCACTACTCTCTCAGTAAAGTAATACTTCCTCATATTACTTTTAAACCTTTGCCCCTCTAATTTAAAACTGTGTCCTCTTGTGGTAGTTTTTCTTCTTTTAAATATGCTCTCCTCCTTTACCGAGTTGATTCCCCTAATGTATTTAAAAGTTTCTATCATATCCCCTCTGTCTCTTCTTTCTTCCAAGCTATACATGTTAAGGTCCTTTAACCTTTCCTGGTAAGTTTTTTCCTGCAATCCATGTACTAGTTTAGTAGCTCTTCTCTGAACTCTCTCTAGAGTATCTATATCCTTCTGGAGATATGGCCTCCAGTACTGCGCACAATACTCCAAGTGAGGTCTCACCTCTCTACTGCTTATACCTCTCCCTATACATCCAAGCATTCTGCTGGCATTTCGTGCTGCTCTATTACATTGTCTTCCCACCTTTAAGTCTTCTGAAATAATTACTCCTAAATCCCTTTCCTCAGATACTGAGGTCAGGACTGTGTCAAATATTCTATATTCTGCCCTTGGGTTTTTACGCCCCAGGTGCATTATCTTGCACTTATCCACATTAAATTTCAGTTGCCAGAGTTCTGATCATTCTTCTAGTTTTCCTAAATCCTTTTCCATTTGGCGTTTCCCTCCAGGAACATCAACCCTGTTACATATCTTTGTGTCATCAGCAAAAAGACAAACCTTACCATCGAGGCCTTTTGCAATATCACTTATGAAGATATTAAACAAAATTGGTCCCAGTACAGATCCCTGAGGTACCCCACTGGTAACATGACCTTGTTCTGAATGTTCTCCATTGACTACAACCCTCTGTTGTCTGTCACTCAGCCACTGCCTAATCCACTCAACAATATGGGAGTCCATGCTCAATGACTGCAGTTTATTGATAAGTCTTCTATGTGGGACAGTGTCAAAAGCCTTACTAAAATCTAGATATGCAATGTCTACTGCACCTCCACCATCTATTATTTTAGTCACCCAGTCAAAAAAATCTATAAGATTTGTTTGACATGATCTCCCTGAAGTAAACCCATGTTGTTTTTCATCTTGCAATCCATGGGATTTAAGATGTTCCACAATCCTATCCTTTAATAGGGTTTCCATTAATTTGCCTACTATTGATGTCAGACTCACTGGTCTATAGTTGCTCGATTCCTCCCTACTACCTTTCTTGTGAATGGGCAAGACATTTGCCAATTTCCAATCTTCCAGGACGACTCCTGTTACTAATGATTGGTTAAATAAATCTGTTAATGGTTTTGCCAGCTCACCACTAAGCTCTTTTAATAATTTTGGGTGTATCTCATCAGGACCCTGTGACTTATTTGTCTTCACTTTAGACAGCAATCTTAGAACGTCTTCCTCTGTAAAGACACGTGCATCAAACGATTCATTAGTCATCCTTTCAAGTGGAGGTCCTTCTCCTTCTTTTTCTTCTGTAAAAACTGAACAGAAGTATTCATTAAGGCAGTCTGCTAGCCCTTTATTCTCTTCTACATACCTTCCGTCCTTTGTTTTTAATTTAGTTATTCCTTGTTTTAATTTCCTTTTTTCATTTATATATCTGAAGAATGTCTTATCCCCCTTTTTCATAGACTGAGCTAGTTTTTCTTCTGCCTGCGCTTTAGAAGTTCTTATAACTTGCTTGGCCTCTTTCTGCCTAATCTTGTAGATTTCCTTATCTTCATTGCTCTGGGTTTTTTTATAATTACAAAATGCTAGCTTTTTATTTTTAATGATTTGGGCCACTTCTGCTGAGTACCACAGTGGTCTCTTCCTTTTTTTGCTTTTACTGACAAGTCTAATGCAATTTTCTGTTGCCTTCAATAATGCACCTTTTAAGTAGTCCCATTTCTCCTGGACTCCATGTAATCCGTTCCAGTCTGATAAGGACTCATTTATGACTAATTTCATTTTTGAAAAGTCTGTTTTTCTAAAATCTAAAACTTTTGTTTTTGTGTGGTGTGACTCTTTCACAGTTCTTATATTAAACCACACTGACTGGTGATCACTAGATCCCAAGGTTTCGCCTACAATGACATCATATACCGAATCCCCATTTGTGAATACCAAATCCAAAATGGCCTCCCTCCGGGTTGGCTCCTCAACCACTTGTTGCAGAGACAACCCTAGTAGGGAATTTAGAATATCTGTACTCCTGGTAGAACTTGCTATTTTGGTTTTCCAGTTTATATCTGGAAGATTGAAATCTCCCATAATGATAACTTCTCCTTTCATTGTCATTTAAATTTTTTTCTTCAACTAGTAGATTATCTAGTTCTTTAACTTGACCAGGTGGTCTATATATCACACCTACACGAGTTACTGCATGATTAGCAAACTGCAACGTAACCCAGACTGACTCTATGTTGGCCTCACCAACCTGTATTAGGTTAGATTTAATGCTATCTTTCACATACAGGGCCACTCCTCCTCCTTTCTTGCCTTCTCTGTCTCTTCTGTATAAAGAGTACCCTGGTATGGTTATGTCCCAGTCATTTCTTTCATTAAACCATGTCTCCGTAACAGCCACTAAATCTACATTCTCAGATGGCATTATTGACCCAAGTTCATTGATTTTTTTACCTAAACTGCGAGCATTTGTAGACAGGACTCTGAGCTTATCATTTCTTAACCTCTGTGCTTCTGACCTGTTCTGGCATTGTTTCGGGGGGCAATTGGACTCTTGTATTTTCACTCTTTTGCCCCCCCTTCCTAGTTTAAATACTCTTTCGCAAATTCTTGGAGTTGTTCACTAAGTACATTTATTCCTTTGCACAAAGGGGAAAAGGGGGGAAGGGGAAAAAACAACCCCATCAGATGGGGACCGGCCAACGCCATGGCCCCCTCAAGGCACAACTTTGCGGCCAAAAGAGGCTGCTGATGCCAAAACGTCAAGTTTGTAGAATTTGGAAAAGGTGTCCACGGACGACCAAGTCGCTGCCTTGCACACCTGGGCCACAGAAGCCTGATGTCGGAAAGCCCATGACGCACTCACCGCTCTGGTAGAGTGCGCCTTGACAGGGAAGGGCGGCACCCGTTCCCTAATTGAATAGGCCTGTACAATCGTCTGTCTGATCAATTTTGAAATGGTCGCCACAGACGCAGCCATACCCTTCCGAGGGCCCTCGGGAAGGAGGAAGAGAGAATCCGACTTCCTGAAGGATTCAGTAGACCCCAGGTACACCCTGATCGCCCGGACTACATCCAAGGAATGCAAGGCAAACTCCTTAGGATGCTTAGGATTCGCCAACAGCGAAGGCAAGACAATATCCTCTTTAAGGTGAAAATCGGAAACCACCTTAGGAAGGAAAGATTGGTTAGGTCGCAAGACCACCTTATCCTTATGAACCACCAGGTAAGGGGAGCGGCAAGACAGAGCCGTCAACTCCGACACTCTGTGGGCAGATGTGATCGCCACCAGAAAGGCAACCTTTCGGGACAGCACAGGCAGACGAATCTCCCTGATGTTCTCAAAGGGAGGCCGTTGCAAAATGGACAGGACCAAATTCAAGTCCCAAGGAGGTAAAGGTTCTCTCCTAGGAGGAGCCAAATGACGCACACCTTGAATAAAGTTGCGTATCAAAGAGTTCAACGCCAAGGGGCGTTGGAAAAACGCAAGACGCTGGTCCACACCAGTTTGCAGGAAGGCCAGCACCCTCGGGTCCCTGAGGGACCTGACCCATCCTGATTCGTTCTGCAGGGTCCGGAGCTTGTCCTCCGGCAGAAAGACTTTCGCCTGGTCGGAGTCCAGAACAATCCCCAGGTAAGGGAGGTGAACAGAAAAGGACAAGGTCGACTTCTGAACATTGATGGTCTACCTGAACTCTTGGAGCGTCTGAACCGTAGTCGACAGATCGCTTAACAGACTCGGGCTGGCACTCGATCTTAACAGGAGATCGTCCAGATATCCCAAGATCGCAACTCTCTGCGCCCATAACAGGGCCAAAACAGGAGCCAGCACCTTGGTAAACACCCTCGGAGCCGATGCGAGACCGAAAGGCAATGCCACAAACCAATAATGTTCCACGGCAATTGCGAACCGGAGGTACCTCTGATGATCCTCGAATATGGGGATTTGTAAATACGCTTTCTTGAGGTCGATGGAATCTAGGAAATCTCCTGGGGTCAGGGAGGCTACCACCGAACGGAGGGATTCGTTGCGAAATTTTTGAACCCGCACTAAGCGGTTCAGAGCTTTCAAGTCCAGAATCGGACGTACCTTGCCCTCCTTTCTGGGCACAGTGAACAGATTGGAATAAAACCCCCGAAATCTGTCCCGATGTTTCACCGGGACGATAACCCCCTGGGCGAGAAGATCCTGAACTGCCCGATGAAGATCTTGCAAATGATCTGGGGTCAAATTAAGATTTGAGGGAAAGAACCTGTCCGCGAAAGGAATTCGATCTTGTAACCTGATCGAATGATTTCCTGAACCCACCTGTCCGAGATCCAGAGCAGCTAAGGCTCTAGAAAACCGCGCAGACGTCCCCCCACCCCTGAAACAGGTGAGGGCGTCCCTTCGGGTCGAGGACTGAGCCGCCGCGCCAGCGTGGGCGGCTTTTGACTTGCCCGCCCAAGGCTTCCTCTGGCCACCATGGCCTTTGAAGGGTTTTCCCTTGTCCTGTGCTTTGAAGGCACGAAAGGACCCCTGATTTGGTTTAAAGGAAGGGCCCCGCTTATCGCGGAAAAACTTGCCCTTGGGATTCTGAGGCAGCAGAGTGCTCTTGCCCCCAGTGACCCCTTTAACCAATTCGTCCAGGGAGTCCCCAAAAAGGCGATTCCCCGCATAAGGGATGTCAGACACCATCTTCCTGGAAGTCTGGTCAGCTGACAAGCTCTTCAGCCACACCAAACGACGGGTAAGCACTGCGACACCAGATAGTCTTGCGGCTAAGGGGGCCTCATCCAAGGCCGCATCACACAGGTATAGAACAGCCTGAATAATCTGGTCCACCATCTCCAAAGTAGTAGAAGGGGCGGAATCCGCCACAAGGGTGCGTCTAAGCACCTTGGCCCAATCCACCACAGCCTGAGACACCATGACGGAGGCGAAAATAGGTTTCAGCAAGGAACCCGCCACCATATAGGAGTGGCGAGCGAGAGATTCCATCCGCCCATACTTGTGGGGTCCCGGAACACCGGAGAATCCTCCGTGGGCACAAGAGTGGCCTTGTTCAACCTGGACACCGTGTCCACCTTAGGGGCCACGGACCAACGAGAATCCGTAGGAGACGCAAAGGGGTAACGGAGTATAAACCGTTTTGGTACCACAAAATTGCGCTTCAAATTTCGCCATTGTTCGTTCACCGTTTTGTGAAATTCAGCGGGACAAGGAAACACCTGTGCCGCCTTCTGGGTTCTACGGATCCCAAAGGAGGACCGCTTACCCGGTGGGTTGGCTCATCCTCTAAATGTAGTGTATCTTTAACAGCGGTAATAAGCGCAGACATAGCAGCGTGTTCTCTGGCCGTCCCAGGGGGGGAATCGTCCCCCTCCTCGTCCTCCGCCTCCCCTTCCGACTGGGAGGACTGAGACCCTTCAGGGGGTACACTGTCTATGGCAACCATATCAGACTCCGAATCAGAGGAGTGAGAAAACCTAGGCCTTTTTCTAGAATCCCGTTCAGACATCAATAGATCCACATTGGATGCTAAAGTCGCAAGTGCAGCAGTAATCGCAGATGAGTCAGACGTACCTGAATCATCCACCAAGGCTGGGGGAAATTTGCTGTCCTGGGACTCCATAAAAACTTTTATGGCGCTGCCCCTTTAAATCGCAATAGCGGCGATCCCACCGCAATGCACCGCAATAGGGACTAGACAGAAACACCCCACAGGTAGGAATAGAACTGATAGCCAAGAGATATTCCCCAAAAAACAGCAAGAAAGGACCGCCAGGAAAGTTACCACGCTTGCTAACGATCGCTCTGCATGAAGAAAGGTAGTGATGTCACACCGCTAGAGGCTAAACAGGACTCAGGCTAAAGGAAAATGGTTGCCCATAGGAATCAATGGGAGGCTCCGTGAAAATGGTCGCTGAACACATGTATAAAGCCAACCGCCACACACAAGATGGCGCCCGAAGGGCGCGATACACTAGCAGAGAAAATGGCCGCTGAAGTGCCCATAGTGAAGCCAGAGCAGCCGTCCACACCCAAAATGGCGGCCCCGCGGTTTTTCACCGCTGCGGGCCGCCCACACATGTCTGTACACAGCATTACAACTATAGTGCCATAGAGGTTAGGGACCCCAATAACCCCCCACAGAGCGTCCTGGACGCGGTAGAGCCCCCGCAGGGACCAGGAGGAATGTGAGCCCCAGACACACAGACATGAGGGGATAACACAGACCTAGCAGACTGCCATCCCCAGACAGAGGCCCCACACAGAATGTACTCACCGTTCCATGATGGCGTGGGTGCCTCTCTACGACCGGAAGCCTCCCACCCCAGGTGGCGGGGGTGCCGTCAGCCAAACAGGACTCTAGCAACGCACGGAACCGCGATTGAGGCGTCCAAGTGAGGTGGCCAGCTCGCGGGCTTTTGTCCCCGAGGACAGGGACAGGTCGTTTGCAAGGCCAGGGCGTACGCATAGCCTGCTAAACGCTCAATGGCGGGCTGGGATTCCATAAGGTCCTCTGTCCTGGGACACCAGGATGACCAGTCCGACTCCCAGCTCCGCAAACGCCGTAGTCTTCCGAAGATCCGTCTAACTAAGCGCAGGAACAAATAAAAAGCTAGTAGTGCAAGAAAAACACTCAGCATAAAACAAAAGTAATACAAATGGGTTGAGACTGTAGCCCCAGCACAGGGATAGCCTATCTTACTCCTAACTAGGCAGAAGACAAACTGAGTTGGGAATGCTTATAGCAGGGGGGTATTGGACCAGTGGGACAGCCCCTTACAGGTGTGTCTATGTAAATTGCTTTGTTTCTAACAAGTCTTATGCCTAGCTTGCTCCTATGGATAAGAGGTCAATACCCATTGGTGAAGACTGAATGAGTGGGCGGCGACTGTCAGAGGACGTAAGAGAAAGATGCTTTTTCCTAGCACCTACCTAGGAGGGTGCTACACAGTTGATAAGGACAACTCTCACTTGGCCTCACCATGTTATTTGTGGAAGCAGTCACACTGCTTCAACCATACTGCCACTTGTATGGAAGGGGTTAAGTCTTCTTGCTCTCTCTCAGACAGACTTGATGAACTACATTATCTTCAGGACACTCTCTAGCATCCCCTTTACTGACATCCATCCACTGACTCTTCTAGCTGAAGAGATGGCCACCCTTAGGACAGGCCCCTTGAATCTGTACTCACTGTATGCAGAATCAGTTCCTTTCCAGTGTCTCCCTTCCAGTCAGTTCTGCAGGACCTCCGGGTTCAGTTCCTCTCTAACTCTCAGGCCCTCAGGTTGACCACCTGAGACCACATGGCAACTTTTACAGAGGAGGGGTAGCCGCCCCCTCCCTCCGGGACCCCGCTCTCTAGCTAAAAGACCCCAAGCACATGTGCCCTTGGCATTTATACAGTATCCCAGCATGCACAGAGACACTTTCCTCTGCAAATCGCCAGGGACATACTAAATGCCTGTGCACTGATTTGTCAGGTTTCCTCCCACTGTCCAATATGCCTCCCTATTGGACCAGTGTGAAACACTTCAGAAAAACTGAGCTTCACCTGAGCACCATGAGCAGACCTCACTAGCAGATCCTGCTCTCAAGTAGGCAGAGAACAATATAGATTTATCTGGCAATCTTTCTGGTAAGCAGAAAAGATCCAAAACTATACTCTTTCTCTCTAGCACCTACCTAGGAAGGTGCTACACAAAGTTGACTTTTAAGTAGTGCATATAGACTGTAAATAGGAGAGTTGTCCTTGAAGACTTCTGAAGTCAGGTGGGCATCCTATATTACCCCTATTCCCCATCCAAGTTTTATGCCCTCAATAAAAAACAAAAACAAAGTGCTGGACTGCTTCTTATCTCAAGTGTGCCTGTGGAATTTCAGTGTGGGGTATGCTACAAATATATAAATAGAAAACCTCCATATACAGAATCCTTTACCCAAAGTTGACTCTTAAGTAATTTTAAGTACTTCTCACTCCTGCACTCTGGGAGTGCAGCAGTGGGGAGTGTGCCACATACAGCACATCATACAAAGTGCAGTATTTAGGGTTATGTAGCATATTGTGTACATTACATATGTAATACTTACCCCTCTTCTCAGTGCCAGTGACCCTTTAGGCAGAACCACACTCTCCAGACACACCAGGGCTGAGGGCCGGTTCACATTTGTGCGAGTGCGGGGATCGCATGTAATTCGGAGCGCACTGCTCCTTCATTACATGCGATCGGATGTGCGGATGCAAATTCAGCCATACACTTTGTATGGCTGAATTCGCACTGTATCCGCAGCAAAGACGCACATGACCCTTTTTTCCAGCCGCATCAGGATCGGATCGCACAGTGCAAACTGTCAGATCGCACTGCGATATGCGATCAAACTGGGGGTGTCGTTAACATTTAATTGACACCCCCTGCGTATCGCATATGGCAGTGTGAACTGCCAGAGGTGCGTTTGAGATGCGGGAACAGGCTGCGAAATCGCAGCCTTCCCGCATCGCACAAGTGTGAACCGGGACTGAAGGCGAACATTTATTGTTGCAACACATAGTAAACAATTATCAAAAGAATTGAAAATCAACAGTAAATACTGTAACAAGTATACAAAATCAGTTACAAAATAATATGTAAGTCTGAAAATAACAGTGGACCAATATCTGTGCCCCTAAGCATGATACTAAGGGGAATCCTAACTAAAAGTAATGCAAGATTTAGAAGTCAATAGTCCCTGTCCAACCTCCTCCCACTGGCCAGTGCAGTGGTGTACGTTGTGGCCCAAACATTAGGCCCACAAACCTGGGCATAGATACCCTAACATTGTCTCAAACTAGTAATGCTGTTCCCTCAAATAATAGGCATTGGGTTGTGGCCAGCAGCCTCTCACCACCACATAAGTTGATGAGTGTCCTCCTCCAACTCTCTGTCTTGGCTCAGCGATGCCAGCAGTGGTTCTCTACAGACCTGGTGGTGACACCAGACTTGGCGATGGCATTCCCACAGACCTGGTAATGTCACTAGATCAACCTCTTTGTGTCTGTGACACTGCAGTGAATAATACAGTAGGTAGCTTTCACATACACAGCAATCCTTTTGCTGTATACTCCACACAATAAAACATTCTTACATTGGAACCCATCCCTTGGGACAGTGGCCAGCCCACCCATGCATTTTGTTTGCCAATCCCCTAAAAATTTAGATAATTGCCTTTTTTCTGGCTGCCATAGGGGACTGTGCGGCTTGGAAATATGAAGTTCAGTTCATTTGTTACTTCTGACCGAAGCAAGAACTGCAAGAGGCACTTCATTGCCCCCTCCCTCACATGTCCATGGGACAATTATGTCCTTGCTCCTCTCCAAGGAGTTGAGGCAAAAGTACAATGTCCACGCTATGCCCATTCACAAGGATGATGAAGTACAGATCTTATGTGAACACTTCCAAGGCCAGCAAATTAGCAAATTTGTCCAGGTGTACAGAAAGAAATATGTCATCTACATTGAACGTATGCAGCGTGAACAGACAAATGGCACCACTGTCCATGTTGATATCCAGACTTGTATAAAGTACTCGAAATTTCTACTTGAGTAAAAGTACAAGTGCTCGATCAAAAAATTACTTGAGTAGAAGTGGAAGTGCTCACAGAAAAAGTTACTTAAGTAGAAGTACTAAAGTATTCAACATTTTTTTTACTTAAGTATTGCAAGTAGTTTTTTCAAAAAATTTGCTACTTAAGTACTAAAAGTAAAAAGTACCAGTAGTTTTGAAAAAAAAATTCTACTCAAGTACTGAAAGTAGAAGTACAAGTACTGTGTTATGTAGTTATTAAAGAAATAAGTCAAAAGTTTGAACATCATATTGTTTTTATTATTTCAAATGATTTATTCAAATGATTAACCTGTGTTTGTTAGTAGTTTCTTGATGCACTTTAAGCGCTGTA